>NW_011889032.1:291488-298253 GCF_000151845.1 Pteropus vampyrus | reverse complement strand
TAACAACTGCGGGTCTCAGGTGACATGTTAGAGGTTGGAGGGGATGGGGTGGCAGGGAAGACCAGCAGGAGGGCCATTTTCTAACAAAGGTCTCTTCTCCTTCAAGATCCCAAAGAAGTGTCTGCAGCAGGAGAGAGAAAAGTTAGAATGTGGAAGTTCTTTCTGATGGGGAGGCTTGGAAAATACTTATGTAAGGGTCCTGAGTCTTAGCTTTGTCTGTACCCATCCCCAGGCCCTAGTTCTCTCCTAGAGCGGAGCAGAGATCTTGCTGTCCTACCAGCTATTTGCGTGGCTGCTTCCTGCAGGCTTCAGGGGACCTGCTACTTCCCAAGGGAGCCCAGTCCCGACCACACTCTCCACAGTAGAAAGCCTCCCTCCCATCTCTCCCCAGCACATCCTCCTGTTGATATCCCTCCTAGCTCATCATCATCTATAATTATCTGGTTTATTAATGCATTTACTTGTTTACTGTCTGGCTCCCGCGTTCCTGTCATCTCCGAGCCAGAAGGGGTCTTCGTCTGTCTTCTTTGCCTCTGCTTCCTCGGTGCTTGGAATGGTGTCTAGTATGTCGTTGGTACTTAATAAATATTTGTGGAATGAATGAATGAAGAATAAACTTCTGAGTATTTATAAGGTACTCAAATAGTTCAGAGTAGGCCAGTGGCCTTTTTAAAAAATTGTGGCAAAATATACATACCATAAATAACATATACCATTTCTAAGGGTACAGTTCAGTGGCACCAGGTCCATTTACCTCGTTGTACAACCATCATCCACCTCTGTTTCCAGAACATTTTCATCATTTCAAACTGAAATTCATGAACGAACTCCCCATTCCTTCCTCCCCTCCAGCCCCTGGGATCCCCTATTCTACTTTCTGTCTCAATGAATTTGCCTACTCTAGGTACCTTATATAAGTGAAGTCATGCAATATTTGTCCGTTTGTATCTGCCTTACTTCACTTAGCATAACGTCCTCAAGGTTCATCCATAGAGTAGCATGTGTCAGTACTTCATTCTTTTTTTTTGTGTGGCTGAGTAATATTCCATTGTATGGATAGGCCACATTCATTCATCCATTTATCCGTGGCACAGTGCACTTTTGAGAGAAGATGAGTAGGTGGTACAGATGGGGAATGAGATATTTCTGGTTCTTTGCGAACTGCATGAGAGAGGTTTCCTATCCAGCCTTATCTCCTATTTAGTGGTTTATGCTCTGATAATGCCGAATGACTTTACACCTCCATGCCTTTGCTGATGTTGTTCCCTCTGCTCCAAATGCTTTTCCCACTGCCCCATGTTGGCTTGGATAAATCTCACGTTGTGGATTGTAGGGTCAACGAAAGCAGGAACCATGCCTGTTTTATCCACTTCTGTATTTCCAGCTCATTAGATATACTGCATGCATGCATGCACAAATGAAGGATTCAGTCAAACCCACGCTCCTCCAGGCAGTCCTCCTTGATTGTGTCTTGTGCTTTGCAGCTAATTTTGGCTGTTGTTTAGTCACCATACTAACTGATTGATGGTGTCTGTCTCTTTTTCTAGGCTTTATGCTCCTTAAGAGTAGAGCTTATGCCTTACTCATCTTTGTATCTCTCCCTTGGCAGAGTGAGTGTCTACTGGATAATGATGAAGGTTGTGCACAACTATCCGCTGTTGTTATTCCCTCTCTGCCATCCCATCCCAGTTACCTGGTTTCAGACGAGCTTCATCTCATCAGGGACTGGAAGACCACAGGACATTTGCTCAAGCTTAAGCTCTGTCAACTATCGACTATACAATGATACAGTGCAGAATTCTCCCATTACAACTATTATCCAACAAATTCAGACATTCATTATCTTACCGGGGCCTCCAACAACCCACTGATGGTTAACAGGAAAGATTATTATGTTCATTTTACAGGACAGAAAACTGAGGCTCTGAGGTAGGCGTGGCTTTGCTAAATTGCATAGAGCTAGTTAGTAACGAAGGCTCTACAAGTGCCTAGATTTCCTGCCTCCCAGATCCTGACTTTTCCCTCTCTTCCATCTGGGGGAACTGTTTTTATATCAATTGCTCAAAATTTGTAATGATCATTTCAATAAAAACAATACAAATGACAGCTAACTCTTGTCACACGCTGTATCTGGTCTGGTGCATGCTCAGAATTTTGCTCATGATAGAGGAGACTCTTGGCATGGGTGAGTTTTCCAAATGTCTGCTTTTGAAGTCGTTGAAATCAAGAGGGATTTGACATATGTGTCTTTTGAATCGGAGCAACATACAGGACTTGGGGAAGGAAGAGACCATGCTTTATTCCCTGGCCCTGATTCAAGTCATCCCGCACATCCTTCCGAGTGTCAGTCATCCCCATCTGTAAAATGGGTGGTTGGATGAAATGAATGCTCCAGGTTTTCTCAGAGCTGACATTCTATCACTTCATCTGCAGTCTGTTCTGTCTCTCCTCGAGTGTGACTTTCCCCTTTTGAAAGCTGATCCTGGAGCCAGTGAGGGTGTCTGCTTCCCTCCCCGGAAACTTCGTAGTGTCCGGAGAGTGAGAAAGCTAAGCAACATGAGAAAGCCACATGTGCCACATTCTTCACTGGCAGCAATTTTCCGTGTAATTAAGTTTATTCATCATGTATATTAAGGGGAAAATGGAGACGCATGATCATCACAGCCCATTTGCCATTGACATCCATCTCTCAAGCATCGCTTCTGTTTTCACCAAGACCAACTGCCAACTGCCATGATAGATACAGGCAGGACCTGGGACAGCCATCTGGTAAGAGAAGCGGTGGGAACTTAGCCTCCTGCAGGCTCCAGGGCTGGGACAGACACTTCTCCAAAAGCTGTCTTTGCCCTCAAGGGACTTACAGCCCAGGAATGCGGGTTAAGGGTGACATTGCCTAACATTGGCTACTGCTTTCAGTTTGCCTTCCTCCTATGGAATGCTGGCAATATTATTACCATGCTGGACCGGAAATGTAGCGTTGTTACAATATTCTACCGTTCTAATCCTTGTAGCTTCCTCAGGCTTTCTTTCTTATGGATGCACGGGTACGTCTTAGCCTGACTTCTTGCACATACGGGGAGTTCAATTTGTTTCCTAATCCACTCAACGAATGAATATTTGAGAGCTTGTCTAGTGGCAGATACCATTCCAGGCTTTTGGGATTCAATAGTGAACAACAACAACAGAAGATTTCTGGCCTCCTGAAGCTTGCTTGGTGAATATTTTGGAATAAGAGAATGAATGAATGAGGAAGCATTAATCACTTCATTCATTCAACAAACAATGAGCGCCAACTATGAACAGCACTGTGCTAACACAGATGATTAAAATGGAGCCCAACAGCATGTTCTTTGCCCTCATGGGGCTTATATTCTAGTGGAGGAGGAAGACAATTTATTATCTTGTAAAACGAGAAGTTCAGAGAAGTTGATTTCAGGTTGGTTGATTCAGGGGCTCCATGATGTCATCGAAGATCCGAATTCTTCCCATATGTTCACTCTGCCTCCTCAGAGTATGGGCTCTGTCCTCAACATTATTTCTTCATAGACACAAAATGGCTGCTGCCGTTCATTTTCACACAACACCCAAAGCTAGTCGCGACACTTCCACATCTCATACTTTTTCTAAAGAGAGAGAAATTCTCCCTAACCCTCCTAAGAGATTTCTTATTGGCCAAAATTGTGTCGATTCATTTGAGCCACTGGGCTTGAGGGGATGCCGTGGGGTGAACAAGAACACCTGGCTAGGAAGCCTGGGACCCTCAGTTGGAATTCCGGTTCTGAAGTCAGTTTGCTGTGTGACCTTGGATAAGCCTCTTTTTTTTCTCTCTGGTTCCTAAACTCCTAATCTGAAAAAGTAGATGTTCCCAATGGTCTTTCTGTGTGTGAGGTTCTAGGATTCTAAATGGGCCCTTGTTATTGTAGGGTTCATACATATTGTTCACCAGATTTTTGTCTTGTTGGCTCCCTTATGGGTGGTGGAACCAAGTGATTGGTTTTGGCCCGTTCTAGGCTGGGGCATTTAATGGCTGGTTGGAGATGCTCAGAATTTCTCTTTCTCTCCAGCACAGCCACTGGTAACATTTGAGATGGAGGCCGTCCCTATAATCAGAGCTTCTACTCCATGCCAAACTGAGAGATATGATGCAAACTGGAAATAAACCTATGAAGATTTGGGGGTTACTTATGATAGCAGCATAACCTATCCCAACCTGACTGATATAATAATAATAATAATGATGATGATGATGATGATGATGGTAATAATATAGCTGACAGAAAGGGGGAACTGACTTGGCGCCAGGCATAAGGGTCAGCCCTTTACTTACATTTTACTATTTAATCTTCACAGCCACTGGTGATGGCATGGGAACAATTATCATTCCTGTTTTCAAGATGAGACAATAGATTCTCAGAGAGGGAAAGTCAGTAGCTCAGGGTCATACAGTTGGGAAGCGGGCAGAGTCAGGATTCAAACTCGTGTGTGTGTGGACTCTGAGGAATTAATTTCAGCACTGTCTGGTCGCGATGAAGCTTCATGAAGCTTTTGCTCAAGGTTAAAGAATGGATGAGAAGCTTGGAAAGCAATGTGCATGCACGTTAGGGTTGCTCTGGCTTGGGCTTTGCTGCAGAGACTTGGGTTGTTCCCAAGTCAGGGGACACCCTCTAGCACGGCCCAGCTTTGCCTGTAACCACTTCCTTCCCTCCATGCAGCTTCCTCTGCCTCAAGCTCCCTGCAGGCCCTGAGCTAGCTCTGCCTTCTGAGAGATCTCATTAAGCCCCCGTGAGAGGTTGGGAGCATCGGTTCCCGGCAGGTAGCTCCCAGGAGTGGGGAGATGGGTGTAGGGCAGCCATGGCTCTTGAGCAAGGTAGCAGAGAGAGGGTAATAATAATAACACCTACAAGAATAACAGTAACTACCATAGCACCGTGCTAGGAAGAGCTGTAACTGTAGCTGTCATTATTATTATCGTTGTTGTTGTTGTTGTTGTTGTTGTTGTTGTTGTTATTATTATTATTATTATCACTAGCCTGGCTCTAGGCTGTAATTAGCACTTATGGAGTATTTTCTTTTACTGTTAGGATCTTACTGAGAGATGAGGCCTTCCCTTCCTTGCTTCATCCTCACCTCAGCTATCTTATTAAGAGCTTTGAAGGAGGTGGCCTCTCTAGAAAAGCCCAAGTCTTGGCCTTGGACAAGGTTAACTCCTTGTCCCATTTTACGGAGAGGGAGCCTGAGGCCTCAATAGGCCATGTTCAAGGCAGGCAGAGCCTGGATCAGAGGGGTCTGGTGTAGGCAGATGGGCCCTGGTCCCTCTCAGGACCCTTTAGGACTGTGGACCAGTCTCTCAGTGGAGAGGAGACAGAGCCTATAGAGGGACACAAGTCTCCTCTGGAGTTGCTCGGAGGCCGTGCTGATCCTGGGCTGCTGGAGGGCTCAGGGTCATGGTTGGCCGTGGTCCTGCTGACGAGGCAGCCCTGGTGAGGGTCTGCAGAGCCCAGCCCTGAGGCTCCAACTCACTGACCTGCTCCTGGCAGCCACTGCCTCAGGGAAAGCAGCCTTATTAGTGCAGCTGCCGGCAGGCCCTGGGTGCAGCTGGAAGCAGAAAAGGCCTCATTTACCCCAGTGCTGGACCCTGCATGCAGTAGCCACATGCACTCTGCATGGGGCTGGCAGAGGCATGGGATGCAGCCACTTGCACATCTCAGGCCCTGGGTTGACCTGGTCACAGGCTCAGAGCGTGCAAGGCCAGGCTTACGCACTCAGGCAGGCAGATGTGTGCACAGGTGCACAATTGTGCCCCAAGACATACAACTGCAGGGAATTACCCACATCCACACAGCAGGGCATACATGTATGCATCTGGGTATACAATGCAGGCAGATACTATGCATGCATGTGCAAGTGCACACAAGCTCACATCCAGATGGATAATCACCTTTGAACACACAGGTGCAAAACAGGTGCCCATGTGTCCAGGAACACAGACATACAGAGACACAAATATAGACACATGTTCCTGTCTATTCACCCAGACACAGTCAGGCTGGTGAATACATCTGCCCTGAAAACATACACACATGCAGGCAGATCTTCTAATTCAGGCCCCTCTGGATCCAGGAATGCATGCACGCTGACCACACACATGTCTTTTCATTTACACTGCAACTCACAAACGTGCCTGCCTTATACACTAGCACACTTGTACACACAGTATATGTGTTTATCTGTCTGTCTCTGTCATTTCTGAGTCTATGTGAAGTTCAGTTCATTTTACCAGTGAGTGGCATTTGATACATTTTAAGGCACTGTCACGGAACAAAACTTCTTTTGGTTCCCACAGTTTTCCTATGGGCCAGATTTTATTTACTCCTATTTTACAGATGAGGAAACTGTGCTTCAGATGGAGCCAGGGACAAGGACAGCCAGCTAGGAATTGATGGAGTGGGCAGTCATGCTCAGATGTTCTGATTACATCCCAACACAAATGGCATCGTGGAGAAGAATGTACAGTTCTGGGTTTGCCATCCCAGCTCCACTGCTTACGGGCTGTGTGACCTTGGGCAGGTCTCCTTACCTCTTGAGAACTTTGTCCTTACTCATCAAGATGGGAAGGGACAGTGGCTGCTTCATGATGTTGCTGGAGGATCAAAGGGAGAACAGGTGCAGAGGGACAGGTAAGGTGAGGGGCACACTGTAAGCAGTTTGCAGATGTCACTTCTCTTATTATTATCATATTATCACACGCACAGAAGGAAGGTGAAG
>NW_011889032.1:286447-290143 GCF_000151845.1 Pteropus vampyrus | reverse complement strand
GGGACAGGTAAGGTGAGGGGCACACTGTAAGCAGTTTGCAGATGTCACTTCTCTTATTATTATCATATTATCACACGCACAGAAGGAAGGTGAAGAGTCGACATGGGGAGAAGCTGGCCACCTACCAGCCAAGGAGAGAGTCCTGAACAGATCTTTACCTTGTGGCCTGCAGAAGGAATTAACCCTGCCGACACCTCGACATCTTGATTTTGGATTTCTCTTCTCCAAAACTTTGAGATCACTTCCCGTGGTTTAAGTCACCCAGTTTGTGGTGCTTTGTTACGGAAGGCTTCGGACACTAATGCCGATTTTGGTCCATGGCACTTTGCTCCGTAGTAAGCCCAGTAGACTGTTGGCAGAGCCTCACTCCCTGGCATTGTCCCCATGCCCAGTGAGTCTCAGGCAAGGGGCACTGGGCATCTTCAGAAGAATAGGAGCCACACCTGCCCATGAGGAACGGAGGAGCCAGGCGCCCCAGCACAGGCGCTGAAGCAGCCAAGACAGCCGGGCCGGTTGTAATAGTGACTTAGAGCTGATATAACAACTCTCGTATTCTTTTAGTGAGGCCTGAAAGGTGCCATTAAATGGAATATTGAGATAAGGAAGTGGGAGCGGGAAAGGTTAGACACTATTTATTCAGTTTTCATGGGGCACTAAAATATCCTCGATGGTACTGCTTGACACGCCTCCCTGTTTCCCTCCCTCCCTCCCTCCCTGCCTCCTCCCAGGCCCAAGGCTGGCTCCCAGCACACGGGTGCCACTGGGCTCCTGTGCCACCTCCCTGGGAGGCAGCCTGGGCCTGGGAATAGCCTGAGTTCTGGACCCCAGATCCGAATCCCGCCCCAGCCCTCCGACCTGCATGTAAACAGAACTCACGCATTAGGCAGTGGCAGGGGACTGAGGAGAGAGCTGGGGAGTTCACGGCACAGGTTTCATTGCCCCATTCTCTCCCCAGGGCTCAGCGGGGGGCAGGTGGGCTGTGGGACCATTCACAGCATCCTCATCCCATGGCACAGCCCCTTGGACTAACTAGATAAAACACCCCGGTTCTCTCTCTCTCAATGGTGGAATCCCAGCCTCCACTGGCACCTCCCTGTGATGGGAAGCTCATTACCTTTTGCCTATTTTCTTGAAGTAGAAGTTGACCCATTTGACCAGCTTTCCTCAACGGTGCCCCCAGATTCTGGATTTTAAGGTCTGGGGGGCATCTGCCTCTTTCCTCCCCCTTGAGTTCCTTGGGGGAGAGTGATGTCAGGGAAGGGATGACAGACTGTCAGCCCTGTGAAGACAGGGCCTGCCTGGTTTTACTCATTGCCGTATTCCCAGCACTCAGCAGAGGGACTGGCTCACAGTAGGGCTGCCATGAGTGTTTGCAGCAGGCAGGAGCAGCTAAGGAAAACCAGGCTTTGGCATTACACAGCCCTTGGTTCAAGCAAGACTGAGGATCTGGAGAATGGGGATCTGATGAGACTGTATATGCGAAGCTCTTGGCACACAGTAGGTGCCTGCTAAATGTCGGCATTGTCCTTCTTCCCCTGAGTCAGCACCTCTTTCTTCTCCTTGGCAGCCCCCAGATAGCAGAGAGGCAAATACAGCTGGGTGCTATGGGTGGATGAACTTCCCTTCTGAAGGTCAGAGTTGGAAGTTGGAGGAAATTGGGGGAGATTGGCTGCAAGTGTGATTGTGGATGATTTTGGAGACCGAGCAGATCCTGGGACATCCAGCTGGTCCTAACATGGCAGAGGCAGTAGCATAAAGAATGGGAGGGAAGAGCATTTCAGGCAGAGGCGAGCACCCGTGCAAAGGCTCTGGGGCTGGTGGAAGCAGGATGAGTAGGGCGATTGAGGGTGGGGGTTGGGTGCGGTTTTTCGGGTGAAGCCAGAGTAAAGGTAAGGAGGGGGGAGCAGAGGAGACGGGGCTGGAGAGCAGCAGAAAGCAGCCGTGCATGGCCGGGAGGCTATGGCTCTACGTCTGGATTTCATTCTAAAGGTGATGAGAAGTTTATTCTAAGAAAAATAGAAAACTCTCTAGGGATTCGAAGCAGGAGCCTGAAACAAGGAGGTTTCTGTCTGAATAAAATTTTGTGGCTGAAATCAAAAGCTGAAGCAAAGATTGGTGGGCAGGAGTGGAGGCTAGGAGATCAATTAAAAGTTAAGAGCTGCTGGTGAGGGAGAGAGGATAGTGGCCAGGCCTGGGGAAGGGCCAAGATGCTCAACCAATTCTGTGCCTGGGGCTCTGGTTGGGGGAGGAGCCTGGGGGGAGACAGGAGGAGATACCACTGCCCTATGGCTGGGCTGAGCCCCTCTGGGATAATTTTGAGAGGTTCGAAGCTGCTTGGGGAATGCGAAGGTGCCCCTCCCCCATATCATGAGGTCTCCGGGAAGCAGGTTAATGAAATGGTGCAGGACACAGGGGCTGGCCGGTCTGAAACTGGGAGAGGAAAAGGGCATTTGTGAATGTGTGTGCGCCCGGGCATAAGCACCATCTATGAGGATCCCCATGGGCACACACGAGCGGGCCTAGTCAATGCTCTTCTGACTATTTAGCAGAGGGCCTGGCACATAGTAGGGCCAACAGGGGCAGTGAGAGCAGCACAGAAACACTAGGCATTTCTCTATGCTGAGTATCTAAATGAACTTACTCAAACCTCACCACCACCCTGTGAGTTTGGAAGTGGCATCATACCCATTTTACAGATGAGCAAACTGAGGCCCAAGAAAGAGAAGTGATCCTCCAGGCAGGAGGGGAAAAGCTGGGCTTCATTTTAAAATTGTACTGAGTTTCAGAAAGCGAGTGGTGATGATGGCAAGTAAACCCCACCCTGTCCCTATTTTTCAGACACTAAGTGCTTTCAGAGGTCACCTAAGTTCATTTACGACCACCACAGTGCGATGGGTTCTGCGCTTCCCCAACCCGCCCACAGACGAAGAAAATGAGGCTCAGGGAGCAGACGTGACTTGTCCGCTGGGATCGGAACCAAAGATCTCACTGCAGTTCTATAGATAAGGAGGCGCCTGCCTCAGTTTATAGATTCTATATATTTTACAGCTCATCCTGCTTAAGACCCTCTCCTCTCTTTGTCCTCCCCTCCCTCTGTCCTCCATCTTTTCTTCCTTCTACACGTGAGTGTCCCCTACATGCCAGGAATGCAGCGATGGATAAGAGAAACATGCCCCTTACCCTTACGGAGCTCACATTTATGCCCACGACAGCCCTATCATTATATCCATTTAGCAGATGTGGCAAATGAGGTTTCGATAATTTGGGCCAGGCTGCCCAGCTTGTCCAGCACAAAGAACTGGCACCCAGGCCCATTTGACCTCTGATTCAGTTCTCATCTCAGGGGCCTGCCTGCAGGAACTGATATGGGTGCCCCAAAAGGGTGAGGCCCTAAGCAAGAGTATGCCGAGTGGGTGCCCACGAGGTGTGCTGGAAATTCTGGCAGAGCTAGTCTGGGCGAGGGGTAGGGGATTGGCAAGGACGGGGAGGAGGGACAGTGAGGACATCTTGGCTATTGGAGGGTCAGCCAACCTCACACCTGTTTCTGGGGTCCCCAAAGCAGGCTCCTTTCCAGATGGTGAATTATCCTGACTCATCTCCACTCATTTCCTCCATAGAGGCAACTTGCCAGGAGATTGTAATGGGCTTCAGGGTGGACAGACCTGAGTTCAAACCCTATCTCTGCCTCTTCTGCGT
>NW_011889032.1:281500-286397 GCF_000151845.1 Pteropus vampyrus | reverse complement strand
CATCATACCCATTTTACAGATGAGCAAACTGAGGCCCAAGAAAGAGAAGTGATCCTCCAGGCAGGAGGGGAAAAGCTGGGCTTCATTTTAAAATTGTACTGAGTTTCAGAAAGCGAGTGGTGATGATGGCAAGTAAACCCTACCCTGTCCCTATTTTTCAGACACTAAGTGCTTTCAGAGGTCACCTAAGTTCATTTTACGACCACCACAGTGCGATGGGTTCTGCGCTTCCCCAACCCGCCCACAGACGAAGAAAATGAGGCTCAGGGAGCATGCGTGACTTGTCCGCTGGGATCGGAACCAAAGATCTCACTGCAGTTCTATAGATAAGGAGGCGCCTGCCTCAGTTTATAGATTCTATATATTTTACAGCTCATCCTGCTTAAGACCCTCTCCTCTCTTTGTCCTCCCCTCCCTCTGTCCTCCATCTTTTCTTCCTTCTACACGTGAGTGTCCCCTACATGCCAGGAATGCAGCGATGGATAAGAGAAACATGCCCCTTACCCTTACGGAGCTCACATTTATGCCCACGACAGCCCTATCATTATATCCATTTAGCAGATGTGGCAAATGAGGTTTCGATAATTTGGGCCAGGCTGCCCAGCTTGTCCAGCACAAAGAACTGGCACCCAGGCCCATTTGACCTCTGATTCAGTTCTCATCTCAGGGGCCTGCCTGCAGGAACTGATATGGGTGCCCCAAAAGGGTGAGGCCCTAAGCAAGAGTATGCCGAGTGGGTGCCCACGAGGTGTGCTGGAAATTCTGGCAGAGCTAGTCTGGGCGAGGGGTAGGGGATTGGCAAGGACGGGGAGGAGGGACAGTGAGGACATCTTGGCTATTGGAGGGTCAGGCAACCTCACACCTGTTTCTGGGGTCCCCAAAGCAGGCTCCTTTCCAGATGGTGAATTATCCTGACTCATCTCCACTCATTTCCTCCATAGAGGCAACTTGCCAGGAGATTGTAATGGGCTTCAGGGTGGACAGACCTGAGTTCAAACCCTATCTCTGCCTCTTCTGCGTAATTCTGGGCAAACAACTTAAAACTTTAGATTTCCCATCAGTCAAACGAACATAATGACACCAATTTACAAGTGCTGTGAGACTTTTGGGGGCTGATGGAAGTAAGCATGGTTTGTAAACTCTAGGATGCTGTCTGATGTGAGGTTTCGGCCACTATCTGTTTTCGTGTCTGTCTTCTCTACTGAACACCCTGAGAGCAGGGTCCTTGTCTGATTCCACCCTGTACACAGTTGGTGCTCAATAAATGTCAAAGGCAAGATCTGTCAGGTGAATTGCAGCTGTTGCTTGTTTGTTTATTTTGGTTTGTTTCCTTTGTGGAGGGTAATGAACTGTGGGCTCCTCTGGGCCCCCAGGAATGCTTCAAAGATAACAATGATAATTATTATTACTAATAATGGCAATGATAACAGTTCATTTTATCGAATACTTTCTGTGTGCTTAGCTCATCTAATCTTCACAGCAACCATGAGAGGTATGTACCAACGTCATCCCTACTTTACAGATTAGGAAAGGGAGCCTCAGAGATGGTGTGTTACTTGTCAAGGTCACACAGCACATAAGTTGGGGAGTTAGGACTCCAGTGCAGGTCTGGGTTTTCCTTACTTCAAAACCAGGCCACCCAAATGGCTGGGGGACCCTCCCTCCAAAGATTGCTTTCTTTGGGCTTGGGCAGAGACAGAATAATGTAGAGTCTGTCACCAGTTGGGCACTCACATCCACTAATAATACAGTCAATTGCTCCTTTCAAATTACAGTAAATGTTTCCCTCTTGAACAAATCATTTACCGCAACTGCAGAAAGAGTGTCCTGTTTACACGCAGAGCCAAAGGAATTCCAATCTGAGTCTAATTATTGATGCTGCAGCTTCGATGGCCTTGGGAAAGGACTGCCTAATTGCACCAATTAATACCTGCCACTCGTGTGGGCTTTGTCAGGTTTGAGGTTTGGTTTCCTTTCCCTGTTGTGCAGACGAGATGGGTCTGTGCCCATGGGGCCAGACCTGAGGGCCACAGGGTGGGTCAGCAGGCTTTTGTGTTTCAGGGCATTGTCATTTTTGGTGGGACAGCTATGGTGGGGGCCACAGGCGCCCTTCAGACAGGGACTCTGTTCTTCCAGCGGGGAGAGGGAGGGGTGGCTGGTGGATGAGATTTCCAGATTCCAGTCCTTGCTCTGCTTCTGACTTGCTCCGAGATCCTGAGTGGACCATGTCTCCAACCTAAGCCTCAGTTTCCCCATGCAGAAAACAAAGTTTACACCCATCTTAGTGGATTTAATGGATCAAGTGTAATAGGTACAATTGCTGTGTGAACTCTAATGGGCTAGCCAGGCCGAAGAGATTTTTACCAAAAATGAGAGGGCTGGGCCTGGGGGTCAGGAGACAGGGGTTCTAGTCTTGGGTCTACCTCTTACTTTGTTGGGGGGCCATGGGACAAAGCCTTTACTTTTCTGGGCCTCAATTTCCCCAGCTGCAAAATGGAAATGCTTCCATCTTCCCTGTCCAATACCTATGTGGAAACCTTGCATGTAGGACCCCGGCCCATGAATGTGGAGCTGCGATTGACTCATGGTGCCAATGGGCTGGGCAATGAATAGCCAATACTGGGAAAGCAAAACTCTACTGGGGACTGGTTGGGTGGCAGGTGGGGTGCTGGGTGGAAGTGGAGAGGCAGGAGAAAGGTCATGGGCTTTCAAAGGAAACTGACTTGGATTTGAATTTCAACTCTTCTGAGCTGTGTGGTCTTCAGTAACAGTAATTACAATGGTGACTGATTGATACTTGCTTTGTACCAGGTACTGAGTGACACATTCTCTATGTATGATCGCATTAAACCCTTTAAGGAATAGGTATTATTTTTAAGTCCAGATGAAGAAGCTGAGGCTCAGAAAGGTCATGTAAGCTTCCTGAGGTCACACAGACAGGGATTCTCAGAGCCAGGATCTGGATCCAGATCCCTGTGATTCCAGAGCCTATGCCCACAGCTGCTACACCTTCCTGCCTCTGTTTGTGTCAGTCTCCACATCGGTATAAGGGATTAATGTTAACGTCTTTTAAGCACAGATGTTGCTAGGATTGGGCAAGATCAATTATGTGAGGCGTGATGCCCATGGCATGGCACCTAGACAGCCACACGACCCGCAGAAGCCATGATTCTTTGTGGATGTGTGTGCGCTGGGAGACTCTCAGCCACCGTCTCATCCTCCCCCTCCCCCAACCCCACCAGGCCTGGTGGTAAGTTTGTCTGTTTATTTCCCAAGAGAGAGGGATGAGTGGGCTGGGTATCTCCTCATCCGTACAGTCCCCTTTGCTGAAGATTCCCTATCTTTGGTTTCCTCAGCACCCTTGGGGCTCGCAGTCCCACCTGAGTGCACGTGGGATTGTGTTTTCCGATGTGACACATTGTCACCCTGCATGTATGTCATCAGCCCTGCAAAGCGGTGACATCAGAGCCTGATGCTACATGATCCACAAAAACAATGTGGGTTCCCTGGGGGGGTCTCAGGCCTTGACAGGAGCCCTGTGGTTCTCGCCTACCCGCCCCGCACCCGTCTTCCATGTGGAGTCCCTCTGCTGCTTCTTGACAGAGACTGTGAGGCCCCGAGGGGGTGGGGCTCTGCCAGCAGGGCCGAGGCTCACAGGGGATGAGCTTGATGCCCCAGTCCCTGACATATGCCTTGTATGAGGTCCCCAAATTAAAGAAACAAAGCTCCCTAGTCAAAGGCAGCTTGGGCCTAGTGGGGAGACATAGCAGGGCTCTGGAGTGCAGTGACTGACTGATTTCCCTAATTACCACTGGTTTAATATTTATAGGGTTAGTGCCAGAGGGCTGCAGGGAGGTATTCAGCCTGAATGACTGCTGGTGGGGAGGGGGTGGCCCTGGTGTGGGGCACTGAGCAGGCAAGAGATTGCCTGCTTTCAGGGTCCTGGTTGGCCAGATACAACTGGTCTGTCTCCGGTGCCTTTCTGAGGCATGGAGAACATCCTTTATGTCACACTAACTATGTGCTGGACACTGGGCTCAAATACTGACAGCCTGATGTCTCTCATGGTCCAGTAGTTCAAGGTGAGGGCTCTGGAGTCAGATGGATCTGGTTTTCTTATCTAGATTTGACTCCTTCCTGGCTGTGTGCTCTTGGGCAAGTAACCACACCTCTTTGAGCCTCAGCTCCCTTGTTTGTAAAATAGTGGTAATGACATGCCTCCCTCCTGTAGTTACTGTGAAGATCCAATAAGGTAAAACAGGCAAGATGCTGAATACAGTGCTTGGCATGTAGTCATGCTCAATAAATAGTAGCCATACCTATGAATCTATAGACATTACTTTGTGGGATTGAATTCTTTATCTCAGTTAGCTATGAACACAGTGATGCTGTGTAACAAACCAGCCCCAAACTTGGGGGCTTAAAACAACAATCATTAATTCTCATTGATTTGTGGCGTGGCTGAGGGTTAGTTCATCTAGGCCGGCTTGGGGACTCTGCTGATCTTGGCTGGACTTGCTCAGATAACTAAGGTTTGTCTCATCTAGGCTGGACTGTTCACATGGCTCTCTCCTCCTACTGAGACCAGCGCTGGCATGCACCTGTCATTCTCTTGGCAGTGGCAGAAGCATGCAAGATTATTGTCTATCCTTCTACACAACATTCCTATGGAGGATAAATTTTTATTCCCATATTCCTGATGAAGAAATTGAGATTCAGCGACAGGAAGTCACTAAGGAGGGAACTAAGATCTTAACACTTTAAAGACCATGTTCTTCTCAATCTCCAAATCACCCTTAATCACCGTTTATTAAACACCTACTCTATGCCAAGTGCTCTGCATGAGTTTTCTTTAATCCAAAACCTTTTCTATTCCCATTTTATAGATGAGACAGTT
>NW_011889032.1:278686-280695 GCF_000151845.1 Pteropus vampyrus | reverse complement strand
GGGGGGGAAAAAAACCACTTAAAATTATAGAAGCTGGCTGACTTAGGTTCTTGAGCCATCATTGTGCAGACTGAGAAATTATCTAAACTCCATCGCAGACTCTGGGAGTGTGGGAGAGAAGCAGGGAGAGATTCTGCAGGCTTCCAGCTGTTCCCAAGGAGGGGTAAGGAGGGAGCGGGCATGGGGTAGTGACAATCTTATGTCTAATTCCCTTATTTTCCAGTGCAAAGGCTCAGAAGGGCTCAGGGGTACTGCCATGTCCGCACAACCGGCTGCTGAGGCCACTCTCAGATCAAAGGCTTCTCAGTTCTCTCTCTGCCTCCATCTCAGGTCTCTTGGGGCTGCAGTTGGGGCTCTGTGGGGTGTCACAGGGAAGAGCAGCAGTGCTTTCTGGCGTGGGGAGAGAGCGGGAGAGAACTGCCAAAGCAATTCTCAGCAAAATCTCTGGGGGTTTGTGTCAAGGACAAAATAGTGTGTCCCATGGGTAAATATAGTTAACACAGCTGCAACACAGAATTTATTTCTTGTTTGAGATATCATTTTTAAAGTATGGCACAGGGAGAGCTTTAAAAATGAAATTATAGCAGGCAATAAAAAACTTCATAGGCACTGTATTCAAATTATGCTACAGTAATAGGCCAAGTTCATAAATAAACATCGCAGGTTAACCCTTTGCTGAGCCGTGTGGGGAAGACCTGCTAGGAAGTGGTTTTAAACCTCAGTGGGAGGAAACAGAATCATCTTCCAAGTGTCCCTTGCTTTCTCCATGTGCCCCGCTTCCCCCCAAACTTCTCTACCTAGCCTTGCCATTCAGGTGTGAAAGGTCCACAGATGCCACTTTGCTAAAACGCGGGGCTTGGGTGTCCACTGGGTTTGCAGAAATGTGCCACACAGACTTATGAGCCAGGAATATTTTTAGGGTCTCATTTAGGTGTACTATTTCCCACCACCTCTTAAAAATATTATCTATTATATTACGATTTTCTCTCTCATTGTACTTTGATATTGGGGTTCTAACCACCATCAGGGGTGATTTTGCTCCCAGTGAACATGTGGCAACGTCTGGAGATGTTTTCGTTACAACAGGGAGGGGCTACTGGCATCTGGTGGGTGGAGCCTGGAGGTGCAGCTCAACATTCTACAGAGTACAGGATGGCACCCACCGCAGAGAATGATCCAGTCTCAATGTCCACACTGGCGAGGCTGAGAACCTGGCTTTAGTGTAATTCCTGTTTGGTTTCTGCTGTCATCTCTGAAGTCTGGTATATGCTGTCATGATCGCTGCTGAATTTTGTCACTTGGCCTCATGCTTGGCTCACAGTAGGTCCTCAAAAGGGACCTGCTAAGAGGTTGAATGAATGAATGGACGCTCTCCCCTGCCCCTTGTCCCCCTGGCTGACCCAGATTCACTCTTTTGTTTTTAGTTTGAAGATTGTTTTTTCAGGGAGGCCTCCCCTGGATTCCCTCCCCTGAGGTTACTGATTCCCATTAGACATTCCTGGGATACTCTTTGTTCTTATCCTTGGATTTGCCCAATATTCATATCCCTGGTCAGTCAAATGTTACCCCCTCCAAGCAGCCATCTTGATTAACTTAGCTAACGTGACCTCCGTCATGTTACTGTCTGATCTTCCTGTCAATTCCATCACATTTGTCAGTAGCTGGAACCATCTTGTTTATTTCGGGCTGGGTCTCAGCCACCACTGGGTGTCCAGTGTAGCCCCAGGACCAGAGGGGCGGCAGGATGAACACTCACTGAATGTGTTAGCGAGGGTCAGGGAACAGGAGGGCCCCTCCTGCTCTAGACACTTACCTCTTCTTCCCTGAAGTCCTCCTGGATCTCCTTCCTTGGGAATAGAGGCTGTATCAGGACTGAGCCACTTCTGATCTCCCTCTGTGCTCTTCCAGTAACTTGTGGGGAGAACCTGGCAAGTCACGGGCAAAATGAAGGTGCTGTGGTACATCCACGCTTTGGAACTGAGGGTGTGTGTGTGTCAGAACCACCTCCT
>NW_011889032.1:274691-278636 GCF_000151845.1 Pteropus vampyrus | reverse complement strand
GGCTGGGTCTCAGCCACCACTGGGTGTCCAGTGTAGCCCCAGGACCAGAGGGGCGGCAGGATGAACACTCACTGAATGTGTTAGCGAGGGTCAGGGAACAGGAGGGCCCCTCCTGCTCTAGACACTTACCTCTTCTTCCCTGAAGTCCTCCTGGATCTCCTTCCTTGGGAATAGAGGCTGTATCAGGACTGAGCCACTTCTGATCTCCCTCTGTGCTCTTCCAGTAACTTGTGGGGAGAACCTGGCAAGTCACGGGCAAAATGAAGGTGCTGTGGTACATCCACGCTTTGGAACTGAGGGTGTGTGTGTGTCAGAACCACCTCCTTGGAGCTTTCCTAAGAGACAAAGCCCTGCTTTATTGGACCCGCAGAGCCAGAATCTCTTAGAGAGCGTGCGCCTTGCTTTGTACTTTTTGTGAAAACTCCCCGGATAATCCAGATACAGGGCCTGGGTGAGAGCTAGAAACCTGGAGGACTTCTGGAGCCCCCTCCAGTCCCAGCATCTGACATCTCCGTGGTTTTTAAGATGCCCAGCCTAGGCCATTTATCTGAGTGACTTCCCGGGCTCCCCTGGCACTTTTGCTAATTTAATAGCATTTAATTTAATTTCGAAATGATTTTTTAAAAAAGGCTGTTGCCACAGAAGCCCCAACCACCTCATTCCTCTTCCTTTCCAAGGCTGGAAATACATGTCACGTCTGAAGCTAGGTTTCTAGGAGGGCCCACAGCCTTTTTGCGAAAACTGCTGAGTTTGCTCCTCACCCATTGGCATAATTACCTTTCTGCTCTCCAGAGCCCCCTGTATATTCCGACCTGAGGAGGAAAGAAAGGGCTGGAAAACCAGACCAAGTTAGAGATTGAGTCATGAGGTCTTATCTCAGACAAAGAGATGGGCATAACCAAACCTACACACATGCACACACACATACACACATGCGCACACACACATACACACGCGCATGCAAATGCAGAGACAAACGCATGCACACACACAGGCATGAACACACGCATACACGTACTCACAAAACTCATGCACGCACATGCACATGGACACATTCTCTCATATTCTTTAGGGCTGAGTGGCCATAGCTGGTGGCTACATTTAGCTCTGGGCCCTCTTGAATGTTCCAGATTTTTTTTTCCTGGATTTTCTTGGGCTTTCTCCCAGGGAAATGCTGCATCAATGTCTTTGCACATTTTAATTATTTTCTGTTACTTTTTTTTAAACCCAATTTTACATGTGCTTAATCATTGCAACTCATCTTAGATTCATCTATTCACTTAGTAATTAATTTTTATCAATTATCTCCCATGTGGCCAGTTCGAAGATCAACATAGTAGCAAGCCAGACAGACGCGACCTTGAACTCAGGACAGAGAGAGACACTGAGAATGAGAGACAGGTAAAGAGGGGAGGTTATTTATAGGTAAACATGGGGAGAATATGGAGAATAGGGGGTGGGCAGGAAGTCTCCGGGGAGGTACCTTCAAGAGAATAATTATGCTATTTCTCAGGATGGCAACCTTAAGAAAATAGACAGAATGGAGAAGGGGAATGCGTCATGTTACATCTAGCCAAGTCAAAGTTCTTTTCCCCCTTGTGGAAGAGATTGCTAGCTCTTCCCCAAATCTGTTTTGTCTTCTTCCAGGCCACGCAGCTCAGGTCCATCTCCCAGCCGCCCTTGCAGTTAGAGTGGCCATGAGATCAAATTCTAGATAAATGTGAGTGGAGGTGATGTGCTCCACACCCAGGCCCTATCATAAACCCTCAGGCATGATCCTGCATGTTCTTTCCCTTCCACTGATTTAATTCAGATCAGGTGAGCTTGAGATCTTGAATCGAAGCTGGAAGGAGCCACAATACAGTGAGAATCTGGGTCTCTAATACCTCCTGAAAGAAAGTCACCCCAGAGAGTTGCCTGATCAGGAATGTCTGCACTGGACTTTGCAAGTGCTAGAAATAGATGTCTACCATGGCTGAGCCATTGCACGTTTTGGGGTTTGTATGTTACATCAGTTGACATTACCGTAAGCCATGAGATCCAACCCTTCTGCCTCCTGTGTCTATAAATTAAGTTTTACTGGAACATGGGCTGCTTTCATGCTGCAACAGAGACTGTATGACCTGCAAAGCTTAAAATAGTTATTATCTGGCCCTTTAAAGGAAGCATTTACTGACTCTGGCCTTAACTAATACACCAAGTATCTATAGAGGTCAGAGCCAGAAGCAGTCTAGATTCCTCTCCAGCTCTCCAATAGTAGTTTCTTTGAAGAGACCATTCCTGAGTGCTCTGGCTTTCTTCCTTGGTTCTTGACTTGGTTCTGGTTTTCTCTGCCCTGTTGGCTCCATTCATTGGGAGTAACTAAGCCTGTGAGTTAGACCCAAACAGAGACAGAAAGAATGGTTAGAACGTTAGATCTGACATGGATCATCTACACTAACTTCCTGATTATCCAGAGAGAGGTGAGTAGACTTTCCCAGGGTCACTCAGTTAGTGAGTAGCTGAGCTTACAGAGGAAGATGGAGGGCAAATAGACTGCTTCTGGATAAAAACGACTAATGTTTATTGAGCACTCGCTAGAGGCTAAGCACCCATTTACTCCATCCAACAAATCTCAAGACATATATCACCGCTATCATCATCATCACTCCCATTTCACAGATGGGGAAACTGAGGCACAGAGGGAGGTTAACCTGACCAAGGTCCACTCTGTTGATGAAGCCGGAACTTGGACACAGCAGCGTGAGTTCAGAACTTATGTTCTTGTTCATGACACCATGTTGGATCTGTCATCCTTGCCCACATTGAGTCTTGAAACGTTCCCATAATTAGCACTGATAGAAAGAATAGACTCAGGTGAACAAGGTGGTCTTTTTTTCTAGCCTCTCCTCTCCAGTCCCACCTCTCTGTGATCCTCCAAGCCTGGTACGGTTCATTAATTTTGTTTGCATATCCAACTTGAGACACTGTCATTTCATTAACTCAAGTGAGGAGCTCTTCATACAAGGTTGAGCTTCAATAATTCTCTTTAAAGTTATGGAGAAATGTATGCTTAATTATATTTGCATATGAAAAATAGGGTCTAATTAGTTTGATTGATTATTATTTTAACCCTAATGGCATTTTGAGTATCTGTCCCAACTAATAGCAAGTGTGTCACTAATAAATCATTGACTTTTTATGGCATGGTCTATTGAGCTAGCTTATGAAATATATTTTATTAATATCCCGGAATGTATTGAAACTGATACAAGTCAAACAACTGCTCATTTATTAAACTGTTTAAATGTCAGTTTTATACAAGAGTAATAATATAGGAAATATGTTCATTCAGGAGATATTAGCAGGCCATGGGTACTCAAAATATTAGTTATCTTGGAAAAATATATTATAGAAATAAAAGTCCAATTATGTCATTTATTGCATTAAATAAATCAGTATTGACTAACATAAATGTTGCACATTAGCAGACACACTTTCTTTCAAACATTTTTAATTCTCTAGGATTACACATAGTGGAGCCTGGGTCTCCAGGATAGAAGAATCACGGAGGGGTCTGGTCAGTTCTCCTCATTTAGTACCAAGCACTAAAGGTCCCCAGAATGTCCTTTCTTAAGGGTTTCTCTTCAAGGACATCTCAAAGGACTGGAGTTCAACTAGCTCTTCCAGGAGCTCAGGTATCATTCTTCATTCTTTTGTCCGACTGATGAGTACTTTTGGAGTGCATCCTGTGTGTCACGTAATGCACCATGGGAACACTGTGGTGCACCAGACACTTAAGGGATCCTGCTCCCATGGGGGTGACGTTCTAGTAGGGATAAAGTGAAAAACTCTTTTTCTCTGCTACTCGTATGCATACAAACTGGGTGTCCTATTATTTTATTCTGACATTGCCTGGAGTTACTGTAGACTCCACTGGTTAATGACTCAGTCCCACTGACTGCC
>NW_011889032.1:262951-274641 GCF_000151845.1 Pteropus vampyrus | reverse complement strand
TGATAGAAAGAATAGACTCAGGTGAACAAGGTGGTCTTTTTTTCTAGCCTCTCCTCTCCAGTCCCACCTCTCTGTGATCCTCCAAGCCTGGTACGGTTCATTAATTTTGTTTGCATATCCAACTTGAGACACTGTCATTTCATTAACTCAAGTGAGGAGCTCTTCATACAAGGTTGAGCTTCAATAATTCTCTTTAAAGTTATGGAGAAATGTATGCTTAATTATATTTGCATATGAAAAATAGGGTCTAATTAGTTTGATTGATTATTATTTTAACCCTAATGGCATTTTGAGTATCTGTCCCAACTAATAGCAAGTGTGTCACTAATAAATCATTGACTTTTTATGGCATGGTCTATTGAGCTAGCTTATGAAATATATTTTATTAATATCCCGGAATGTATTGAAACTGATACAAGTCAAACAACTGCTCATTTATTAAACTGTTTAAATGTCAGTTTTATACAAGAGTAATAATATAGGAAATATGTTCATTCAGGAGATATTAGCAGGCCATGGGTACTCAAAATATTAGTTATCTTGGAAAAATATATTATAGAAATAAAAGTCCAATTATGTCATTTATTGCATTAAATAAATCAGTATTGACTAACATAAATGTTGCACATTAGCAGACACACTTTCTTTCAAACATTTTTAATTCTCTAGGATTACACATAGTGGAGCCTGGGTCTCCAGGATAGAAGAATCACGGAGGGGTCTGGTCAGTTCTCCTCATTTAGTACCAAGCACTAAAGGTCCCCAGAATGTCCTTTCTTAAGGGTTTCTCTTCAAGGACATCTCAAAGGACTGGAGTTCAACTAGCTCTTCCAGGAGCTCAGGTATCATTCTTCATTCTTTTGTCCGACTGATGAGTACTTTTGGAGTGCATCCTGTGTGTCACGTAATGCACCATGGGAACACTGTGGTGCACCAGACACTTAAGGGATCCTGCTCCCATGGGGGTGACGTTCTAGTAGGGATAAAGTGAAAAACTCTTTTTCTCTGCTACTCGTATGCATACAAACTGGGTGTCCTATTATTTTATTCTGACATTGCCTGGAGTTACTGTAGACTCCACTGGTTAATGACTCAGTCCCACTGACTGCCTCCTACTTCAGACAACAATCACGAGCTCAGGCCTCCTGCACACCTAAACAGACCAGCTATAAATCGGGGGTTCCCACAATTATTTCCTTGGGTTCAATGATTTGCTGGTATGACTCAAAGAATGTAGGAAAGTGCTTTACTTACTATCATCTGTTTATCCTAAAGGATACAAATCAAGAACGGCCAAATGAACGAGATGCCAGGGCAAGGTATGGGGAAGAGGCAGAGCTTCTGAGCCTTCTCCAGGTGTACCACCCTCCCAGCACCTGGATGTGTTCACCAAACCAGAAGCTTTCCAAATTTTGTTATTTAGGGTTTTTATGGAGGCTTTATTGCATAGACATGATTACTTAAGCCATTAGCCATTGGTGATTGAACTCAATCTCCAGCCCTTACCCTTCCCTGGGATCTGGGGTGGGGGGCGGGGTGGTTGGGCTGGAAGCTCCAACCCTCTAATCACATGGTTGGTTCCACTGGCAACCAGTCCTCCATCCTTAGGGCCTTTCCAAAAGTCACCTTATTAACATAAACTCAGGTATGGTTGAAAGGAGCTTGTTATGAATAATCAAAAACACTTTTCTCATCCCTTGTCACTCAAGAAATTTCAAGGATTTTAGGAGCTCTGTGTTAGAAACTGGGAACAAAGACTAAATATATACATTTCTTACTATATCACAATATCACACGGGGAGACAATGGACAAAAGAAAAATGAGATCATTTTGAATACTAGTGATACATGCAATAAAGGGAATAAAGCAGGTCATTGAGTGAGGAACGATGTGGGCAGGGCTCCTTTAAACTGGACAGGCAGGGAGAACTGGTCAGAAGGAGATAGCCAGGTAAAAGAGCTATGGGCGCTGACTTCCAGGCACAGGGGGCAGCGATTGCAAAGACTCTGAGGTGAGGGTGAGCATGGTCTGTTCAAAGAACAGAGTCAAGGCTGGTGGGGCGGGAGCAGAGCGTGCCAGGAGGAGAGTGATGGAAGAAGCTGGGGCACCAGATCAGGAAGGGCTTTATAGATCAAGAAAAGAAAGAGTTTGGGTCTAATTCTAGGTGTGATGGGAAGCCATTAGATGGTTGGACGTAGGAGAGGGAGATGGTCATATTTATATTTTGCCAGGGTCCCTAGGGTGCTGGGAGGAGAATGGACTGTGCGGGGCAAGCTGGCCATGGGGAAACAAGAAGGAAGCAGGTGCAGTCATTAAGGGCAGGACAGGGGGAGAGAGAGAAGCAGACGCTTCAGGATGTATGTGGAAGTCGAGTTGACAGGACACAGTGATGGATTAGATAGATATCGGGAGACAGGGAGAGAGGAACCAAGGACGCTTCCAGTGTTTGATCTGAGCGTCTGGGTACTGTTTTCTGTACTAGGGAAGAGGGTGTGGGAAGGATAGTTTGAGCAGCAAAGTCAAGAGTGTATTTTTGGTCACATCGGAGTTGGAGGAGCCAGTGGGGATCATTTAGTCTGGTGGTTTTCAAATACGAGGGTGTATCGGAATCTCCAAGAATGCTGGTTACCAGCGGAGTCTGTTGCCCCCAGAGATTCTGATTCATCAGATCTGGGGTGAGATGTGGACATGAGTTTGTAACCCCTGCTGATTCCAATGTGCAGCCATGTTGGGCGACCAATCTTCTAGTCCCCTTATTTTGCAGAGGGGGAAACTGAGGCCCAGGGAGGAGACAGGATTTGCAAATTGGTTCCAGAACTAGGATGCAAACATGGGAATCTTGGCTTCTGGCTTTTTGTTCTTCCGATGACTCAGGCTGCCTTTGTCACCATGAAAAGAGCAGGGAGGCATATTCTAGTGCCCGGGGAAGTCAAAGCCCAGACATTTCAGCTCTGCCAAGTCCAGAAATGGTCAGGAGAGAGGTGGAGTATAGGAGGTTTTGGAGTCAGGAAGAGGCAGGAGGGAAGAGTTCAGCACTTGAACACTGCTCTCTTGTGCAACCGTGGGCAGTTCATACAACCCGCTCTGATCCTTGGCTTCCCTAAGATTGGGTGTGATAATGATGCCTTCTTCACAGTACGTTGTGAGGATCGAATGGGATTCTCATGTGATAGGCTTAGCACAGCGCCTGGCAAATGGTAAGCCCTGAATACACATTAGCTGCAATATTAATACAAATGACCATGGATATACCCAGCAGTGACCTGGGGAAGCAGCCATAAGCAGTAATAAGAGCATTTAAGAATCAGAGAGTTGCAGGTTCAAACCCCATTTCTTTGCTGTGGGAACCTGGGCAGGCATTTTACCTCTTTGAGCCTGTTTCCTCATCTGTAAATTGAGAGGATGAGAGTTATAATACCCACCTGGAGGGTAGGTATGCGGATTTGAGAAAAATGTGCATTGAATTTCAGGCTCAGAGCCTGGCTCTCAAGTACTGGGAGTGATTTTATTATGCCAATTTCAATTTACAGACCCAATTTCCAGGCAACTGCAACTTCCACCACCTGGGGTTGCCAAGCCGGTGGCTGTGGAGTAGAACATGAGCCTGAGATCTCCTCCCATCACCTCGTTAATTCGCTGTGTGACCTTTGGTGAGCCCCTCACCCTCTCTGGTCCCTGTTGCCTCATGTGTGAAATGAGGGGGCTGGTCTGGTTAATTTCAAGGTCTTTTTCAGAGCCTTTAAAAAAATCAATGATTGCAAAGGTCTGTGATTAGTGAGAAACCATCTGCCCCAGGCAAAGACCAGACCCTCCCCAACCTTTCCGGGGGAATGAAACAATAAGCAGCCGGCTTAGCAAATTGCCATCTCACAGGCCTTAAAAATGAGTATCTGCTTTTGTATCAGCCTTGATTGAAATTCTTATGCTATGGCGGCCGTCCCCGCCATCAATGCCTTAATTAGAAATTAGGACAGTCACATTGGCATAAATTAAATCAGACTAAAGATGATTAACAAAGTAATGCAAGAAATCATTAAATTAAACCATTGTGCCAAGTCCTCTGCTGATCTATCACAAATTTAGGCTGCTAATGAGGTCTTAATTAGTAAGTTAGGTCGAAATAATTCATGTCATTCACTTCAAAGACAGCCCTCTTTCTTTCTTCCTTTTTTCCCCTCTTTTTGAATACAGCCCCCAATGCAAATTCATCATGGGCTGTGGAAGGGGGTGGGTGGACGTCATCAGTAAATAACAGTATTCCTTGGATTATCAAAACCCGCTTGGCATCAAATGTATTTTGTCGGGAGGCTCCTTCTGATGTCAGATTAGGCTGAATGGGGATAAATAGCTCACAATCCTAAAATTACGGAGTGGCAGAAGGAGATGAAACAGTCTAGAATTTTGTCCCCTCATGATACAGATGGGAAAACTGAGGGCCTGACAAAGGAAGGGTCATAGAGTATGTTTGGGGCAGAGATAGGGGACCTGGTGTCCTGAGTAAGGACTGGCTCTTCCATCTGTTGCTTTGGAATGTCTTCCCTTTGCCCAGAAAAAGCAGCAGGTGAAGGACACTGGTTCTGAAGTGGTTCAGCACTCTATTGGCTGAAGCCTGGCATTTTCCTGGTCTGCCAAGGGGCCATTTCAGTGCAGGCTCTAAAGAATAATGGCCACAGCTAGCATTTACTGAACACATACTATATGCTAGACACTGTGCTAAGTGCTTTCCTGACCTTTCCTCAGCAAAGTAGACATGATCGTGTTCCCTCTACTACTGACAAAGAAGCTGAGGCTCAGAGAGGTAATTAATTTGTCCTACGTCACACAGCTAGGAAGAGGCAGAGTTGGAATTTGACTCTGATACCAGCATCTGAATGCTTAACTGCTATGCTATGCTCTCTTGCTTCAAAATTAACTGCCAAACTGAATGAGTGGCTGGATGGGTGATGTGTGGGCAGGTGGGTAGGAGTTTGTTGGAAGGGTGGCTGAGGATCAGCAAGGAAGCTGCACATGTAAACATGCTGACTCAGCATGATTTTAGAGCAGGGTGGGGCTGTTGGAAGATTAATGGCTTTGGGGTCAGACAGACCTGAGGTTGACTCCTGGTTCTGCAAACTCCAACCATGTAGTCTTAAGCCAATTGTGTCCCCTGTCTGAGCCTCAGTTTCCTCATCTGTAATATGGGTACAATTAATACCTACCCATGAGGAATTTTTGAGGGTTTGATGAAATATGTGAGAAATGTGGCTTGTGCACAGTAGGTGTTTAATACATGATTTCTTTTCTCACCTTCTCAATGGTTTGGTGACTCAGCTTTTTCTGTGTACAAAATTACATGAAACTCAGTGGTTTAAACCTAGGACAACTTATTTAACTCAGGATTCTGTGGGTTGGCAATTTGAGCAGAGCTTGGCTGAAAGGTTCTTCCGCTGGTCCCGGCTGAGCTCACACACAAGAGTTGGCCATCAGCTGCTGGTAAACAGCACAGCTCTACAATTAGGGGGTTAGGCTGGTTATTGGCTGGGGTGACAGGGCCATGAGTCTCTCATTTTCTAGCAGGCTAGCTTGGGCTTGCACTCTTGGTGCTGGAGGAGTTTCTAGCACAGCAAGAGAGGGCTGGCACTATGTCACAGCATTTTTCAAGCTCCTACTTGTGTCACATTTGTTAAAGTCTCACTGCTCGTCGAAGACTAAATTATGCCCCCAACTCCTCCTTCAGATGTCCAGATTTGAATCTTTGCGAATATGTTACCTGATAGAGCAAAAAGGACTTTGCAGATGTGATTAAGTTAAGGATCTTGAGATGGGGAGATTATTCTGAATTATTGGAGGGGAGCAATGTCATCACGAGGGTTTTTATAAGAAGGACTCACAGCAGTACCACAGAAGGGAAGAAGGCGATGTGATGGTGGAAACAGAGATTAGAAGCTATGGGCTTTGAAGCTGGAGGAAGGGACAACATGCCAAGGAATGGAGGCGGCCAGTAGAAACTGAAAGAGGCAGGGGCATGGATTTTCCCTTTAAGACGTCCAGAAAGAACCAGCCTTGCTAACCTCTCTACTTTTGCTCTTCAGGATGGCTTCTGACCTCTAGAGATGTCAAAGAATAAAAATGTGTTGTTTTAATGTCACTAGGTTTGTGGTAATTTACAAACTTGCAGCAGCCATGGGAAGCTACTGCCTTGGCCAAAGGGAGTCACATGGACACACCCAGATTCAAGGCTGGGAAAGACCCCACCTCTTGATGAGACTGCAGTGTCCTTTGGTAAAAGGTATGCATCTAGGGATGGGAAGACTTTTTGGTCATATTTTACAGTCGACCACATCTGTGAATGTGTCACTTCATCCCAGTGATCTTAAAACAATAATAGTGATAATAATAATATATATTGAGTGAATATTTTCTAGAAGCTAGGCAGTACCAAGCACATGGCACACCATTTTTTTTTTTTTATTGTGGTAAACTATACATAGCATAAAATTGATACTTTAACCATTTTTAGGTGAGCAATACAGTGGTCTTAAGTACATTCACGATGTTGTGCAACCATCACACCATTTCCAAAACTTTTCATTATCCCACACAAAAACTTTGTAAGTACTAGACATCAACTCCGCATTCTCTCTTCCTTCAGTACCTAGGAGTCTCTATTCGACTCTCTGTCTTTATGAATTTGCCTATTCTAGGTACTTTATATAAATGGAATCATACAAGTTTTGTCCTTCTGTGTCTGGCTTATTTCACTTAGCGTAATGCTTCTGAGGTTCATACGTGTGGTAGCATGTGTCAGAACTGAATCTTCACAGCAATCCTTGAGGTCAGCTGAGGTTCAGAGGTGTGTGATGACTTTGTCCAAGGCTACACGGTTGACAAGGGGGGGTGCGGGGGCCTGAACTCAGATCTCCTGGACTTGGGGGTGGGAGTGTTGACTACCTTTCACTTCTCCATCCTGCCTCCCACAGCAGGTGCTGGGCTTCTCGGGTCTTAGTACTCACAGCCTAACCACAGCTCAATAAATTATCCTCCCATCCTCTGCCCACCTTGCTGCTCAAAACCATCTATTTATTTCCCACAGCTGAGATCGCTCCCCACCCAGCCAGGGCCAAAACAATCACTTCTTCATTGATTCCACGTCAATTAATTAAAAAAACCCATCTGACCACTCCGCAGCTTGATAGACTTTGAGGATTCAGAAGGAAATAAATAAGTTAGTCCTGGCGCAGAGGTAGAAGTGGGGAGGGGAGCAGGTGGGGAGGCTCAGATCCAGGAGCCCAGCTTTGGGGTGTTACTCATACAACTTGTGGGGGTCTGAGAGTCTCCACAGACCCTCTGTAGAGGGGCAGGTGCCCTGGACCTGGTGGTTGTATTATTAGTAGCATTTGTAATAATCACTGTGTTTTATTGTACGTTATTTGGTATTAGGCATTTCAAATACGGTCCACACACATTTACCCCTCATAGTATGTCTGTGGATCAGAGGAGGCATTGGGCTCAGGTTGAATGACTTGTCTGAGGCCACACAGCTAGAACGTCAGGAAGAATCTTGCTTCTTCGTCCCTTTGTGCCCCTCTTTTGGGTGCATTTTTTGACTTTCCCATTGTGGAGCTATGAGGGACAAGGCTGTGGGGCAGAGTTCTGTGCTTTGGAGGGAGTATGGGGAATTGCCTCTAAGGAGGCACGGAACTCCTGACATGTCATTTAGAGCCTAAGGCAACCGTATCAGATCATTTGCTTTGATGGCTTTCAAAATATTTTTAGCCTGCAGAATCCAATGTTGACGTGAAATCTTATGTAGGTTTATTAAAGGAAAATCTGAAAAGAAAGTTGCTTGGTTGAATAGTAATAATAATACTAACAACAATAATAGATGGCCATGTGGTGCTGGAGCTGGCTTGCCCCCGTTCACCAGAGCCGATTGTTAAATATTCAGGAGTTTTGTAAGCCAGTTGTTAAACCATTGGCTTGAAATCGGTCATGGTGGGCGTCTTTGCACCATGAAAATTGGCTAGTGCTAAAAATCAGTGCTCTTCCTTTCCCTCCCCCTCCTAGAGCCGGATTACCAGCACATCACTGATAACACCATTTTACGAATATTTGCTGAGTGTCAGACTCTGCGCTAAGCACTTTAATATCTTCATCTCTCAGATGGGGAAATTGAGGCTTGGAGAGGCGTCTGTAGCCACTCACACAGAGTTGTCAGTTGGTAAGCGTTAGAACCTTCCTCATTCAAAATCCCACATGCTGTCTCTTGTACGATGGAGTGGTTTTTAAAAATTGCCGAGTCTCAGAGAGGGGAATGGATCCGCTTAGTTAGGATCGCACAGGGCACAAGGCACATTGGGCGGAGGGCTAGGACCGGAACCAGTGTCCTATGCCTTTCACCCCACAACTCCGTCTGCGTTAGCGGAGATGTTTTAGATCGGAAAGTGGAATAGAGTGTAGCCAGCCAGGACTCTGTCATTGTTTTCTTACTCCCTGGCAGGTGTGTCCTTGGGCTATCACAACCTCCGTGCTTTTTAATTGAGGTAGCAGATCAATCTTCGTGCTGCCTGGGAACATTCAGCTGTCTCCTCTTTCTGGCAGGAACGACAGTAGGTGTCCTCAGCTCTCAGGGATGCAAAGTGAGCAGACACCTTGCCTTATCTGCCTTTAGTCAATGCCAGGCTTCTCCCTGGCTGGAGAGGTAACCCCCTGCAGCCCCTGAAAACCCTGACCAGGGCAGGAAACTGGCAATCTTCCAAGCAGGTTATGCACACCTGCTCAGAGCCTTGAAAGCAGCAAAAAACCGGGAGGGAAATCTAGGGAGGGCTGAGGCAGCTCTCATCTCTCATGCCTCTCCCACAGCTTTGAGAATGAGGGGTGGGCACTGGGCCCGGGGCACAGGGGGTCCTTGGACAGAGGAGGGCCAGGCGAGGTGTGCACGTAGTGATGGGAAGAATCTTTGGTCGTAATTTGCCATCGATGCATCTGGGAATGCCTCACCTCACTCCAGGGACTAGCCTGTGAGGCAGTCACAGGTCTAGGGATGGGTCTGAGACCCTCTCTGAGACTTGTGTTCCATGGATATTCCAGGTGGGAGAGATTTCATGCTTCAGCCAGAAAACCCCTCACCTGCTTCCTGCGGGGGCATGGGCTGTCCTGGGATACAGGCAGTAAGTTCCATCATGAGAGAAGAAGGAGGCTCATCTATATCAAGTGTGTGCTGAATGCTACTAATATAATAATTTGGCTCTCACTCAGTCTCCTCAAAGGATGATCCTCGTTTGACAGATGGGAAAACATTTTACGGAGAGGGAAAGCAGTGTGCCCAAGCTCAAACAGCTAGGAAGTGGCTGAACTCAGAAATGAACTCTAAAAGGCAGATAATTATTTTAGTCCCCCAGAGTAGTGCTACCCAATACAAATGTAATGTGAGCCACAAATATAATTTCAGATTTTCTACTAGCCTTACTAAAAAAAAAATAAAAAGAAACGAGTGAAATTAATTTTAATGAGGTATTTTATTTAACCAATATATCAACATTATTATTTCAATATGTAATCAATATAAATGATTACTGATGAGATTTTTAACCTTTTTGTTTTTCATTCTAAGTAACCCTACAACATAGCTCAATTCAAATGAGCCACGGTTCAAGTGCCTAATGGCCATGTGCAGTTCGTGGCTACTGCATTGGGCAGCACAGCTACAGAGAGAGAGTCATAGGTTTGGAGGCTGGTGCAGAAGAGTAATTTTCATATTCTCTCTCTCCCACTTTCTCTTTTCCCCCCTCCTAGATTATACTTTATGCCTGTGCCATTAATTAAGTTGCAATGTTTTAATAATACTCATTGCTTCTTATGAGCCCAGTGCTGGGCTGTTTTGCATGACCTGTCTCATTAAAAATTACCCCAGCCTTTGGAGGGAACTATTATTATCCCCATTCTGCAGATGAGGAAATTGAGGCTCAGAAATTGGAAGTTACAGCCCCAAACCATACAGCTGGTACGAGTCACAAGCAGGATATGAATCCAGGACTGAACGCCATACCTGACTTCTTAACTCCCAAGCCTAGACGGTGGTTGACTTCCTCCCTAATTCCCACTCTCCCCATTTCCCCTCTTACCCTCACTCCCATGAAACTCAAAGCCACAGGAAGAGGCTGCCCGAGTCTCCCAGCTGTGCCTGTCAGAGATGAATAGGCCCATCCAAGCTGGCTTCCCTGGGCGGCTGTGGTCCATGGCACTGCAAATGCAAGAATTTATACACCCACGACGTGTTTCAGCTGGGATGTACTTGAGAAATTTGTGTGTTCTGAAGTCAGATGACCTGAAACAGATCCCTACTTTTGAACTTCTTGGTTGTGTGGCCTTGAGTAAGTCCCCTCGTCTCTTTGGGCTTCAGCCTCCTCATGTCTGACAATGGTCTCCTCCTTATCCTTGTTACGGGATTAAATTAGACACCGGGCAGAGAGCATGTTTTCTGACATATGGAGGCTGCCAAAGAGCAGCCTTTTTATTTCTCTTCCCATTTTGTGGATGAGAAAGCCGAGGCCCAGAGAGGCCAGGAGGCTTAGCTGTGGTCCCAAGGGAAGGAATGACAGTGTTGGGACAGAATCGAGGCCTCCCAGGCCCACCCATCTACCTTATCTCCACAAGACTCCCCAGGACAACTAGGAGGAAAGACATGTACCTTGGGCTTAAAACCTACTGCCATTTTACCAAAATTTCACTCTCCCTCCTGCCTTGGCTATGGGTCTGACTGGGCTATGGGTCTGAAAACCCCTGATTTTTTTTGCTCTCAGGGAGGCTATTAGGTGAGAGAGGCCACCTGTCAAAAAAAGATTTATCTGGAGCTTGGAGGGAGTCGGAGGCAGAGCCAGACGCCGAGAGCTGCTCAGGGAGGCCAAAGGTCTATTTTCCTCCAGCGGGGCCATCGAGGGGTCATTCCATTGCCAGGCCCTCTTTTGGTTTGTCAATTTGTTTTAATTCTCCCCAAAAGCAAGCAGTTTTAAGTGAGAAGAGTGATGTCCCATGCACTCCATCAAAGGTGCTAATTGAGCACCAACAATGTATAAGGTCTTGAGGCAGATTCTGTGTGTGACAGAGGATTAAGTTCACCCACTATGTATCTCCTGAAAACCTACAATTCATTCACTCATTCATCCACTTATTCTTCCAACTGGTATTTGTGGTTACCCACCCCTGGATGAAAGGCCAGCCCCTTTGCTAAAGCTGTGGGCATTCAGAGAACTATAAAACCTGGTTCACTCTCTGTATGGGGGACAAGCATCATCACATCATGGACCAATTAGTGCTGTGGTGGTTCTTATCAGAGACATATACAAAAAAACTGTGGCAATGAAGGGGAATGGCAAAACTTCCCAGACAAGGGAGCATTTGACTTGGGCTTGGAGAGGTGAGTAGGAGTTTGCTAGACAGAGAAGGGGATTGCAGGTAGTAGGAATACTGTGAGAGATGAAGAGGGGAAATCTGCATCCAGAGGTGAAGTATTTGACAAGCAGGGGGAGTATCTTTGAAGGTGTTTGTGTGTGTGTGTGTGTGTGTGTGTATGGCAGTAATGAGGTAGAAAGCTGAAAATGTGGCTGGGGAAAATATCAAGAACCTTGAATACCAAGCTCAGGGGATTAAATTTTGCTCAGCTCATATGAGGATGAAGGCAGCAGAGATTTTTATGAAAGGGAGGAAATAT
>NW_011889032.1:259620-262901 GCF_000151845.1 Pteropus vampyrus | reverse complement strand
AACAGATCCCTACTTTTGAACTTCTTGGTTGTGTGGCCTTGAGTAAGTCCCCTCGTCTCTTTGGGCTTCAGCCTCCTCATGTCTGACAATGGTCTCCTCCTTATCCTTGTTACGGGATTAAATTAGACACCGGGCAGAGAGCATGTTTTCTGACATATGGAGGCTGCCAAAGAGCAGCCTTTTTATTTCTCTTCCCATTTTGTGGATGAGAAAGCCGAGGCCCAGAGAGGCCAGGAGGCTTAGCTGTGGTCCCAAGGGAAGGAATGACAGTGTTGGGACAGAATCGAGGCCTCCCAGGCCCACCCATCTACCTTATCTCCACAAGACTCCCCAGGACAACTAGGAGGAAAGACACGTACCTTGGGCTTAAAACCTACTGCCATTTTACCAAAATTTCACTCTCCCTCCTGCCTTGGCTATGGGTCTGACTGGGCTATGGGTCTGAAAACCCCTGATTTTTTTTGCTCTCAGGGAGGCTATTAGGTGAGAGAGGCCACCTGTCAAAAAAAGATTTATCTGGAGCTTGGAGGGAGTCGGAGGCAGAGCCAGACGCCGAGAGCTGCTCAGGGAGGCCAAAGGTCTATTTTCCTCCAGCGGGGCCATCGAGGGGTCATTCCATTGCCAGGCCCTCTTTTGGTTTGTCAATTTGTTTTAATTCTCCCCAAAAGCAAGCAGTTTTAAGTGAGAAGAGTGATGTCCCATGCACTCCATCAAAGGTGCTAATTGAGCACCAACAATGTATAAGGTCTTGAGGCAGATTCTGTGTGTGACAGAGGATTAAGTTCACCCACTATGTATCTCCTGAAAACCTACAATTCATTCACTCATTCATCCACTTATTCTTCCAACTGGTATTTGTGGTTACCCACCCCTGGATGAAAGGCCAGCCCCTTTGCTAAAGCTGTGGGCATTCAGAGAACTATAAAACCTGGTTCACTCTCTGTATGGGGGACAAGCATCATCACATCATGGACCAATTAGTGCTGTGGTGGTTCTTATCAGAGACATATACAAAAAAACTGTGGCAATGAAGGGGAATGGCAAAACTTCCCAGACAAGGGAGCATTTGACTTGGGCTTGGAGAGGTGAGTAGGAGTTTGCTAGACAGAGAAGGGGATTGCAGGTAGTAGGAATACTGTGAGAGATGAAGAGGGGAAATCTGCATCCAGAGGTGAAGTATTTGACAAGCAGGGGGAGTATCTTTGAAGGTGTTTGTGTGTGTGTGTGTGTGTGTGTGTATGGCAGTAATGAGGTAGAAAGCTGAAAATGTGGCTGGGGAAAATATCAAGAACCTTGAATACCAAGCTCAGGGGATTAAATTTTGCTCAGCTCATATGAGGATGAAGGCAGCAGAGATTTTTATGAAAGGGAGGAAATATCGAACCTATGTATTTAAAAAAAAATAATGTTTGACGAATTAGAGATTATGCCCCCTTCAGGGTTTTATAGAGAACTGAGTGTATGAGGAAGGCTGCATCTCTTCCTCAGAAAACACAGCTAGCTGGAACTCTAGCAGCTCTGAGACACAATTTAAGTCCTGCCTCTTCCAGGCAGCCCTCCCTGATCACTCCTCTTCCGGATGATAGAGTTGGCCAGTGAGAGCACTGGGGTGTCAGCCACACCTGGATTTCAATTCCAGACCCATACTCGATCATCTCTGGCTCTTGAGAAGACACTTTATCCCCAGGAGTCTCACTTTCTTCCTCTGAGAAAGGGGCATGACAGTGATTATCATATTAGTCTGGTAAGACGGTTGTGAAAAGCAAATGAGCTCAGGGAAGAGGAAGTGCCTCCCGCTGAGTCTTTTCCCTGACAAGAGGGGTCAGGAAATGAGTCTGCTGAGTCTCTCCCGACCCCTCAAATCAGACGCTCTGGAAGCGTCTGGCCTGCTGCCCTCTCCCTCCTGGAGATTTCTGCTCTGACACTGTTAGTTTTATTTCTAGAACAGAGAATCAGGGACAAAGCAAACCCTCTTAGTGTCAGGAGTGCTCATAAATTATGGGGAGATGAGAATATTTTAATACAAACCAAAGAATCTCAAGTACAAAGAACTGTTCTGAGAATATGTCTTTTCCTCCTCTTTCTCCCCCTTTCTGTTCCCCTGATATTTGGAGCTGAGAAGACTCCTCAGGGAATTTATAACAAGTGGAATATTTAAGGATAAGGAGCCAGAGGTCCCTTTGGCGTTCTCTTTTCAAGGGAAGTCACCTCAGAGTGTCTGGTACGTGAGTGAGTGACATGAAAGGAAAGCTGCGCGTGGAGAAGGAGAGAATATGCCAAGAATTGTCAATTATGCAAAAAAAAAAAAATTGCTTGTCCAAAAGAGTGATGTGTCTGGCTTTATTCCCTAGACGGAGTTCAGCGTGCTGGCCAAGGCCTTTGCCAGACTGTGAGATTTTTCTGGAAGTGATTTGGGCCTTAGCTCCTCTATCCCTCTTGTGATGACAGGTCACTTGGTCAGCTGCGGGTCACCTCCCACCTGTTCCGTCAGAGACAGCCTTGGGATTTGTGCTTTGACCCATCTCAAAGAGATGCTGCTATTTTGAATCCTTTGATTGGGAGACGATTTCCAGGAGAGATCTGGATTGGCGATACACTACACCTGGCACTAGGCATGGGAGACAAATCTATTCAATGAATGTATCGGCTATACATCACCATGCTAATATTACGTAACAAACAACCATGGTCTCAGGAGCATATACAAGTAAACATTTGTTTGTCTTTATGCTGGGTAGTTTTGCTGATATGGGCCCACCTTGGCAGGTCCCAGCTGGCCTCGCTTATGCCAGCTGGTGAGTTGGCTCGATGCTGGCTGGTCCAGAATGGCCTCGCTCCCAGTTGGCAGTTGACTGGATGTTGGCTGGAGTGATGGAGATGACTAGGTCACATGTCTCATGTGACCTTCAGCAGGCTAGCCTGGACTGGCTTGCCTGGGGGCTGACAAGGTTCTAAAGAGTGGAAGCTATGGAGCTTTTTGATGCCCAGGTTCAGATCTGGCCTCTCTGATGAGAAGAGCATTATTAATAAGCCAGTTATGTCATTTCTGCCACATTCTACTGGCCAAAGCACATCATATAACCACTTTAGCTTCTCGAGGTAGGGAGAAATCTCCATCTTTTGATGGGAAGAGTTTCGAAGTCACATTGCAAAGGTTGTAGATGTAGGGAGGACAGAGAATTGGGCCTTTTTGCAATCAATCTACCATGATGGATAAAGAGAAATAGTTCTATTTCTAGTGATTACTGGCACTCCTATATGGACACCCTGCTGGGTGCTGG
>NW_011889032.1:210584-258535 GCF_000151845.1 Pteropus vampyrus | reverse complement strand
TGAGATGGTGAGCTCCATCAAAGGGACCACCACAGCTTTTTAGTTTGCATCTGTGTCTCTAGTACCTTGCCCAGAGCCTGGTGCATAGACTGTCTTGGCTGAATCACTGACAGGCCAGCTCACTGTGTGATACTGAGCAAGCCATTTGTCTGCTCTGAGCCTCAGTTTGCCTACCTGTATATTGGGGATGTTGTACCCTGGCCCATCTTGTCACTATTTTCTGAGCCCAGCCCTGTGTTGCATGCTAGGTGTACAGGGATAATCCCAACCCACAGACTTGCTTGCTTGTGGACAACATCTGGAATCTCCACTTGCTCAGGTGGATGAAGGGATGCATTAGGAAAAGGACGTAAAGTTGGAGGCAAAAAACTGTCAGAGGGAAGACAGTTCAGTCCCACTTCACATTCTCCATCAGCTGGGCTTTTCAAAGCTTTCTGCACCCTAAGGGAGAAACCCAAGGTCACCTGTACTCATCCGGAAGGTAGTGAAAAAGCCAGCATCTGGAGTTAATGTCCAAACAGTGTGATCCACACCCCGTACACCCCACCCTTATCTTCACTGGGTGCTCTTTAAAAGAATGCCAGACACCTACATTCTCCCTGCAGCTTTGTTTCTGAGTCCTTTTTGTTTGAATCCAGGGGAACTGGCTGAATACAAAGCCATCAAAACCAAAGTGGCCCAAGATATCCAACTGGCCCAGATTGGTTAGAAAATGAGTATTTTCCAGCTGTCAAAAGGGCTCCATTTGACCCAGGGTCTGGAAACCTCCATCCCTCCCCTCTCCAGGGAGAAGCAGAAGCAGCTGGCTCAGGTCACTCTCCCAAATTCCTAGCCCGGCAGTGGGTAAAATGTGATCCCTTTTATTCGAGTAATAGAGACGAAGTTCCCGGGCCTTCGAGGAGCATCAATCCTGAGATTTATTAACCAATTTAAAATACTATTGTCTTTCACTTCAGAGCAAGATTGAGGGGTGTTGTTGGAGGAATGTAAAGGCAGAGTGGCTGAGCCTCAGAGCCAGGAGGTGTCTGTACCTGGGACTCAATAGATATTCATGAACATTCCCGTATTTAGTGAAGGAAATAACTTAATACCGACAGTGCGATGGAATAATAGCTATTTCCTGGCTGACTTGCAGGCCTCAGAAAATGAGATTGCGGCGGCTTCATTTTTCTTGTCTTTTCCCGCGCTCCCTGCCAGAGAAGGCAGCCGCGCTGGGATTCTCTCTGCATTTCCAATGAGCTCAAGCCTGCAGCCTCCTCCCAGCCCCGGTGCTTCCCTTATTACCCCTTCTGCCGTGACCTTGGCCTGGACTTTATCGAGAGGTCACCCTATGACTGATTTAGTGGTCCAGGTGGGGATGAAAATAGTTCAACCTTTATTCAGGTGAGAGGCAGGCAGACTGGTACGTTTTAGATGGTTTCAACATTTGTTCATTCATTCATTCATTCATTCATTCATTCGTGCATTCATTCATTCAGTATTTGCTGAGTGTCTCCCATGCACTGGATGTTGAGGACACAAATGTGAATGCTCCCAGGTCTTTCTCTTTCAGAGCTCACCGTGAATTGAAGGAGATACACAGCAAGCATTTCCAGGGGCCCCTAGAGCTGTCCACACAAGGCTCAGTGAGGCTCAGAGGAAAGTGGGGTCCTGATACCTAGAGGGACAGTCAAGAATGGCATTGTAAACCACTGACCTCTTATATTTGCCAATAGTATGACTCGTCCAGTCACCCCCTGCCAAACCCTCTATAAGCCTTATTTCACTTGGACCTGAGAGCATCTTCATGATGTGGGCTCTTCATTCTCCCCAGTTTACAGGTGAGACAATGAGGCTGAGCTGGATAAATTGGCTTTCCCCAGGTCACACTGCTAAGAAGTGGCGGAAACAGAATCGGAACGCAGGATATGGCTGTGACCCACTCAATCCTGTCCTTGAGTTTATAGTCTGCTGGGGGCAGACAGATAAGTAGATGGGAGATTGCAACACAATAAAAAGTACTCCGAAAAGGGAATCCAAACACAACACTACAGAAAGTAATCAACATACAAGAGAGCAAGAGAATAAGCATAAGAAAGGAACAGAAAAGAACTACAAACACAATCAGAAAATAACAAAATGGCAACAACTACATCCCTAGCAGTGATTGCTTTAACTGTAAATGATTAAACGCTCCAATCAAAAGATGAATGGATAAAGAAGATGTATATATGTACAATGGAATATTACTCGGCCATGAAAAAGGAAATCTTAACTATTTGTGACAACGTGAGTGGACATAGAGTGTATTATGCTTGCTAAGTAAAATAAATCAGAGAAAGACAAATACCATGCGGAAGGCGGAGGGGCTGGCAAGGGTTGTACCAGGAAGGTCTTGGTCAAAAACCAACAACAACAACAAAAAAAAAACGAAAAAAGAAGGTCTTGGTCTATGAGTGAGGACTTTATCCTCTTAGTCAGGGCTGCCCTCCTTCAATGCCAAGTCTGCTCACGTAAGTAATTTGTGGCTCCAGCTCTGGCTCTCACAGCTAAAAATGCATTCAGAGGGGCCCCCTTGCCGTGGGGATTGCCTTTATCACACGATCAAGAATGTTGAGATGCAAGCGCCACTGAGGCCATCAATTCTGTATTCTAAATGGAGAAACTGAGTCCCAGACTAGAAGTGACTTAAACAAGGGCACTCAGCACAGTTGGACCAGATTACATAGGATTCAAACTCTTCTTTGAGGGTTTGTCCCTAAAGCTTTGCCCTGTGGTTTGAGCAAGCAGCTAAAACTTAGATAAAGCCCCCTCCTGGCACATAGGAGACGTGTAGTTTATACCAGTTCTCTTTCTCTTCCCGTTCACAAGTCCTAGCTCTGCTGCCACGCCCTGGCTGTGCATTCTTTGGGTGAGGCCTCGCCCTCTCTGAGCCTACTTTGCTTGATGGGAAGGTGAGACAAGAAGGCACTTGAGCCATGATCCAGAGCTGACATTCTGACAAAGAAGCAAACAATTATTTGGCTGCTAGGATCATCACAAGATTCCATTTATGCTAAAATTTCTGCCTTCCAGAGCAGGCTGGGACATTCTACTTTGCTCACAGCCTAGAGGTGCAAATTGGAAACAGGGGCAGGAGTGGGGGGCGGCCAACGGGGAGAATCCACACACACCAAAAAACGAAGGTGGCTTCGCAGAGTGTACTTGCACTTGGGTTTCATCCCTACAGAAGAGTCATTTCCAAGCCGGAAGCTGCTCGTCCCCTTTGAAGAGCCTTCACGGCAGCTGCCATCCATCACTCACTTGGCATGACTGTTAAGTACCAGCGCTCAGTGCCGAGGGCTGCAGGAGGGGGCTCCAAGAGGGGTCAGCCCAGGGCCAGGGAATTAGAGAGAGGCAATCAAAATAGAGGGACTGAAGCAAACTGGTTAACACGCAGGCTATGAGTGAGGCGGTGCTGGGTCAAATCCACGTGTAGCGGCAGTCAGCATGCGGCTGCCTCACGTCTGCTCTGTGGGTTTTGGCAACAGGTTCTAGTTCTTCCTTTGTGGGAATGGTCATCTCCTACACCCTGAAACTCTCTCCAGCCTCAGGGCTGAGAATGTGACCCTGGCCTGAACAACAGCACATTCCAAGTCTTCTGTCCACAAGAGCAGGTTAGGTGGTCACATGATCCCAAGTTGGTCCAATGAGATTTGTGTTTCTGCTGTGGTTGCTGAGTTGGTTTGTGGTACACATGGAACTACTTTTTACCTCCACGAGGAAGAATTGCCTGAGAGCAAAAGAAAGCACACTAAGAAATGGAGATACCTCAGGCACTAGATACCTCAGCGCCTAAATGCAGCTGTGCCTGATGCTGTTCCCTTAGACTTATCTGAAGATGAAGAAAGCCCCAACTAAACAGAATGCAAGACTCTGTGTGTGTATGTGAATATGTATGAGCGTGTATGTGAATTTGCTCTTGATGATCTTCTGTGTGTCCAGTGCGTGCGTAAATGTGTGTGCGCGTAAATGTATCTATGTGTTGTGGGTGAGCTTATGTGTGTTTTGAATGTGTGTTGAGTATGTGCGTAAACGAGTATGAGCGTTTGAGTTCACTTGACGAACTTACGTGTTGAGTGTATTATCAGTGTATGAGTGTTGGTGAGTATATGTGTGTTGAGTGTGTATGAGTGTGTATGTAATGTGTATGTGTGTTGGTGAGCGTCTGTGTGTGCGAGTATAAGTTTGTGGTTGGTGAGTGTGTGAGTGTGTCATGGAATAAATGGGGTTGCATGAGCTGAGTATGTAGGTTGAGTGTGTGTGTTGGTGAGTGGGTGGAAATGTGTGAGCTTAGTGTAAGAGTATGTGAGTATGTGCCCTGATGTGTTGACGCTTGGGTGGGGATAGGTAAGTTTAGTGTGGGAGTGAGTACGTGCGGGGTGACCTGAGTGAAAATGCATCTGAGTGTGTGCGTGTGCCATGTGTGCCGCCAGAAGTGCTGGGTGAACTGCTCTTCCTGCCCGGTCAAGTTCTGACCACACTCTAACTGGTACCATCCCAGCTACTGCCTGTGTCCCCACCAAGACTGCTCCCCTGAAGGTAGGGGGTGGGTCTGGTGAAGCTCTGTAGCCTCAGCCCCATGTGCCATAGGTTGCTGTGAAATGAATGAATGAAAGGAAAGGATAAAAGGACCCCCTGGCCCCTGCTCCAAGATACTCCAAGGATGTCTACACTGGGCTAGTCTTTAAGAAGCTCTGCACGATTATCAAATGGAATCCTCCCAACAAATCTAAGTAGATTTATATCTACATATCACTATCTGTACTAATAACATTCCTACTATTTAAAGAACTATATTCTGATTACAAATGTAGTCCATGCCTATTGCAGTAAATTGGGAAATCTAAAAAAAAGAAAACCCATCTATAATCTCATCCCTTGGAGATAATTGCTATTCTCATTTTTATGTATATTTTTTCAGATACTTTTAAAACACATTCACACGTATATTACTTTTATTTTTTTACATCATTAGGGCTCATCATTTGTAACTCACACAATCACTCTTCCTAAATAATCACTACATTACATTCTTCGTTAATGTTATTTTGACTGGCTCTATTAATTCTATGATTAAAACATAACATTTCTGTATTTTAGCTATTCCCACTTCTCATTAATTTTTGGCCGCCCTAAATGATGTTTCTGGAATATGCTGTTTTCTTCCCTTTAGGGTCCTTCCTATGTGAAGGAGAGCACTCCTCCTATCCTTCCTTAATTCAAGTCATCTTTGAGGCTGCAACCTAAATGTGCCTCCTCCAGGAAGCCTTCCCTGATGTACCATTTCTGGATCAGGTGCCCCTCCTTCCTGTAAAGACTCTCCTCCTCCCATCACAGTGTGTAATAAAGATGTGCATTAATAGTCTGCTCTTTGGTGGAGCAGGGGTGTGAAAAGCCCACATCTTATTCATGACAGTAACTGGTACAGTGCAGCACAAAATAGGCCACACGCAAATATTGGATAAATGTTGAATCAACGCTATGACACACATCGTTGGATCACCGTGGAAAAAGTACTGGCACCCCCATTTGATAGATGATGAGGCCGAGACTCAGAGAGGTGGTGAAAGCTGGAAGGAGGCAGAGCTGTGCTCAGAAATCAGTTTTCTCTGACTCCAAAGTATTGTTTCCACTTTGGTACACCTCCTCCATCCCAGCACCTCAGTTTGCTTCTCCCATTCTCCCCACCCCTGAGCTTTCCAGCCCTTAGAACAGGACAGAGACAGAGGAGAAGAAGATGGGGAGAGGGCTCTATAACCTGGGAAGCAGAAAAAGTCACCTGCTCTAGCAGGAGGGGAGCTGGCAACATGCACACGATGCCAGCATTTCCCGTTATTTTCTTCCGAAGGAGAACTTGGCCTCTTTCCCTCATTCTGGGGACTCACAAAATCTGATTTGAAATCTACTCAAGTGTACATTAACCAACTTCCACTTGGCACAGGCTGGAGAGCCTATAATTAGAGCAGACACCATACCATTTAGTGGATTTCCTTCACATGAACAGAAAGTGTGCTTGCAAAGGGAGATGGCTTGAGAAGCAAACTTGGGAACATTCTCTGGAGGACTTGGCACTTACTGAGTGCCAAAAAGATAGCTGCCTTTCTAAGTTCGGAGATCGTGGCTGGTTGAACACAGGTGGGGACGCTGCACTGGGGTACTGATGTCGCGTAGTCCTTAAACATATTGGGCTCGAATTTGGGCAAATGTGTTCACTCTCAGCTCCAACACTCAGACGAGCAACTCAACTTCTCCTAGCTGTTTCCCCATCTGTATCATTGGGACATTATCACCAACCTCATAGGGTCATGTTGTCAAAGTCTAAATGAGATACTGCATAAATAAAACCAGAGCAGGTGCTCAATAATAATAATAACAATACTCAACTATTAGTGTTAAAGCCACCACCAGCAACAAAACAACCAGCACATGTCAATGACTTATTATGTCCCAGACTCTGTTCTAAGACTTTACATGCATTAAGTCAGTTTCACAACAATCCCATGTGGTAAGTAATATTAATATCGTCATTATACATTAGAGAAAACTGAGGACCAGGGGAGTTATGCCACTGGCACGAGATCACACAGGATGACAGCTTTTTATTGATATTTCCAAGGGTAAAGGAGAGCACGACAGTGTAAGATAGTGTGTGAGGTTGTCTCGTGAACCATAGGAGCTCATCAAAGCTAAGATCCACATTTTCCTTGTTAGAATACTGGGACCCCGAAAGGGGAGAGAGTTCAAGGTAAACTCTCATTTATTGGGTGTATCTAGTATGATTTAGGAGTTTTTATAGGTATTATTGTATTTTGTTCTTCTCCCTGGGAGATTGCAGATATGAAAGTATAGACACAGAGAATGGTGTGTCTTGTGCAAGGTCATGTAGGGCTGTGATGAGAACCCTGGTCGGTTCATTTACAAATGAATTACTCCTTTTACAATGCCACGAGATTGCTCAAGCCAGTCAGGACTCTTGGATGTAGAGGCTAGCTTAAAGGAAAAAGGAAATTTGCTGAATCATCTAATAGAAACTCTAAAAGCAGGCCTTCAGGCATGGCTGAATCCAGGTGCCTGAATAAAGTGCACAGGCATTTACCTTTCAGCTTCTCTTTCCTCTGTGATGGCTTCATCCTCCCATAGTCCCTCTCCTCACTGTGATGAGATCTCCACTGGCCTTTTGGTATCTAGCGCTGGTTGACCCTCTCCCCAACCCGGGCTTTATTATCTTACTTCAAGGAGGAAGTGTGAAAGCGCTCTGCCTCTAGCGTGCAATCTCTTGTTGTCAAAATCCAATGCCCCATCTGTGGATGCCTGGCTTTGGTTTTCTTCCTCCCCAGCAGCTCACTCATCCCTCACCCATGTCCGTCTATCTCCAATAATTTCCCTGGGCTCCATTTCTTTCCTGTTTGTACTCAAGCATGTAACTCTTTTTCTGTCCAACCACATCTGTTTCTCACCTCTCCTCCACCCTACCCTTCCATGCCAGGTCTTGACCCACGAAGCAACTCTGTCTTGCTTCCAACCTCTTTCTGGATGTGGCATTGAGACCAAGCCTGCTCATTCTTTCTCTGCTTCCTTGGCTCTTGCCCCACTGGGCACCATTCACTCACTGTGTAATCAAAGGCCAGTTACCTTTCGTGGTCCTCAGTCTTTTCAGCTGTAGGAATGGGAATGATCGCCCCTGATTGGAAGGCCATGGTGGAAACCCGAGCTTGGCAATTGTATTTACAGTAACATGAGCACAATATGGGAGGAATTACCAGGAGGTTTCAGGCTGCTGTGAGGCCAGATTTGTAATGATATTGCCCCATTATGAGGTGTCATGTTGTATTTGCAGAAGGTGGCTATATGGAATTCCACGCTCTTGCACGGTATGAAATATTCATCTGCCTCCTCTGGAAGAGATGAGGGTTTCCTCTCTGCTTCCTGGCTGTTCCACCACCGAGTGAGCCGGGCCCCAGGTCTCATCACTAATATAGGATGACAATAGGACCCAAAGCAGAGTCATGGTTATCTGTGAGAGAGGGGTGAGCCTTGCGGGTGGTTCCTATTGAACGGATGGGACGCGACGTCTGTAGTGTTTCAGGATCCATTAAAGCCTCATTATTTCTTGCTTCCAAAAAAGGCAAAGACACATGGGATTGGAAAGAGTGATGGGTTGAATTGTGTCTACCCCACCCCAAATTCATATGTTAAAGTCCTAATATCCAGTACCTCAGAATATGGCATTCTTTAAAAACAAGGTCACTGCAAATATAATTAGTTAAGATGAGCCCATGCTGGATTGGGTCCTTAATCCAATGTATCTGGTGTCCTTATAAAAAGGAGACATTTGGAGATAGACTTCACGTGGAGAGCTCCACGTGAAGATTGGAGTTTTGAGGCCATGAGTAGAAGCTGAGAGAGAAGTCTGGGACGTATCCTTGCCTGGTATATTCAGAGGGAGCGTGACCCTGCTGACACCTTGATGTCAGACTTCCAGTCTTCAGAACTGTGAGACAATACATTTCTATTGTTCTAAGCCTCCCAGTTAGTGGTACTTTGTTCCAGCAGCCCTAAGGAAATAACACAGAAAGGAATGTACAGATCGCCAAGGGGCCAAGGGGGCACTACAAGGGCAGAACATAGAGGGTGGACTTAAGCGTCAGCTAGAATTGACTTTGAAAACGAGAGTTGAAGTTTTAAGAGGGAGTTGGTGTTGAGCATCTGAATCAGGGCTCTAGAGACAGAACATAGACATTCTTATGTCCTCACTATATGACACTGTGTGACTTATCTGACCTCTCTTTGCCTCAGTTTTCTCATCCATGGAATAGAGACAACATGCTTTATAGTATTGCTGGGAAATTAAATGGTATAACGATTGTAAAGCAATTAGCATAGTATCTGCAAGCAGTAAGCAACTGAAACGTTAGCTTTCTTCATTGCTAGCTGGGTGAGCTTGGTCAAGTCATTTTGCTTATATAGGCTTCAGTTTTCTCATCTGTAAAAGGAGGCTAATAATTCTGACTTCACATTTTTATTAAAAGCATTTAACAAGGTATACAAACATTTGTCCCAATAACTGGAAGACAGCAAGGGAGAAATACTTGTATTGCTTCATTCTTTCCATTTAAGTTTCTCAGTCATATTATGGCCCGGCTTCTGCTCTCTGTACCTCCAATGATGGGCAACTCATTATCTTTCACAATACTTATTCTACAGGGAACAGGAGCCCATACACTGAATTCTTACTTAAGGAGACTCTCAAGTCTCCTTAAATACATGTGTGATTCTTCCTCCGCAGGCCTCTATTTTGTAGATGAGGGAACTGAGGCTCAGGGACCAATCAGAAAGATTAGAGATAATGTCTCCCCACTCTCCCCACCCCTGCCCATGCTCTGGCCAGCACATGACCAGCTGTCTCTCATTTTTGTCTGCCCATCTCCTCTTGAAGTTCTGTGAGTGTGTGTGAAAATGCGTAAATGAGTGTGAATAGGTGAGGGTTTGTGAGCGTGTGGGGACACGGCAGTAACTTCCTTTCTGGCCTCTCTATTCTTCCACACTTGCCCCTTTTGCTGTCTGTCCTCGATGTGAATCAACCCACACCCCATTACCTGAGTCTAACTTTCAGTTATTACCCATTACACTCGAAGAAAATCTCAAAGGCCTTCTCTTGGCAAACAAGGGCCCACATGACTCTGGTTCCTTTCTGAACCCCATCTGGGGCCATTTCACCCTCACCTACCTCCTTCCAACTTCAGGATCTCTTTTCATGTCTTCAGACAGACCATTCGTGTGGTCACCTTGGGGCCTCTCTGTGCTTGTCCTACTGTCTGGGCATCATATGGCTGCTGCCTCTCATTATTCAGGTCTTGATCTAGAGCTTACCTTCTCCCAGGAGACCCCCACCCTACATATTCTCTAGTTATGCCAGTCCTCACCCACACATATGACCCTCCCTCATTGTACTTGTTCATTTCCACCATCACATGTAGCAGCAATGGCACTAATATATTTATTCTATGCCTATTTGATGAATGCCTCTCATTTGCAGCAGAGTGAAAGCTCCGGGGGAGCAAAACCTATGCCTGCTTTTATTCACAGTTGGCCCCACGGCACCTGGTAGGCACTCAATAACTGTCTTTGGAGTGGTTGGATTGTAAACGTGTGAGTTTGGGTGTGGGGTGTGCGTGTGGTGGGACATGATCATGTCTCCCAGGGAACTAAGGTTTGCATGAGGATTGTAATTCTGAGAGGACAAATGGGTGAGTAAAGAGAACCGTGTTCTAAAAAGAAGCAAGTGAAGAAACTACATGTGTTAAACCTGGCAAGGAGTAGACTTGGGGGATGTTAGAAGTGTCAGTGTCCCCACTGAAGAAAAGGACTGTTTCTGTTCACCATTATGTCCCCAGAGTCTAGCCCAGTCTCTGATACAGACGATACACCTCAGTGAATGGGTGTCTAAAGAGAGAAGAATGCTGAAGACAACAAGGGACAAGTTACAGGGACACAAGTCTTGTTTCTATGAAAGAAAAATCTTTTTTCATCTTCAAAGCTATCCAGGGCTGGCACACGCTTGGGGGACAGTGGGTGACATTCATCCAGAGCCTTCACATCCCTTCCAGCTCTAAGACTTATATTCTAAGAGATCTTTTCCCTAACTGGGCAGAAATGGACAGAAGACAGAATAGCTTTTCCTTCCCTTGTATGGAGTACCAGGCAGGAGGGCTGGAAACAGACCAGCACATCCCTCTTTGACCAGAATCTGGTCCTCTCTATCTTAGACCTGGACCCGGAAGCAGCAGTACACTTCTTGAGAAGGAACTGCCTCCCTCCTTCTCCCTCTGTACATTCTTTAGCATGAGTCCTTAGCAAGCCTTGTCTCCTCTCTGCTCATTTAATGATTTCCCCAGGTCTCAGGATGCTTGTTATCGAAGTCACAACAAAAATTATGGGCCTCCTAATTAAAAGCCAGCCTTAGTTCTCTCTGCTTGGGACTAAAGCTTGGCATCACCTGTATCCCAGAAAAAAAGGCTAGTTGGCAGAGGCCTTAGTGAGAACTTGGTACCCAGGAAGTCAGGACAGTGTCACTTCAGAGGGCCCGGGGGAGCCTCGGCATGTTTCCTGAGGTCATTGGGGCTTGTCAGGGTAGGTCATATGTTCAAAATGACTCTCTAGTAGAAGCCCACTATAGTGGAAATAATTTGGACTCAAACAGCTAGGGCTTAGAATGCCATCTCTTCTGGGTGACCTCGAATAAGTCACTTCATCTCCTTGGGCTTTAATTTCTCATCTGTAAATGGGGGAGAGCAACAGTATTTACTTCCTAGGGTTGCTGTGAGGAGTAAGAGAGTAAAGTGGTAAACACAAAAGGCTCTGGCTAGTCAGCAGCTTGCTCTATTGGAGGCAAAGGTGTACTTTTTATGCTAAGAATCTTATATTCTTGAATTTCTGCTGTTCGGCTGAGTAGTTGCCTAATAGTGGAGAAATGCTTTTTTTGGCCATTTTGAGTGAGAAATGTGGTCATTTCTTTCATTTCTTGAAAAAAAAATGGCTTAAAGAATTCAGGAGAGGGAAGGATGACCTCAAGTCTATTTAGCCTTGCTCCCTCACTTCAAAGTTGTGATATCTGAGAGACAGAGAAGGAAAGATGCTTGTCCATGATCACACAGTATGTGAATGGAGAGCCAAGATTCGAACTCGGTTCTCCGATTTGCCCTCTTGCTTTTTCTAGTTGGTGATGACCGTATGGCGGTTGACCACAGTCTAAGTTCTCCTGGGGAGACAAGAAGTAGTCTCCTTTAGTCACTAAAGCTGGAGTTCTAGACATTTTCTTCAAACCAAGGGCTTGGCAGGGCCACATCTCAACACAGGAATTTGAATGTAACAAAACCACAGGCTGACAGCCTTGTGCTGGGGGAGGTGAAGGGGGAGTAAGCGCTCTCTTGACTTTCTACAGGAAAACAATTTTCTTTCTTGGTAACTGCAATTACTTGAACATCATGTCAAAACAGTAGTGTTTCTCCAGTAGTGTCTGTCTCTGTTTCTTTCTCCCTCTCCCCTCCTCTCTTTCTCTCCTTCTTTTCTCTTTCTCCAATGTTCAAGGGGCAGAAGAAACTACAGAGCCACCATGAGCAAAGATCTCAGTTAAGGACCATGGACAGAGAAGATTAAGCCCCTCCCACCCCCTGACCCTCAACTGAGCTATGCTGGAAAGAAGGGCAGCAGCCAATTAATGCTGAAGATCTGATGAACTTAATCCCTAACATGGATATTTCAGAAAGCATCGCTAATAAGGTGGCGAGCTCCATATTGATGGACATTTTTGAGAAGCTCAGAAGGCCCTCATCTCTCAGGAACATTCTGGAGATGTTGTCTGCACTAAGTGAGTTGCTGCTCATTCTAATTATGGTCCATTCCATGTCCAAACCTCTTCGAATAATAAATAGTTAAAGAGACTTAGGAAAACAAAGCATGTGTCATTAACTAAACCGCAGACCACAGTTCATTGGCAACTTTGGGCCACTTAGCTTCCTGACTGCTTGGACATTTGTGTCTGTACCTAAAACATCCAATTACTGGTCATATTTCTACTGTCTGATCACAGAACAGACTGGGGAAGAGGTCACCAGATTCCAGCTCACAGAGCTAAGTAAGACACCTTTGTTGTAGCTGCTCTCTTCAGTGCTCTCATTTAATTATGGAAACAATTGTTTGAACAAATTAATATATCAGTTGAGCAGAAGGATGATTGTGTGAATGCAAAGTCCCTCCCAGGCCAGGAGAACAACGATTTTACTTCCATTTCTGTGTTTTAAGCCTTCATTTGTGACCTATTTGGAGTTTTTGTCTTTGTTATTCATGTTTTTAGAAGTCTTGTCTTGTGGGTGTGACAGGCAATAACCCAAATTATATCTGCCCCTGAGAACCTCAGACCCTCTAGGACAAAGGACTGACCTCACTTACCTATACAGTGCCAGATACAAAGTGTTCAGTGAGCATGTGATGAATTAATGAATATTAAAAGGAAAATTAGATTTAAGCTCAGTGAGGATAGGGATTTATGTATTTTTTTTTCCTGTTGAAAACCCAACAGCTAGAATATTTGGCACATAGTAGGTGATCACTAATTGTTTATTGTATGTGTGAGTGTGGGAATGAATGAATATGAGAACAAAAGCTTCCTTTCCTTGCTAATTGTATGAGCTAGAGAAAGCAATTTACCTTTTTTTTTATGGATGAGAAAATGGAGGTTCAGATGAAATGATTTATGGGAAATTGCTTGGTGAAGTGTAAAATGATATACAAATGTGTATCGGTTATCTATTGATACAATAATGCTGTGAAAGGTACATGAAAATATGCTCTCCATCACTAATCATCAGGAAAATGCAAATTAAAACCACAATGAGATATCACCTCACACCTGTTAGAACGGCCATCATCAAAAAGACAAGAGATAATAAATATTGGTGAAAATATGAAGACAAGTAAACTGTTGTGTACTGTTGGTGAGAATGTAAATTAGTACAGCCTTTGATGAAGGTTCTTTAAAAAATTAAAAACAGAACTACCATATGACCCAATAATTCCACTTATGGGTCTATATCCTAAAGAAAAGAACTCAAGATCTTAAAGAGATATCTGCATCCTTAGTATCATTGCAGCATTATTCACAATAGCCAATTTATAAAAACAACTTAAGTGAATGAAAAAGATGTGAGACCCACACACACAGGATTATTATTCAGCCATGAGAATGAAGGAAATCTTGCCACTTGTGACAATATGAGTGAACCTTGGGGGGCATTATTCTAAGTGAAATAAGTCATACAGAGAAAGACAAATACTGTATGATATCACTTATGTGCGGAATCTAAAAAAGCCAAACTCATAGAAGTAGAGTAGAGTGGTGGTTTCCAGGGGCTGAGGGGCGGCAGAAATGGGGAGATATTGGTCAAAGGGCACAAGCTTCCAGTTATAAAATGAATAAGTTCTGGGGAGCTAATGTACAGCATGGTGATTATAGTGAATGATACTGTATTATATATTTGAAAGTTGCTAAGAGAGCAGATCTTAAAATGTTCTAACCACAAAAATGAAATGGTGATTATGTGACATAATGGAGGTGTTAGCTAATGCTCTGGTGGTAATTATCTTGCAACATATAAGTATATAAAATCAATACACTGTACACCTTAAACTTATACAACGTGATATAGCAATTATATCTCAATGAAGGTGGAAAAAATAGTGCTGTGAAAAAACCTACAAACCTCAGCAATAATGTTTACGGCTCAGGCAAGCTGGACTAGACTGTGTGGTCCTTTCGGTCTAGGCTGGACTTGCTCATGGGTTGGCTGTCAGCTGATCTGGGATGGTCCCTGCTGAGATGCCTAGGGTGATTCAGTTCTGTTTCATACTTCAGTAGGTTAGCCCAGCCAGTTTTTATTTGCTAAAGTCCTATTAGCCAGAGCAAGTCATGCGGTCGAGCTCAGAATCAGAGTGGGTGGGCACTTCAGGATCACATGGCAAAGGACATGGAGGTAGTGTCCATTTTTGCAACTTATCACAAAATGTAGATTTGAGGTTTTCTTTCTCTGCTCTGTGCAGACCTGGCAAATGGTAGATCATCAAGTATTCACTCGAAACAACCAAACATCCACTGGGGGAGAGAGAGTCTCAGGCGCTAGAGGTGCCTGGCATAGACTGGGCACACAAGCCTAGGGACTGTTTGCCTTTCCGTCAGATGACCATCCTTGGTCCAATCAGCTCTGGTTGGGGAAGGTCAGGGAGTCATGTGGTACAAAACATGGCTGCATATAGTCTATGTTCTCAGTTCCAGGACTCTGGCAGTTTTTCCCTGCCTTAGACCACAAAGAATCCTGGAATCTGGGGTGGGGTGAAGGATTAGTTCTCTTATCTTCCCCTGATATAACAGAAACTTTGGAGGAATTATTAGCTTAGGCTGGGATCATATCTAAAATTATGGGTGTTTGGGGTCAGCTAGCCTGAGCATCGGTTTTGGGGGGACATGCAGGGTCTGGAAAAAGTTTATCTTGGGCATCTCCTTGAACTCCTCATCTAAATTGTGGACTTTTAATTTGTGTCTTGTTTATGGATATAGCATTTGAGCACCAGCTATATCCCAGGGAATTTGCATATTACTATCTCATTTAATCCTCCAGCAAGCAATCTCTGGGAAAGTGGGTAGGATTGTTGTTCTCATTGGACACACTAAATCTCAAAGAGCTCAACTCATCTTTCAGAGGAAGGGGCAAAGCACAGGTTGAAACTCAGTTCTCTGGGACTGCAAATTATTTCCCCTGTGGACATAACAGAGTGGTTTATATTGTCTTAGTGTGATTGACAGCTAGTAGGAGCTTCCAATGAGTCCCCAAAATGCCATCTATCTGACCCCTGTCTTCCCAAAGGTTAATCAGTGCCTGGACTTCCACTATCAACTTGGCAGCCCTTCCATCCTCTTCTTGATAGAATCATTTTTTCCTCTTTTTTAGTGCAGAATATTTAAGATCTTAATCAAAAGAGGGATTTGGGATCAGGTATAATCAAAAGCAAGATGAAGAAAATACCTAGAGCTCTCCGCCTCTCCTCTAGAACCATCTAATTCAACCTGCTCATTTAATGACTGACAAACCTCAGAGAGGGTTAGGTATTTGCTCAAAGGCACACAGCATGTGACTTAAAGAGTAGAGACTTGTTCTAGGGTATATTACTACTCTTCTGCATTCCTCCTCCATCTGCACCATGCTCCCTCCCATTTGAGAGGGGGCTTAAAATCCCTTCCTAAAGGAAGGCAGCAGATTTATGGGTTAATAAACATTTACAATGAGCTGCTGAAAAAACAGACTCAGGTAGACAGAAATTATTCATTCAAATTAACTATAAATTAAGATCAACCTAATTTAGGCCTATTAAAATGGAAAGCATATTATCTCTCATTCAAAGGAATTTGTATTTGATGCAAATAAAACAAGTTCCCAAACTTTAGAAATGTTCTTGGATTTTTCATCTGTGTAGTTAACCAATGGAGAATGGGCCCCCGATTTAAAAACAGGGGAACATAAGGAACAATAATTAGTTATGTAAATAATGTGGCATTCTTGTTTATAATTAGTTCAAGAATAAAATAAAATTCACGCATGTCACAGGACTAATTTTCGTATGCAAATGAACAATCAAAATTATAAACGGTAATAATGCAGTTTGGGAGAAGTGACATTCTCAATTTATTAGTAGAGGTGCCAGTTATAGCTGATGAGGGCTGACGTTGGGAGACTTCAAAGGTGCCCAGACCTGGAAATTCTCACCCCATCAAGAGGAAAAAATCAAAAGGAAATATTTTCACCCATTTTATATTGTTGATGGCCACCCAGGGCTCTCCTATGGCTGGAGAGAGAGGTTCCATACCAGGGAGAAAAGACTCTGAGAGAATCGTTGAAAAGGTTGCTCTGAGATCTGGCTGGCGGAAAAAACTCAGAGAGGACACTCTAACCTGAGCTCTCGACCTCAATTATGTGTGTGACCCTGGGTAAGACACTTGGTCTGTCTGGGTCTCAATTTTCCCATTTGAGATGGAGGTTTCATCAGAGGAGGTGGGAGTTGGGAGATCATACAGACTTGGGTAGGAACTTTGGTTCTACCACTTGCTACTGCAAGATTTTCTTCCTAAACTATCTGAACTTATGATTTTTCATCCATAAAATGGCAATCATAATAATATTCCCTATCTGTAGGCAGCACTGAATTATCTTAAAGAAGAACTAAGTGTATATTTGAGGAACCAGAAAAGCGAGTACCAGGGGAAGCAAAAGAGTGAGATAATCAGAAGATTTAGCAAAAAGCTACTTAACTGTTGGCATTTGTGAGAGCTTTGTGTCATTATGAAAAATAATTTTAAAGTGTTTTAAAGTACTTTTAATTGAGAATTATAGATAGAATGTGAATTACATCATATATAGAATGGATCTTGCTTGTTGGAGCCCCATCAGATTGAATGCAATTACACATATAAAACAATAACATGGTGCTTGGATGTTAGACCTCTTTAAATAGTTGTAGTAGTTGTTGTCAAATAAGTAAATTGCATTCAATAATCCCCAAAGTCCTTTTATAAGCTCCAACCTCTAGGATTCTGCCTGGAGAGAGGACATTTAGATCCAGGTAAGAGCTGCATCGAGACCCACAGGGACTGCTGGGAATTTCCAAAGGGCGATGGCCCAAAGCATCACTGAAATTGATGATGTGGTGGGACACAGGGCATCTGACTTTACAAGTCCTAGAACATCTCTTCCAGAAGCAATGGTACCCAACATTTTGCAACAAGAAACCCGCACCCACCAGCTCTCAAGACTGAGAACATGTATTCGTAATGTCGCTATAAAGATGTACATCTGGTTTCCTGAGATTTACTTATTCATCCATCGATCTAAACATTCACAACACTTTGAAGGCTACCTAAGCAGCATATGGTAGATAGAGACTCCAGGCTCCTTTAGCTCTTGGCGCTCTAAATTTAGGATGGAAATTAATAATTATTGAGCAACTCTTCTGTGCTGTGCTCTATCTAGAAGCTTTAGATACATTATCTCATTTAGTTCTAATGCCTGCCCTAATAGCTACAAATAATAATACTTATAAAATAATAATAGCTATTATTTATTGAGTGCTACTATGCACTAAGCACTATGATTACCTCTTTATATGAAAGATCTCATTTAATGTCTTTAGTAGTTTTGAAAAGGTGTTACTTTTATTTCCCAGACTTACCATTATTTCTCACTTTCAGAGAGGTTAAATGTACTGCCCAAGGTCACACAGTACATTAGAGGTCAAGCCAAGCCTTATCTCCTAGTCTTTGGAATTCCAGGTGGGCTACTGTCTGCTTAATTGTGCCTTCAGGTGACTGGTTTCCTTTTGGCATGCTGACTCTTGGCCTCACTAGACAATTGTGGAGGGAGGGAGGAAAAGTGCTTTCTCTCAGAGTTGTCTCTCCACTCCTTGCTCCAGGGGGCACCTGATACTTGGGGAAATTCGAATGGACACATGCGGCAGGTCCTCAAATAGAACAAGTTTTAAGAATATAATATTATTATTCCTAATAACAATAACGATGAAAATGATAATAACCACAAAGGGAGGTTACTCTGCACCAACCACTATGTATGGGTGACTTCCCTGACCCATTAAAATTACATTCCACTCATTTGTTGAGACATGGCATGACTTCGCACTCAACATTGTGTGAGTTACTCATGTAAGTGAGGAATTAATGATACAGCTATGGAGGAATTTTCTGTTAGACCTCAGAAGGATGTTCTCAATTCCAGAGAGGCTATCCTCAGCAACGCGAGGGGTCTAGACAACTTTCTTTCTTTTCCTGGAAGGTCAAGTGACATGGAAATAACAAGGAGGCAGGTTTAGCTCAGTCAAAGGATGATTGCGCATTGCTCTAGTGGGTAATGAACTCTCTGTCAAGGAGATATTCAATGGTATCCTGGCCAGTTCCTCATTGGAGATGTTTGGAGGATGATCAGAAAGAAGCCTGAGGGAGGAAAGTGTGGGGAATTGAACTAGAGGAACCCCAGAACCCCTTCAGTTCCAAGATACCGTAGTTTTAGGAAGTCAAGAAGGCTCTTTTTCTATGAAAGGTTTTTACAACAGTAAGAAACACTATTGTTATTGCCGTCCCTGTCTGGAGAGGGCTTGAATGTGTTGCATAACTGCAGGTGGATAGATGCCTTACTCTCTCATAGTTCCTTTCGAGCCTCAAGAATTTGAGTCTCTGCCTGCATCCCCCTCTGAAACTGTAGCTGAGCCACCTTCATCTACTTCCAAACTGTTGTCACAGCTTCCTAAAGAATCCCCCAGTATTCATTTTCACCCTACTATACTTTGTCTTCTGCCCAGAAAAGTGATCATTTAAGTGATCCTCAGACACTCAGGCTTTTGCACTTCCTCTGCATGGAATGCTCTTTCTCTAGGACTTTGCAAAGTCAGTTTCTTTTCACCGTTAAGTTCCCAGCTCAACCATCACCTCAGAGAGTTCTCTCTGATGCCCCTACACCAGCCACGCCACCCCCATCACCTTTTGATTTTCCTTTTAGCACTTATCAATATGTCTCTGAATTCTCATCTACTTATTGACGTCTGTATGGGCTCTGACCCCGACTAAACCATAAACTCCTTGAGAACAGGGACTTGGTTTTCTTCTCACTGCTGTCATATCTCTAGTGCTGAGGACAAACTCTGGCACAGCGTTAGCCCTTAAAAATACGTCTTGACTGAATACATACTTGTATGGGGGCAGTAGCTGGCTAGATGCAGAATATCATACGTTATGTGGGAAATTCTTTTAAAATACACCACCCACTATTGGGTTTCCTCATGGGAAATAAGAATAGGCTGCCAAGACACCTTGGTTCTATTCCCAGCAGCATTCTTTCACCCAACAAATATTTATGGGGACCCAAAAGAGATAAATTACATTAAACTTAAGATTAAAATTGAGATCCATCCATGTTGTAGCAAATGGCAATATTTCACTTTTTTAAATGTGGATATCAAATTATATAATGTTGTACACCTGAAATTTATATAATGTTATTAACCAATGTTACCTCAATAAATTTAATAAAAAAATTAAACCTGAGAATATCTGTTTATTGAAAGATACCATTAAGAGAGTAAAAAGGTAAGAAATAGTTGATGAAGGTATTTGGAATTCATATTCTTGACAGAGAACTCATATCTGGACTGTATCATGGACTCCCACAGCCAACCTGGGAAAGGCAGATAATCCTATAGAGAAATGGGCGAAAGACTGGAACAGATGCATCAGCAAACCAGATATGGAAATGACCAATAAACATATGTGTTCAGTTTCAGAAGTCAACAGAAAAATGCAGATTAAACTCGTAATATGATATCTCTGCACACAGATGATAATGTTAAACTATTTAAGAAACTAGGGAATACCAAGTGATAGTGAGAATCTGGAGTCATGGAACTATTATTATACATCACTGGTGAGAAACTAAATTGATACAACCATTTGGGAAATCTGTTTGCCAGCATCTACTAAAGCCAAACTTTTGCATATCCTAGGACCCAGCAATTCCACTTCTTGGTATAAATCCAGCAGAAATACATACATATGGGCACTAAGAGACTTGTAAAAAAAGTTTATAGCAGTACTATTTGTATTAGTCCCAAGTAGCAACAACCCTAATATTCACAACGAAGTACAGCGAAATAAATTGTGGTACCTTCGCACAGCAGAAAACCAAGCACCCATGACAGTGAACAAGCTACAAATACATATAAAAACCTGGATGAATCTCACAAACATAATTTCGAGCAAAAGAAGTCAGACACAAAAGAATATATAACGTGTGAATCTACTCGCATCAAGTTCAACAGCTGGACAAAGTAATCTATGTGTTAAGAGTTATAAGGGTGGTTACTCTTTCTGGGGAGGTATGATCTGGCGATACGAGAATCTTTTGGGGGTTGCGGTTGGGGTGGTGGAGGCTGGGAATGGTATGTGTTTTGAGCTCGCTCAGTGCTGATTACACACGTTTGGTTTGGGAAAATTCATTAGTTGCACACAATAACTTGTTCACCTTTCTTGTTTTCAATGCATGTTATGCATTAATAGAGTTTATTTAAAAATATTTAAGGCATCCTGCAATGTGCAAACTGGGCTGGACTCTGGGGAGCCATCAGAATCAAGAGAAGGAATATTGTACATTCTAGTGAATGCCATGAACTCTCTGGGTGGCCTCAGGGAAGAGACCTCAATTCCTCTAATAGGTAATGGGACTGGGTCTCATCTCCTTTATCTATAAATTGAAAACCTTAACTCCTTCCCCTAATAAAACCCAGCTGGTGAATTCCCTCTTCACTGCTCCCTTCTCCCCTCAAAGAGACAGCCCTCTTTGCCATATGTCTCTTTGTTTATTTCCACTCAGAGCTACCTTTCAAATCCTGGCCCTGAAAGGCAAGGCAAGGAGGGGCTTGGGCTCCACCTCTGAGAATCCCGCAGCCCTCCCCCTGAGATCTGCAGGGGGAGCCTGAAATATTTAAAAGCTCAAATTGAAATCCTGTTAGCACCAGGTCTTGTAGAGCCAAGTTCTCCAGCCCCAGAACGTCAGTATCTGTTTGCTGGTGTCATTTAGGGACCCCAGCTTTCCAAACCATTGACTGAATCTTTCTGTCAATCCAAACACTTTTAGGGTAATTTAACTTAATAATACCTTTGTCGGCACCGACGCCTGTATCTGAAGGGTGATTACCATAGAAGTTATTTTAGGTTGTTTAATGGAATGTAGTAAATTCTCAATTGACAGGGCAGATCCTCAGAATGGCTTTTCAAAGTGTTTACCTTTCAAAGCTTCCCCCCGCCACCACCTCACTTTACCAAACTTACTACTTTGAGCCAGTGAAGACTTCATAAATTATTAGCAATGTTCTCCCCCTATGTTCACATGCATCATTAATTCTTTGTAAAAAGTTCAAACTGTCCGGGACTTAATTGTTATCACTGGGAGAACAGCTGGAAATGGATGTGGGCTCAATTATTTCTGTCAAAAATTTTAACTTATTGCACTTGATATTTTACTCATTACATCATATTTTTGGTACAAGAGAGTGAAGAGAAGAGGAGAAAGGAAAAAAGAACCTAAATGCTTCTCCTTGAAACAAAAAAATAACAATAACACACATATTTCTGGGGAGAAAAGTCACAGATCCAGGTGACAAAATAATAGTTCCAGTCCTCCAAAGAGAGAGATGGAAGGCAGCATTTAGAAGAAATTTATGTTGTAAATTTTATTGGCTCAAACTGTATTTTTATTCTAAGATTTAAAGGTTCTATAATTCTAAGAGTCTAATATTTAATGATTCTGAGATGTTGAAATTCTCAGAAATGTGTCCAAGTTCCTAAGATGTTCCCTTTTTATAAATTAACCTAACAGTCCAATATTCAGGACTGCTGAGAAGTATTGTATCTGAGATTTAGAATGACAAATTGAAAATCCTAACTCCTTGACAACAACCACAATAAAAACTAACATTTATTGAAAGTTTATTATGTGCAGGCATTGTGCCCAATGCTTCATGCACATCACTATTTAATCTTCATGTCACCATAATTTTGGTACTGTGATTAGCCCCATTTTACAGCTGGATACACTGAGGCACAGATTAGTAGAGTAAGTTATTCAAGGATTAGGGCCCATATATGTAGAGCCTAAGGATATTGTTTCTCATCTCAAGAGACTGTCAATTGTTCTTTTGTCTCAGTTGTCATGATGTGTATCAGGCAGAGCATGGAAGCTCAAGTGACCACATTAGTAGGTGAGCCTATTGCAAGACTATTTTCCAGGTCTTGGCCTTGGCCTGCCTTTTGTCTTTGTGGATGGTGCTCATCCAGTCCAGCAGGCCTTCCTCCAAGATCACTTCCTCTAAAAAGCCTTCGACTCTGCTCTTAGACAACTATAAGTGATTGTTCCATTCTTTGAAAATGTACAGCTGTTGGTACCAGGGGAAGGGATGGGAGGCATCTGGTACCATGCAAAAGCATAGACCAGGGAGTCAGATACATTTGGGTTGGAACCTTGCTTCTGTCACTAAATCAATGCATTGAGCTTGAGTTCGAGATGTCATTTAAATCTCAGCTTTTTCACCTGTAAAATGGGCGTAACAGCCCCTGCTTCCTAGGACTGCTATGAGGATTAAGGGAGGTGCTCAAAAGGAGCTTGTGAGCTACCTCATGCATAATCGGAGCACCACAAATGTAGGCTGTTGTTCTGATTTGTATTATGGTTATCTGTGAGTATGGCTTAACTTTCATACTGAGTATTCGGTGGGTTAAGAGCATGAGGGTCAATATCTTTTGGGTGTTTGCTGCAGGGTCAGTTTATGTGCGGAAGGCTCTACATTTGTGACATCACTTGTTATAAGTGATAAGGGGCCTCTGGAGCCCATGGAAAACCCATTCTGAAAATGAGGCAGTCTCAGAGAGGTTAGCCATTCTGCTCATGGTCACGGGGCTGAGATTCAAACTGAGATGGGAACGCCTGGCTTTGTCTGCTGTGCTGCACTGCCAGGGAAGGAGAACCATATCTTTCTCTTCTCTGTGTCCTTCTCAATGAAGATTATTTGTGAGGAGACCCCTGGTCACTCTTGTCCTGTCTTTCGATTTCGGGCGAGGGAGATAAAGCAATTGTCTGTATGAGTTGAGCAGGAAAGTAGCAACATTTCTCAGTTATTCTTTTGAGTTGGTTTGATTCTGCACCTCCTCCCAGTTCTTCTTGCTGATCTCTGTGAGTCCCCTTTGTCAATGAGGCAGAAGGAGAGACGGGTTTGATGTCCCAGTGATGGCGGGAGTGGCTTCCGGATCGAGGGTCAGGGAGGGTAGGAAGAGTTGGGCTAGGGGTCAGGAAACAGGGACTTGAGTTCTGGCCCAGCCATCTATGTGACTTTGGGAACATCCTTTTCTCTCCCAGGACATCTGTTTCCACAACTGTGTTAGATGAATAACACTTTGGTAGCTTCCATAATGTTTCTGTTTGTGAAGCCGTAGAACCAGATGCTCAGATAAAATCATTATGAGAAAGTCTTACATTCAAGTCAGATAAGAGAGGAGCTGTTGTGGGTAGTGAGGTAATGAGGGTGTCACTTCCATCCCTCAGCTCCCTGGGGGTGCCCGAGTCATTTGCAATGAACACTATTGTGCCACAGAGCACAATTTGAAAAGAAATAGCCAAATGTTCTCTAAGGATATTTTCTTCTCCAGTGTTCTAAGTCTCTTGTCATCCTAAACAATTCAGCCCAAGGTTAGAAGTTCTCAGTGGAGCGAGGTGAGCCAGTCCAACTCCTTGGGAGTTTGATCACAGAGCAGGGTACAGTGGGCTTGGCCATTGATTTCTATCTGGCTTTGGAATATGCGTCTACAATATCCTTCAGGCCACAAGCCTGCCTGTGTGCTAGACTTTCAGGTCCCTGTGTAGTCACCTCTCTAGATACCTCCCTACTTGCTTGCTGAGCAAGGAATTGTCACCATCAGCAAAGGAGGTGAGTCTGTCGTGGTGAACCCCAGCACATCAGAGCTTGTCTGCAAGTCTCTGTGGTGCTCATGGGAGGGAAACTGCATTTACCGAGCACTTGCACTTTGACGTCTTCCCATGTGCATATGTGCTTTTAAAACTACTTTTGCTTAGCGTTTTATTTTTATTTTCTCCCATTTCACACAGAAAGCAACAGAGGTGAATACAGTGGTACGTTGAGATTGTTTCTTCTGGCTCAGACGAACCTATTGGGTATATCTCTTCCCAACTCTGTAATCCGTGAAGTCACATTGATAGCTTGAAATTGGCCATGGTGAGAGCATTTACACCATGAAAACTGGCCAGCACTACAGATCAGAGTTTCCCCCTAGGAGAACCAGTTGTTAAACATTTACCAGAACACCACTAGACTAATATAACAAATACTTATGTACATACCACCCGGCTTTGGTAAATCTTGACATTGTGCTTTATTTGTTTCAGACCTTTCATTTTTCTTTTAAGATATAAAATAATACAAAAACAGATGGTTCCATCTGTATTATTCTCCATGATCCCATTCATTTGCTTCCTGATCCAGAAATATAGCCCCATCCCCAACTTGGTGTTTATCATGTTTTAAAAATATTTTTACTACATATGTGTCCATAAATAATACATGGTATTGTTTTGCATATCCTTAGATTTATATCTATCATATTATACCATATGTATCATTCCACAACTTTTATTTTTAAATACATTTTATGTTTTTAAAAAGGTTTATACATGTTGATATGTGTAATTCTTGTTCATTCATTTTAATTTCTATATGGTGTTCCATTGTATAAATAAACTAACATTAATATATTCCTTTTTCTACTGATGGACATGTAGACTACTTCCAATTTCTGTACACATCTCCTGGTGCACATATGCAAGAGTTTTTAAGGTATATACTTAGAAGTAGAATTTCTAGGTGCAAGGATATGCATATCTTAATCTCTACTGGGCATTGCCAAATTGCTCCTCAAAATGGTTGTACAAATTTACACTCCCACCAGCAGTGGGTAAGAGTTCTTGCCAACAATTGGCATTGTCAGATGGCTTAATATTTTCCAATCTGATGGGTGTAAAATGATATCTCTTTGTGGTTTTAATTTGCATTTCTCTGATTACTAGCAAGATTGTACATCTTTACATATGTTCATTGGCCATTTGTTTTTCTCTTTTGTGAATTACCTATTCATTTCTTATGTCATTTTCCCCCATAGTGTTGTTTGTTCATCTTTTTTGTAAACCAATTAAAAATATATTCTGATTACTAAGACTTTGTGATTAAATGAAATGAAAATGTTTTCTACTAGTATGCCTTTATCTTTCAATATTGTATGAGATATCTTTTGCTGTGTAGATGTTTTAACGTTTAATATAATCACATTTGTTAATCTTATATTTTATAATTTGTGCTTTTGTGGATGGTTTAACATAGATGGTCCATCCTGAGGTTATATGATATCTTTCTATAATTTATTGTATAATTTAAAAAGTTTTATTTTTCTTTGTTAGGTCTTTAATCAACCTAGAACTTATTTTTTGTGTAATGTGTTAGGAATCTAATTTTATTTGTTTTACATGTATGAACCCAATTGTCCCACCATAGTTAAGAAATAGTCTATCTTCTCATCTCTGGTTCTCAATATGTTTTGTTGTTTTTAGTGTGATGAACTTGCTTATTGTTCATTAGATTTATTTCTAGGTATTTGAATTTTTTGTACTCTTCTAGTTTCATAATATTCTTAAATTTTATTTTCTATTTGTTCATTGCAGAAATATATCAATAAAATTAATCTTTGTATATTGACTTTGCATCCAGTAACATTAATAGTAATGCTAATAATTTATAGATTCTTTTGGATCTTCTACATACATAGTCGCCAGTGAAAAAAGACAATTTTATTTCTTCATTCTCAATCTTTAAAACTTTAATTTCTTTTTCTATTATATTTCTTTGGCTAGGATTACCAGTACAATGCTAAATGGAATTGGTGAGAGCAGGCATTCTTCTCTAGGTCCCTATTTTGTACCATTAAGAATAATGGTTGCTATATTTATATTTAAACAATCAAATTGAAAATGATAACTTCTATTTTTAATTAAAAACTTTGTCATGAATGTACATTGAGTTTTGTCAAATGATGCTCTATGTTGATTGAGGTGATCATGTAATTGTTCTCTCTTTTCTGCTGAAGTGGAAAATCACATTCATTAATTTGCGTCATTATGTTGCTGGAAAAAATGCCAGTTGACCATGATATATTATCATTTTTATTTATCACAGAATTTGATTTGCAAAATTTTGTTTGGGATTTTTGCATATAAGTTTACAAGAGAGATACCACTTTGTTGAAAAGATTTTCCTCACTGCTCCCCGCCTTGTGGTTTTGGCCCTAAATATAGATCTTTCAAAAGCAATTCTAATTGTTGGACAAGTAGTGGTCCCACACCTGAAAGACTTTCGAAAATATGTGGATATAAATCAATTTCATTCACACCAAGCCAAGCCAACTGAATGCTACAAAATTTACTAAACCCAACTTAATCTACATCAATTCCACAAGATTTAACCTACATAATAACCCAAGTCTGCCAAATCTCATCAACAAATACAATCCGATTCAACCTAATTTTATTTAACAAAATCAACCTAACCCAGCAAATTTCAACCCTACACAACTCAACACAATACCATAGAACCCCTTCTCAGCCCACATAACCTAACTCAACCCAACACAAGACTATTCAAGTCAAACAACTCCTAGCACAAGTTGTTTCCACCATGCAATAAAATTCAATCTAACGCAATTTAATAAACTGTTTCAATAACTTTTCTATTTAAGAAAGGTAAGGTGCTTTGGATACTACACCAAAAGAATGTCTATAAAATGTCTATTTATTTACAGTTAGTTTTTGAAGGAATCCTTGAAATCATAGTCTCTTTAGCACAGGTATGAAGGAACTTCCTCAGTGTAGGTATGAGAAAACTGAAACTCAGAAATTAGAATCTTCTTCCCATTCATCTCCCTCCTCTTTCTGGCTCCCCAAACCCTCACAACATTTTATCTTAAGTAATTATTGGTCTCATTTGTATTAGATTGTGAGTGCTTGGGGGCAGGGACCACGTCTAATTCATCTGTTTGCCTTTGGTGCCTTTCAAAGAGTATTAAGGAAATCTGGTTTGAATGTATGAATGACCAAAGGAAAAATTTGAGAAGCTCATTCAGTTTTCAAGAGGTTCAGAAGAGTCTTTGGGGGTTCTACTGAGAAGGATGCTGAGCAGAACTCACAAACAGTCCCAGATTTGAACCCTGGCTCTGCCACTTACTAGTTATGTGTTTTGGGGCAAGTCACATCACTTTTCTGGATCTGTTTCCTTGTTCATAAAGTGAGGAATATAATACTGAGTCTTAGGGATATTTTGAAGATAAATATTGAGTTTCTATCTGTAAAGCACTTAGCACTGTGTCTGATGTATAATTGAAAATTAATAAATATCTATTATAACTATTTCCCTGATTTTCCTGGTTCAGTACTTTCCCTTTGTAGTTTGGGAACAGGTGCCTTTATGAATCAGGAAGACTCAAAAATTTCTTCTAGATCCCTTATAGAATAATATCCTCTTTTGCAAAAATTTCCTTCGTATGATTATTGAATAGCTACCATTAGTTTTGTATTTCACTATGGTTCCTTAGTTAAAATAAGCTTGAGAACAATTGATCTGATGGAAGTATGAATTTGTATGTTTAAACAATTAGGGCACAATGCATTATGATAACGACAATGATTGGGCACCCACTGCTTGTTAGGCTTGGTGGGCATAGAGCTGAAAGCACATGATCCCTGTCCCCAAGAAATGTACGCTTTAACAGAGAAGACGATGTAGAAATGAGGTTGAAGGGAGCTAATTTTGACTGTAGACTTCAGTTGTGGCAGCCACATGTGCTGAGCAATGGGCTGTCGGGCAGGAAGATGGTGGATTCTGGGCTGCCTTTGGCCAAGCCCTTTCCATCTCTGAGTCTCCATTTCTTCATCTCTGTAATGGATCAATTGGTTATTGAGGGAATCAATGTGAAACTGATCAGTTCTTTGATTTATAGGAGATGCCAAATCTATATTGGTCCTTCCTTCCCCATTTACATGGGTTACTGTGCACCTGGGTGACAACACACACACACACATGCACACACATACACACACACATACTTGCATATTTAAAAAGCACAGTTAAGACACCATGAGTAAATGGAGTCAACAAGAGTTCTCTCACTTCCCAAAGCCTCTCTCACTTCCCAAAGCCACGCCCATTCCTTGAGTCATGAAGAATATGTTCATCTGACTCCACATTCCACTCTGAGAGACACACATTTCATCATCTGAACTACTGGACAAGCCCTCACTGCTGTCAGACACACAAATGGCCCCGTCTGAACAGTTTGGCCACCACCTCCTCTCTAGGCGCCAGGCTGCCTCAGATCTGGCCTCATGTATAAGTCACATTTGCCGAACTGGGTTGCCAGGACAGCTGGCTCCAAAGTTGATTGCCTCCCCCGCCAAGGAGCCAGGGCTGAATTCTTCCTCATTACAGCCTGGCTGTGGGTTAGGCATTATAAATAACGCCGTGCAGACAGCCAGATGGACAACGTGCCCAACTGGGTGATGCTTCATATGTCTCGACGAGAACAGCCCTGAAAATAGAATCTGAGGGATTGGGCAGGACCCCACTGCATCGCTGTGTCCTTACCCCAGGTCTAGTGGGACCCTGTTACCTCTTCTCAGACGAGAAAGTGCCTACCTGTTTTCTTCCTCATAAATCTCCACAGAGAAAGGAAAAATCTGCTCAGACCTTAACTGCTTTTTTTTTCTCTTGACAATGGTTAGTGCAGTGTGAAAAATTTCTGGAGCAAGACCTGGGTTCAAATCCCGGTTGAGCCACTCACAAGCTGTGTGACCTCAGGCAAGTTATCAAACCTTGTTGAGCTTCAGTTTCCTCAGTTTTAAAGTGAAAGATGATAATAATGCCCTGCTCAAAGGTTGATGTGGGTTTTGGATGGGATAAGGATCACAGTAAATGCTTGGGGAAAGAGAAATATAATTTTAGGGAGGCATCAGATTAACAAGAACCATTACTCATCTACTTCCCTCAGTGTGATCAGAATGGTGAGAGCTGCCCATCATTACTCAGGGCTGGTTCAAGTCTTTCTGGATCTAGGGACTAAAGAATCCCCTCTGAAGGGCAGCAGCATTGCCAGTGTACCCATCTCCCAGGTTGTTATTATTATCCAGGGGCCAGAGCAGCATAACGGGAGGTTACAGGACTGGGGGTTAGGTCCCAAGTCTTACCTGGGTGACCTCATAATATACGCTGATGCTACAGGAAACAGAGGTACCTCAGGGGCCATGGATAAGGCTCTCTTCACTTCCATGGCCAATCCCAGCTACTCTCCTGACATCTCATATGTCTTAAAATGGCATTAAGAATAGATTTATACTTTAAGAAAGATTTGACAATTGCTGTAGTAGCCAGTAGTCCCTTGTTTTATTCAGAGGATTATAATCTACCTCCATGGATATCATTTCCAAACATATCTGAGGTGAACCTCTTTTCCTCATGGCTTCCTGCTGCCTGTAGGATTCGATCCAAGCAGCACTCTTTGGTGTTCAGAGCCACCCTAACCTAATGCTGTCCCCATGCCCACCTCACTCCCATTGTTCTCCTACTTCTTTGGTACTCTAGTGGTTAAACTCCAGGCCACTCTCTGAATACGTTGGATGTGGTCCAACCTCCTACCTTTGCTCATTGTGGTTCCTCCACCTAGAATGCTGTTTATCTGCTTCTCTGTGTAGTTCCTTCCTATACTTCACTCTTCCCGACCATGCTCCCATGTCCCCTCACATCAGAAGGTTCCTATTTTGATCCCTCCAGGCAGAGATAAGCAATTATTCATGTATTTCAATGTTTATTGAATGCTTACTATGTATCAGACATTGGGGTTAAAGAGGGAACCAAAGAGGTACGATCTCTACCTCTATGGAGCTTATAGTCCACTTGGCAAGAGAGAGACAACAATCAGATACATACAGAATTGAGCATAGATTTAGGAAGTCGAATTAGGGCAAATAATGAAAGAAACAGGTTCTAGGAGAATGTATAACAAAACGATCTGACGTAGATTGGTGGATCAGAAAAAGCTTCCCTAAGGAAGTGATTCTGAAGCATCAGAGCAAATTAGCCAGGTGAATGGGGAATAAGGGCAGCAGTAAAAGCAAAGGCCCTGTGGCAGGACTAACGGTGTACAGTGACCACATATTTGTGTCTGTCTCAGACAGTCATGCTTATTCTGGATTGTTTATTAGTAGCACCCTCTTTCTCGCTCCAAAGTGTCCTGGTTTAAAAGATAAATTATATGGTTGTTCTAAGATTGTGGCCTATTTGAAGACTAAAAAGAAGTCCAGGGTATCGGGACTGTAGGAAGAGGAAGGGCTAAGGCTGGAGAGGTTGAGAGGGACCAGACCATGTGGGCTTTGAAGGCTGGTGAAAGAGTTTATTCTCTATCCTGAGAGCAATAAGAAACTTTTGAGGGATTTCAGGCTGGTGTGCCAGGATCCTGAAACATCTGCCTCTTCTCTATGCTCCCAAGTGTTTGGCCCCTCCTCAGTTGACCCACCCTGTATATTATAAGTTGCGGTTTCCATAACTCTTCTCCTCCTAGACCGAGCTTCAGAAACAACAGTAGGAACTTCCTGTGGAGCTCCCTCCATGTTCTTTCCCTCTCTGCTTGTTGGATGTTGAGTGCCCAGGGCAATATTGGAAGCCATGGCAGAGCCTCCTCCATCTATTTGGGTAAAGCAGAATTTCTCCCCTAATCCCATCCTTGAGCCAAACTGGGACCTCTCTGGGCAGTTTATGTGAACCAGAAACTAACTTATATTGTGTCTGGTCCATTATAAGTATTGGAAATAAATCTTGGAAATATTCAAGGATAAATACCAGCTATGTGCTTTGAGCACATGGCATATGCCAGGCTCTGTGTATACTCTATATGCACTATTTAATTGAATCCTTACAAAATCTACCTTATAAAGAAACAAAGACTCAGAGATGCGAAATGACTTGCCCAGGACCACACAGCTAATGTGTGGAAGAGCTGGGATTTGAACCCAAGAATGTTTGATTCCAAAGCTAAACACTCAACTTCATTCTTCATCAGCTGGAGCAGTGAGAGTCTCTCCACTCCAGGGACCCAGGGGTATAGATTAGCCATTTCCCCCCACCAAAACAGAGTGTTCCCAAAGCCATGCTGGGGTGAGGGACATGGATGGAAGAGGTGCGGGGTGTCCCAAACCCACAGCCAGTACCTCTGGTCCTGCCTCAGCACCAAGTACCATCCCAGACAGGGGCCGGCTGTATTTCTTTCACCCGCCAGCAGTTTGGCAGGTTCCTCTAAGAGAAATGCTCTTAGATTCATTTAAAAGTCTAAGCAAGGACAGCACAAATTATTAGTGTTTGAAATATTTATAAAGTCTCTTGTTTGCCATGGCATAGGAGGTGATAGACCACAAATAAAAGAAAGCTGCGAATGTGCCACGTGTGGAGAGAGACGAAAAGAAAAGGGACATTGCCTGTCTAACGTCTGTCTACTGCTGCCTGGTTTCTGCAGGCTGCTAAGCCAGGTGAATTTTCACTCTGCATTTGCTCAAACTAACTTCCTTTCTATGGCTCCAGCCACATCTCCACCCTTGAGACGATCTCCCAGACTTTCAAACCGAGGGCTTAAAAATCACATACCAGTAACTTTCAGGGAAGCTGGATTAAGGATATATGGGAACTCTCTGTGCTATTTTTTAAAAAAATGTTTCCGACTGTCTAAATTATTTCAAAATTAAAAATATATCACCAAACATAAACTTATACTGTGTTTGAGCTGGAGGAGAACATAGAGAAAAGTGTTCTTTTTCTCATTGGACAGATGGAAAATCTGAGACCCAGATTGTGAGGTCTGTAGTTACCCAGTGAATCAAAGACAAGAGCTGAGGTCTTTTGACTTCCAGCCTAGACCCCTTTCTTCGCTGACCTTCTACCATTTCAATGAACAAGCGAACAAGTTAGAAAAGAGTTAGAAAAGTGGTGTTCCAGACCTGATTTGAGAATCATAGGATCTGATTCAATCATTTATGTATGCATATATTGATTATGTACGAATGAATGTGTACACATTCATTCATTCATTCATTCACTCATTCAACAAATAATGTGCTATGTGAGCAAGCCAGAGATGATCCCATCTTCAAGGACCTTGGAAAAGATGTAGGTTCAGTCGATGTTCAGCCTCTAGCTGACCTCACAAGGAGTTCTCGGTGGTGAATAGCACAACAGAATTGTCCGATCCTGGAGCAAGGAGGCTGGCCTTTTGTACCCTTGTATTCTCAGTTACTGGCTGTGGGATGTCCCTTGGGGGAGAGTGTATCTGCCCAGGTATTTCCAGATAAGGTGGCTTGTTAGCTGAGAGCAATTATTAGCTGTAGGGTGCAGCTGTGAGTGTGAACAGCCAACATTCACAGTAGGTGGGGCTGGATGCTTTGGACTTTCAAAGAGCTCCATATGGGGCACCAAAAGCTGGGGCTTCATTCCACTGGAAATCTTGGGTAGAAAGTGTGGAATTCACCCCGCTATGTAAGGGAGCTGGGCTATTCACTCACCAACTCCCATCAGTCATTACCAAAGGCTATTCCCAGGGGAGCTTAATTCCCAGCCTAAATGAACACTGCCTGCCCTGTGTATGGCCATGGAGAGCTCCAGCAGACAGAGAAAGCCCTCAGGCAATGAGACCTGTATGCTGGAGGGTGGTAGTTAGGCAGATGTACCCGGAAATGGGAAGTGTGAGGACATATGGATGTGTGAGAACCAAGATCATGTGTTGCATATGGCCTGGGCCAATTACCCATCCCTAAACATGTGGGCTTGTGAAGTCTGTAGAAGCATGGGCCTGTTGGCTGAAGCACCAGAGCAAGAATACCACAGGGATGCAGCTGGGGTGGCCATCATGGCCTTTTTTATGCTGAAGATGTGCTGGCCTGAAGCCAAGGCATCTTTAGAGTAGGTGGCTGGAGCAGAGAATGGGGAGACAACAGCTTTGTGCACAGGGACACTGGGTGGTCACTCACTGAAGGGCTTGAGAACCCACTGGGCTTCCGATCATTCATTCATCAGATATTTATTGAGGGCCTACAATGTACCATTATACACATTGTATATATCATTGTGCTAGGTGAAGGGAATATGATGGATAAACAAGAGAGACAAAGTCCCTGCCTTCTTTGAGCTTATATTCTATGTGTGTGTATGGGTGACATGTAATGAAATAAATAAATTAAATAATTTCAAATATATTTAGTAGCAGAAACCAACGGGATGCCGAATGGAGAACGTTTGATAGTAAGGGATGCTTTTGACAGGGCAATCAGGGAGAGACGTTCTAATCATACCCATTTTATAGATGAGGAAACCGAAGCTTTGAGAGGTGTTACTAAGTTGCCTAAGATAGTGGGTGTTCCTGTTTTAGATCCCAAGTCTTTCTCCCTGTAGTAACTTCTACTCCTTGGTTCTGACGAAATACTCTTTCTTCTTCCCTCATCAGTCATTTTGTTATTTGGAGACCATGACCATGACCCTTCTGAGTCCCGGCCCAGACTCTTCTGGTCATTCACTGGCTCTGGAACAAGCTGTGGGGCCAGCCTCACCTTGGCAGCCATCAGAATCCAGTAAAGCATAATGGCTTTGGGGGCAGTGAGGATGTTCCTAGCTCCACCACTTGCTCGCCGTGGGACCTCGCCTTTCTGAGCCTCAGTTCCCTCCTGTCACATGCCGATACCAATTGTTTTACCTCCTGGCATTATTGAGAAGGTTAAATGAACTAACACTTGGATAAAACTTGGCACTGAGCCCAGCACAAAGTACACACTCTCATTGATCTTGAGGGGAGAGACATTTACCCAAATATTCTGATCACTTATTGGGGGGGTCCAAGTGAGCACAAGGAAAGCAGAGACCCTCAATTGTCGTCTGCATGGCCTTTGAGTGACCTCAGGTTAGGGCGAGGTGGCGGGGAGAGATGGAGAGGAGAGGATTTTCTGACTCTGGGTCAGGACTGCCAGAGCCAATTAGGGGCGTCAGACAGACGGCAGCCTCCAGCACCCAAGCAAACCGACGTGGCGGCCAATGGAGGGGCCAGCTCATTTTGACCTTAAACCCAAATGCTCCTACCCACATCTGCAGCTAAATAAACCAAGTAAATCATGCTGGCAGATAGATAATTAAATAATTATCAGGCACTTAATAACAAGGAGTGGGTGTTCTGAATTACCATATTAGACAGTGTCTTTGAGGACTAATTGTTGCATTACATCAGAGTTACTCATTCATTATTCTTGTCATTTCGGGTGATAATTTGCACTTTAGGAGACAGCGACAATTTTAGCAGGCAATTAGAGACGTGTCAGGCCTGGCCCCGTGAGTTACTGTCACAATTATTGCTTTTTTTCCAGTGTCCTCATTTGCAGCCGTGTATTTAAGGGGATTTGGGTAATTCCAGGCCTGGGCAAAACAACCAGCCCATGGGATGGTGACAGGGTGAAGACAAGGCGGCCACCACTGTTAGAACAAGGGACTGCTTCTGAGAAGCAGCGGTGCAGAGCTGGGGCCAGTGAGCAGACTTGAGCGGAGCTTTCTCTTCTGCTGGCAGAAGGCACATCCAGTTCCCCGAAACTAAGGTTCTGCCTCCCCAATAGATCTTGAAACTACCAGCTTCTCTCCTGGTCCTTTGTCACCCACCCAACCCAGTCCTTTATTACCATTCACCTGAATCTTTGTGATGCTTTTTTTTTTTTTTTTTTGCAGGCTTTGGGGAAGCCGAAGGAGGAGGGAGGAGAAAGAGAAGAGTGAAAGGAAGCTGTATTCATGATGTTTTTTACTTTCTGCATTTTATGATACTCTGACATCATGGGGCCTTACAGATCTAGGGAGGATGTCCCCTCCCAGGGTTGCCTAATTCCTAGAGATAGCAAAAAACTCCCCTGTTAGCACACCTTTGACACACAAACCAACCAATCCAAAGTCCATACCTCCATCCACCTCCTTTTATCAAGCTTCTACAGTCTAGGACGCTCTCTCCCTGCCTGAATCACCTTGGGACCAAGTACCAGACAGTTGGAAACCACCCATACATAGTCCAGAGTCTGCTGAAATTATTCAAACTCGCCAGTTCTAAATTGGCTTACCCTGCCTCGCCCATTCCCTCCTACAAAAACCACAATCAAGTTTCTGACAGGTGCTTCCCCCTCACTCCTTCTGCCTCCTGACCAACCCTGGGGCTTTCCCACATGATCCTGCCTGGCAGAGTAAGCCCCCTCCTCTTGGTAACTGTGAATAATAAACCATCTTCTCAATGGCAGTTGTCTCCCGATCTGTTGGCCTCATCATACCTATTCAAACCAAAGTTACGGGTATATTTTAAAACAGAAGAGAAGAACAGAGGAGAGAAGAGACTAGAGGAAGAAAGAGAAGAAAGGAGGAGAGAAAAAATGGAGAAAGGAGAGGAGAAATAAGAGAAGAAAATGAGAGAAAGAAGAAAAGAGTCAAAGAAGGAGAGAAGATTACAGAAAATAAAGAGAGGAAGAGATAAGAGGAAGAGAGATTGAGGCGGAAAGGAAGGAGGGAGGGAGAGAGATTGTGTGTGGGAAGGAAGAGTGGAGGAAGGAGACTGCACGTGGAAGTTGTATTTGAAACCAACGTTTTATTTTTCATGGCTCCGAGTGTTTACTTTTTGGTGAAATTCAATGTCTGAGTTCATTTCGCCATGGTTGACTCCTGAGAACAGAAAATGGAAATCAGTAACTCAGAAGAGGCCTTCAGACAATATTTTTCATTGGAGACATAGTGGGAATCAAAAAAGATAAAGCACTGTTTGACTCAAATGCAAAACTCTGCAACAAGAGAAGGACAGGTTTCAACCTCAAACCAACTACTTGTCAGCTCTGTCCTTAGCTGTTAGGGAAGAAGAGACCGTGATGCTTGGATCAGGCCTCCCTTTTCCTGGGGTTAACTTTGGGAAAGAGCTGTCAGCTCAGGACACACCCACCTCCAGGAAAGGTGGCCACTACCGAAGGGTCATACAGGCTAAGTGACCCTGGGAAGCGGCAAAACTCAGCCCTTAAGATTGTGGGTTTGGAATATTGGTTCTGCCACTTCTTAGCTGTGTGATATGGGGAAGTCACATCTCCAAAATCTTAATTGTCTCATTTCAAAGTTAATAAACTAGTAGCCATCGCTGAACTTTAGCAAAATTAAGTCTATAAAGAATTGAGCAGAGAATTTGACACAAAGCAAGTGCTTAGTAATAAGCAGAGTGCCTGTTTATTATTAGTTTTTAAAATTTGTGTTACTATATGGTTGTCTGCCCCTGTGTGGCTTTGATCTGGACCTATCATCTCCCTGGTCTTGTTGGGATAGAGGAAGATTCTGGTGTCTGGTCTTGTTCCTCCTGGTTCTAGGATAAGCCCTCCCTAAGATGGTCCCTCTGAGGGTTAGAATGCTGCCTTGACCTCTCTACGTAGGGCGGGCTACCCGCACCACAGGTTCACCTCCTGACTTGAAAGGGCAAGGGGGGACATCCAAAACAGGTACCAAGCTTCCACTGCATACCAAGCCCCGGGCTGACCACTTAATGCTTATTATTTCATTCAAACATCACAGTAATCTCTGAAGTAGGAGTAATTATTCCTATTTTACAGACAAGGAGACTGAGGCAGAAAGTATTGGAGTAATTTCCTCAGGGTGATATAGTCAGCGAAAGGCAGAGCTGAGATTTGAACTTGACTTATGACCTTTTGCAGTCTCCCTTATCTCCTAAGATGCAGTATTATCATCCTACGTGGTCACCTCATAGGAGAGTGACTTGGGAATTAGTGCTTTGGACCCATTTCTGCAGCACATTTGGCTTCATACAGTCAAATGGATTTTCTTCAAATATTTAAAAATTATATTTGAAGAAAAACACAAAAATTATATTTGAAGAAAAACACAAATTGAAAATTAAAAGCATATATATATGTTTTAGACAGATAGATGGATAGATAGGTAGATAAATAGATGCATTTCCCCCGTTTCTTTTAATTTTCAGTGGTTTGTGCTTGTCTTCAAATATAATTTTTTAAATATTTGAAGAAAATGCACTTGGCTGTATGAACGTATATATGTATATATACGTATATACATGTATATACACATACACACTATGTAAGTACACACGTGCATAAGCTAAATGGAATTACTTAAGTTAAAACCACAGTAAATCTGTCAGACACAGATTAACACGATGGTCAAAACTGTAGGAAATATAACATTTTGAAAAAGAATAAATCCAGCCAATTACAGATTTATGTTGACGCCGGCACAGTTACTATAGTTTTACAATAATCATTGATCAGTCAACGTTTTATGCAAAACTATAATTTTCACGTGTTTTGCCCTTACCTGAAAGTTTCTCGTTTGCTTAATTCCCAGAATGCGATTCCGTAAATCTTCCTTTCCACGATATTAAGTAGATAATAAGAATGCCATGGAAGATTTGCTTATAGTTTAAACACAGTTGCAAATGATTTATAATTAGGGCCAAATCTAAGACAAAACATTATTAAAGTCAAAACCTGCTGTAAATTGGCTCAGTCTGCTTGGGCCTTGAGCAATTTATTGGGGTTTGATGACAGCTTTTCCCCTGGTGAGATCCAATGGGTCAGTTGACACCAAGGGGAGATATTTATGAGTAAGGGGACACCATAGAAATCACTGGATGTCCCTGGTGGCATCGGCTAAGGGGACGGACATGATTCCATGCAATACTTTCAAAGGCAAAATCCTCAGTGTGGGTTCCTCCAGGCAAATCGGGCACGAGGGATCCAGAGTCCATCCTGCTCTCCCTGTGTGTTGATTGCCTTGGAGTTTTCAGTTCATGAAGTTATTGTAAAAAAGTTCTACCATTAGAGAGTCATTAAGGCAACATGTTTATTGAGTACCTACAATGTGTAGAGTATTGGGGTTACAGTGGTCAGTAAATGAGGCCAATATCCCGGCTCTCATAGAGTCTAATGGAGAAGCAACAGAATAGAGCTCTTCCTGGTGGTGGGGATGTAGGTAAAGGGGAAAAGAGAAGCTGGTGCGGCGGGCAGGGGATGATGGTAAGAAGTGGGAAGGATGCTGGTAGGGGTTGGAAGTAAGGCTGAGAAGTGGCGAGAAGGAAGCTGGTAGAACCTGGGACGGAGACTCGTAAGGTCCATTTAAAATAGGTTAGTCAGGGAAGACCTGGAGGACATGGCATTTCATCAGTCAGTCATGGGTGAGGGAGTGAACCATGGTTGTCTGGGAAAAGAACATCCTAGGAGAAAAGATCGGTACATGCGGAGGCCTTGAGTAAGGGACTGGAGCAGAGTGAATGAGGGAGAGAGAAATCAGGATCCACACTGGGAGGACCCTGGCTTTTGCACTGATGAAGAAACCATTGGAGAGCTGGGCATTTTAAAAATGATCGTTCTGGCTGATGTCTAGAGAACAGACTGTAGGGGGCAGAGTAGGAGCAGGGTGGTGAGATGGAAGGCTTTCCTGTTCTCCAGGAGCGAAAGGAAGATGGCTTAGACCAAGAGGTCCTGGTACAGAGGGAGAGAGATGATTACATTTGATATATTTTTTGTAGTTGAGTTGATAAGACTCGTCTACAAATCAGATATTGGATGCAACAAGAAGAGAGGGGTAAAGATAAGTCCTAAGCTTCTGGCCTGAGGAACTGGGTGAACAGTGGTGCGACTTCCTGAAGTGGGGAGCACTGGGGTGTGGTAACAGGTTGGAGAAAGAGTGGTATGGCATCAAGACTTTGGTGATGGACATGTAAAGTTTGAGATGCTAGTAGTGTCCGGATGGGGAGTCTGGCGTTTAAGAGAGAGGTCAGACTGGAGATATAACTTTTGAAGGCATCAGCCCAAGGATGGTTTCATAGCCATGAACCCACCAGGAACTGTGGACAAATAAGTATAAGAGAAAGTCTGTGGGATGAATCCTGGATCCTGCAACATGTAGACATTGGAGGAAAGGAGAAGCTCCAAGTACAGTGCATCAGGAAGGAGCTGTCATTGACATAGGAGGAAATCCAAAAGAATACGGTGGCCTAGGAGAGGACGAACACAAGGGTGAAGCCACCAACTCTTAATCGAGTTCAAGTAAAACGAACCATGGGGCCTGATCCCTGGCTTTGGACACACGTTGGACATTGGCTACCTTGACATCAAGAGTTTTGAATTCTTGGACCACACTTGGACATTTCTTCATCGGTCTTCACTGACAGACATTGGAAGAGTCGGTAGTTTCAAAATGGCTTTATTTCTTGGAGGCATGTCTTTGAGGAATGTCCTCTACTGCATCACAGCTGCTTGAGTATGAGTACCTACAGGAGGTGTTTCTTCCAGGGGAACATCAAGGAAATTTGTTTCTTTGAACAACTGAGTAAATTTTCCATCTTAAAATTTCTGGAATCCTATTTCCTTTTTTTGCTTTGGCCACCCATTGACTGGTTCCTGCATAAGGACAGTGATTTTCTGTGTCAAACTTACTCTTGGCTCTGCCTTGTTTTTTATTCTCATTTTTTCATTCCCCTGGTTACCTTGTCTATTTTATTTTAATCCTCTTGTAATGTGTGTATTTCTCTCTAATATGTGTATGTATGGTGTGTAATCACTGCAAATCTTTTTGGAACCATAAGGGAGATAAATAGTGTAGCAAATGCCAAATGTTATGACTGTTTCATAGATACCACTGGGCCTTCATTAAGAACCTGTATGCGTCATGATAGAGAGGAAATAGACCTGGGCATGAAGCCAGGAGATATTTATTCTAGTTCTGGCTCTGCCACTAAATAGCTGTGTGACCCTGGCAAATCAATTCCCCTCTCTGAGATTCAACTTCTTTGACTATCAAACACAGGGGTTACACTAGCTCAGGGTTAGCGAACATGAGGCACACACACACTTAGCATCACCTAGCTCCATAGCAGACATTGCTAATTGATAAGGCACTCTCTGGTATTGAACTTAAACAAGACATCAGAATCTTTCTTAACACAGTACTTCAGGACACAGCTATCAATTGATAGGAGTTGGAATGCTAAATGAAGTCTTCCTGCAGGAGGACTAAATAATATCTCAGAGTGAGGTTGAGAGTTGGTCGCGAACTAGAACTATAGCAGTATCTAAAGTGACGTTCCATTGCCCCCAAGAAAAAGATTCCAAAGCAGAAGGGCTGGGAAGACTTTGTGGGAAGGCTCTATAATAATTATAAAAGGCACCATGCATATTCTAGCATTTGTAATTGGCTAGATCACCAAGAATGACTTTTGAACCATACCTTCTATCTATTGAAGATGAGAGTTTGGGACCCGAAAACACAAAATTTTATTACACATCCAACTCTGAATGCTTATTCTTAGAGATAGTGATTTGTCTTCTATTAGAATACACAAACTCATTTAATTTCCGCAAAGTTTAAAATGTTTTTATTGTATTTTACTTCCAAATATACATTATAACCTAGCCAATTATTTCTATTAAATCACTCTTCATAAGTCTGGGCAGAGGTTTTATTCATAATGAACAACCTGAGTAATTAATTTTTAATTAATTGATTGGTTAAAGAAATTCACTGTCACTGAGTATAACTGAGTATACCTATGCCTATGTTCTTTGTCCAGGATTCATTGAGCTTAGTACTCTGATTCACAGAGCACTAAGACTTTTTTTTTTTCCAATGACACTACCAGTTAGCTACTTTTATTATCCCCACTTTACAGTTGAGAAAATTGAGGCTTGAAGAGATGAAGTAACTAGACCAAAGTGTTTTCTAAAATTTTCTTCATTGGCATCTCTGCTGTAATACAATTCTGATCATGAAATCCTTATAAGAATTCTGGTTTCCTACTTTTGTTTTTAAAACACCCGTGAAAAATTGATGATGGTTTCAATGGAGGGTACACAAACAGGCCTATATCTTAAAGAGAAGATGACAGTTTCTACATTTATCCGTTTCTTCATTTAATCACCACTTCAACCTGTGAGATAGGCCCTGTTATGATACCCCTTTGATGGATGAGAAAACAAAGGCTTTGAAAGCTACGCCTTGCCCAAAGTTATAGGACTTACATGACTCCAAAATCTTTAGTGATAAACCTTCTCTCAGGATTAAGCACAAGCAGACATCACTCTTTTTCAGAAACAAAAGTGAAAGGACAAGATGATTTTGGGGATTTCCAATTGTGAACCCTTTTTAAATTCATATGCACAGATGCTGGGGGTAGAGAGGGAGACTTGGCCATCAGGGAAAGACGTGGTGTCAGACGGCTGTTTGCATATGGTGATTTTGGTCTCCTTTAGCAAGTGACAAGTGAGTTACCAGGCTCTGCAGGCAGAAATGGTTTTGTTGGGTATCCACTCTAGGCCAGGCACTACTGACAATAAATATTTCTTGAATGAATGATGGTTGAATAAGTGAATGAATGGTCATCTGCTGTTCTCTTTCCATGTTGTCAGACCAAACTCTAGTAAGTATCCTATATGCTGCGTCTTTCAAAAACCCCTTTGCAACACTGAGCCTTAAATGCCATGCCTGCTCTGCCCTGCAGAGCTCCAGAGGCAGTAACAGCCCTCCTCTGCCCCACCCACTTCTGCCTTCATAGCTGCTTCCAGGGGATTTGCTATGGCAGCAGGAACTGGCTGACAACACAGTTCTTCCTGTTTCCTGGGAAAACCGTTATTTTGCTTTGTTGTGCTTAGAAAGTGAACATGAACAAGACTTTCAAGAAAGGCTCATTTAGGCCAGGCTGTAGGGGACATGGGACGTTGGGCTGGGTCATGGAGAAGGAAAGGAGCCAGCCTTGGGGCAGGAAGTCTGAATTTGAGTCCATCTCTGGTATGTGGCCCTGGGTATATCATTGGTGGTCACTGAACCTAGGTTTGACTATCTTTCAAATCAAGGAGGCTGAATGAGAGGCTCTTGAGGTCTTTTCTAAGTCAAATACCTATGTGTAGGAGTAAGTTCACAAACAGTGCCTTACATGAAATAGAAGTGAAATAAACCCTTGCTGCTCTGATTTCAGAAGCAACCAATCCTCGATCCTTTTCTGAGTGTATCTTTTGAGAGGCGGGAGAGAGGGTATTGGGTTCTGACTTTGTAATAGGAGAGGAGAGGGGGATGCAAGGTGGTAGAAGAAAGACTAGAAGATAATGAGAAATTGTAGCAACTTTCCCCAGAGCTGTTTCTGGTTCTCGAAGCAAGCAAAAAATAAAGCAGGAGGGGGGGAAAAAAAAAAAGCATTTATTTTGGAGCTGTATCGGAAGCAGAAGTGTCAACTGGCTGAAATGCCGCCTTCTCCTGCCCGCTAACGGTGTGTGCGACAGCCTGCACATCCAAATGAGGGAGCGATTAGACCACTTGCCTCTGAAGATGGATTTCTTGGTTGGGGGAGCGGGGTGGGGGCTGGGCTGGTGTAGAGGGGACGGCAACATTAGGCTTTGGCAAGTTAATTAGGGTTCAGGAGTCCAGCGAGCAGGGAGAGAGGCTGGATTTGCATAAAGCCCATTTACATAATGTTCTTCACAAATTGTGCAGCCAGAAGGCTGCTGGGCTGGCAGGGAGGGGGAGGTGGTTATATGCCTACATGCCGGAGGCAGCAGCAGCCAAGGGGGAAGGGCAAGACCCAAGACAGAGACACCCCGCCCCCGCCCTTGCCTCCATCCTGCCCTGCTCTGTCTCCACCACTGCCCACGCTGCAGGAGTCCTCCCCCAGACCTCTAAATTCCACTCCTCCCACCGCCACACTCTGCACCATCCAGCTTCCACAGTGTAGTCAGATTGATTTCTAAAGTGCCTCTATGATCATAACTCTCCCTTGCTTAAAACATCTTTGTGACTCTCTCAGAATCAAGTGTCAACTCCTTAGCCAACCTACTGACCCCTCCAGCTCTGCCCCTTTCACCCTCCTGACCACATCTTCCCTCTTCCTACCTAACCTCAGTCCCATTGAATGGACTCTTGGGTCCCTGAATTTGCTTTGCTAACATATGCGTTTGGAACTGTTGTCACCTGTCTTGGAATGTCCCTCCCCAAAATTCCAGCCTCTCTGTGGCAAACCGCTGCCTCCTTGTTCCAAATGCTCTGCTCATGGGGCATTTCCTGTGTTCTCCAGTGGATTGGAGGTTCCCTTTTATGTGGCCAGATCTGATCACACTGTGTAGGAGTTGCTGAGGGAACGGTCTCTATCCTCATCCAGGTCCTCCAGGAAAGAGATTTTGCCTGACATATCACTGTACCCGCCAGGCAGGGGCATGCAAACAGTAGGTGCCTCATAAATGTTGATTGGATAAATGAAATATGTCATCACAGCCAAAGATTGAGACCAGGTTCCAATTTGCTTGAAATGAGCCAGACGAACCCTTTAATTTCTCAGGTGTTCTCTATCCACCTTCTTTTTTTCCCCATAGTCATCAACCAGTCCTAGGTCAGGAGCCACAGTGGACAAAGAGAAGTCACCAGGAGGGCATGGTGGTCTCTGAGCTGGGCCCTCCACTGAGAGTAGAATCATAGATGGCAAACAGCACGTGCCAAGCCAGGGAGGTCAGAAAGTGCGTGGAGTGTTCGGAACTTGGGAAGGGAGTTGAGTGGGCTGGAGCCAGAGATGAAACTGGAAAACTATGGTGAGTCTTGAATCCTCAAGTGAAGATGCTGAAATATATCGGTAGATTTTTGCAAGCCTCTGAAAGTTTGCAATCAAGGAGAAGAAAGAAAACATTTGCTTCTACTGAGGACCTACTGTGTGGTAACCAAACATGTGATGACATTCAACAGCCATGCCCAGTAGGTACGATTCTCCCCATAATTACCAGTTTGGAGGACAGGCATGCTGTAGTCACTTGCCTACGCTCTCACAGCTGGTAAATGGTCAAAAAGAACTTCGGACCCTTGTTTCAAATCCTGATGAGCCTTGTGAATCTGATTTTTTAATGTTTTTCAGAAATACTTGAAGGGAAATAAGAGAGGTAGAGAAAGGGGCAGAGAAAGACCGTGAGGGGGCAGACAGACTCATTGCTGGAGAAAAACAGAAGGAAAGGAGGAAATCAGAGGGGATGGCTCAGAAGATCTGAAGAAACGAGAAAATTCACGGGTGTCAGTTGCTCTGTTGCTTCTTGCTCTAATATGGGACTATCTAATAGAACTTTCTGGGACAATGTTCTCAATCTGCTGTCCAGTACAATAACCACTAGCCTCATGTGGCTACTGAGCACTTGAAATCTGGCCAGTGTGACGGAAGAATTGAATTTTAATTTATTTAAATTTAATTTGAATAGCCATGTATTTCAATGTCTTATTTTAAATTTGAGTAGCCATATGAAAGTTATGGCTACAGTATCGGACAGCGAGTGCAGGTTTAAGAATAGTCCTTTTTTCTATTGAGGGCCTGGCTGGGGTTTTCTCTGGGTCCTTCTCAGCCTCCCAGCCTGTGACTCTGTTCTGAGTCAGGCATCCCTGACATTTCATTCTCTTATTCCTGGACATCCCACCCACACCAAGGTTTAATTTTAGCTGATTCTCTCTCAAGGACAAAGTATATATTTTTATTTTAATTTATGTCGCCTGAACCATTTCCAAGTTTTACTTTTAGAACCTGTCAATATTAGTGACATGTGGCATTTTAGGTACTTTTCTGCTGGTGGGGCCTAAATTTATTGTCATTTTATGTCACTCAGCAAAATGCACAAAATGCCAAAAGTGTTATAAACAGAGACGATTTATGTCTGGGTTGGGGTGAGGTTAAGAGAATGAATATAATCAATTATTTTTCCAGAGACTTTCATGCAAGAGTGTGAGCCAGCAGGTGCACATTTGACACTTGGTGTAAAGTCTTTTCCAAGTAACCGGAGATGGCACATGCAGGTAAAGCCCAGTTACTGCTGCTCACCGCTGCTCACCGCATGTCCTCATGGATACTGGCCTCTGATCCCAGGCACCCTGCATGGGACTGTGCACACAGTAAGTGCTCAATGAAAACTTCTGCAAGAAAGAATGGAGAAAGGGGATGAGACACAAATGGGGATTCCAACGATTCCTCCGTGCCACACTCATAAGAGTCGCTCCACTGATCAAAACCTTTCAATGGTTCCCTATTACCCTTGAGTTTTGGCTTATCCGGTCCTTTAAGATGTGACACCTGAGGGTGACTCTGGTCCCACCTCCCCTGAGTGACCTGCAATACTCTGAAAGTTTCATATTCCGACTCCTTCTTGCCTTTGCATGTGTTGTTCCTGCAGCTGGAAGTGCCCCCTTCCTTTTTCTCATCTCAGTCACTCTTTACTAATTAACTAAAGGCCTCTGCCTTTCCAATCTTTATTACTATATCTACCCTGCCCCCCGCTTCCCGCGGAGACCCGATTGTTCCCTGTTTGGGGAATCTCCTGTTACATATATATATCTTTATTGAAGGGCTCTTCATGCTGGCTTGTTTGCTTTGCTTCTATGTCACCCTCAAAAGATCACATGCTATTTGAGGGCATGGTCTGGGGATCCCCATTTATATCTTATTCTGGCCTGTATGGAGGGCTAATAAATGAAAGATAATTGGATGATATGACCAATGGGGGTCAACTAGGTTGGTCCTCACCATCCCTATTGCCGGCTTAGGATTTAACTGTGTTGGATCTGATAAGTCAATTACCATTCCACCAGCTTTCCAATTTCCAAACCACTTTACTGTTGTTTTTCTTCCATTCTCCCTGTTCTTCTGATTCTATACCTTTAAAAATTTTCTTATTATAATTTTATTGTGTGTGGGGGGGGATATATTAGAGAGTGCATTCAATCCACCAACTTAACTGGAAGTCAATAACACATGAAGGAATAGTTCTCTGTTAGACTTTGAGCAAATTGCTTTTCTTCCTTGGGTCTCTGATTCTTTATCTATGAAATGAGAAAGTTGGATTGGATCAGTCCTAGGGTCCAGCCAAAATCTGAGACGGGGACCGTGCTGGGTCAGACATGCCTGGTGGCCCATGAGCAGGAGTTTGGATCTTATGTGACAGTAGCCACTCCCTGTGATCTTCCATTTTTACCAACATTCCACTTGTGCTGCTAATTCTCCTGCCACCATCTGCGTTCTGTCTCTCAAACTCTGTGGTTAGTGGCAGGTTCTGAGTTCCCTTTGTTCAAACATAGAGACAGTAACTGACACTCATCTGGTTCTGCGGCTGACCTGGAGCTCTCACCCAACCTGATGGAACCCTTGTGCCAACTGAGTGAGAAATCTCGAATCCCATTTTACAAATGAGAAATCTTAAGCTTGGAGAATAAAAGGGACACATGTAAAGTCATGGGGCAAGTGGTAAGGACCCACCTGCCAATTTTGGTCTGGCTGACTTTCAATCCTGATGTATCCAGAGTCCCACCCATGGTGGATGCTCTGCTAACATTTATTTGGAGCAGGAGGTGATGACACTTGGGTTGGGTCATTCAGGACCATGATTATATCCATGATGGTAAGAAACATCATTTAAAAATTTAATTACATAGCATAACATTTTCAAAGTTCATTTGCACTATAGCATGTATCAGTACTTCATTCCTTTTTGTGGCTGAATATTATTTCTTTAAATGGATATACCACACTTTATTTTTTCATTTCTCTGTTGATGAACATTTGAGTTGTTTCCACTGTTTGGATATTGTGAATAACGCTGCAGTAAACATTTGTGTATGAACACTTATCTGATGCTAAGTGAAAGAAGCCAGACACAAAAAGTCATGTCGTTTGTGACGATTCCTTTTATATGAAATATCCAGAATAAGTAATCTGTAGAGACAGAAGGCAGATTAGTGATTGCCAGAGTCTAGAGAAAGGAAGAAGAAATAATGGGTACGAGGTTTCCTTTTGGGGTGATGAAAATATTTTGAAACTAGATAGAGGTGATAGTTGTAGAACATTGTGAAGTTACTACGTGCCACTGAATTGGATGCTTTAAAGATGTTAATTATATGTTATGTGGATTTTACCTCAATAAAAGAATTACTAAAGATTTCACTCAAGTAACATTCAACGAGGCCTACGGTACTGAATGTTTGCTAAATGTTAGCCTATTTGAAAATGTATAGTAGACACTTGGGAAAAATTTGTGGTATAAATTCACAAATTGTCAAGTTGACTGTTTCTATCTTCAGCCAAGTCTGGTCCCCAGAGCAGTGGCATCAGCAACCCCTGGAGCTTGTTAGAAATGTAGAACCTTGGTCCCAATCCCCACGTACCGAGTCCCTCTGCAAAGCACATGTCCACCTCCTAAGCCTAGTCCCTCAATCTTCTTTTCTAATTGCTGAAGAGAGAAATGGTGAGAGGGATTGAAAGTAAACACCCCTGAAGTCTGTCCTCACTAAATAGGCCTTGAGGTTGATCCATCTCTCTCTCCTCTCTCTCTCTCTCTCTTCCTCTCTTCTCCCACCCTTCTGGGTCACTCTCCTTCATCTCTCTGCCCACTCTCTCATCTCTTCTATGCTTCCCCCACTGAGCTGAGCCCCTACCCTTCTGCACCCTCTGAATTGATTTTCCTCACTCATCTTGGCAGGTTAGTAATCACCATTCTCAGCAGAAATTCCTTCCATTTTATTACACTGGGTGAGAAATACTGGGCAGGAAGGGGTCGGGTAGGGACTGTGTTTCGTTTCACTCCTATCTCTGTGTCAGGTGGGGT
>NW_011889032.1:205426-210534 GCF_000151845.1 Pteropus vampyrus | reverse complement strand
CAACCTGATGGAACCCTTGTGCCAACTGAGTGAGAAATCTCGAATCCCATTTTACAAATGAGAAATCTTAAGCTTGGAGAATAAAAGGGACACATGTAAAGTCATGGGGCAAGTGGTAAGGACCCACCTGCCAATTTTGGTCTGGCTGACTTTCAATCCTGATGTATCCAGAGTCCCACCCATGGTGGATGCTCTGCTAACATTTATTTGGAGCAGGAGGTGATGACACTTGGGTTGGGTCATTCAGGACCATGATTATATCCATGATGGTAAGAAACATCATTTAAAAATTTAATTACATAGCATAACATTTTCAAAGTTCATTTGTACTATAGCATGTATCAGTACTTCATTCCTTTTTGTGGCTGAATATTATTTCTTTAAATGGATATACCACACTTTATTTTTTCATTTCTCTGTTGATGAACATTTGAGTTGTTTCCACTGTTTGGATATTGTGAATAACGCTGCAGTAAACATTTGTGTATGAACACTTATCTGATGCTAAGTGAAAGAAGCCAGACACAAAAAGTCATGTCGTTTGTGACGATTCCTTTTATATGAAATATCCAGAATAAGTAATCTGTAGAGACAGAAGGCAGATTAGTGATTGCCAGAGTCTAGAGAAAGGAAGAAGAAATAATGGGTACGAGGTTTCCTTTTGGGGTGATGAAAATATTTTGAAACTAGATAGAGGTGATAGTTGTAGAACATTGTGAAGTTACTACGTGCCACTGAATTGGATGCTTTAAAGATGTTAATTATATGTTATGTGGATTTTACCTCAATAAAAGAATTACTAAAGATTTCACTCAAGTAACATTCAACGAGGCCTACGGTACTGAATGTTTGCTAAATGTTAGCCTATTTGAAAATGTATAGTAGACACTTGGGAAAAATTTGTGGTATAAATTCACAAATTGTCAAGTTGACTGTTTCTATCTTCAGCCAAGTCTGGTCCCCAGAGCAGTGGCATCAGCAACCCCTGGAGCTTGTTAGAAATGTAGAACCTTGGTCCCAATCCCCACGTACCGAGTCCCTCTGCAAAGCACATGTCCACCTCCTAAGCCTAGTCCCTCAATCTTCTTTTCTAATTGCTGAAGAGAGAAATGGTGAGAGGGATTGAAAGTAAACACCCCTGAAGTCTGTCCTCACTAAATAGGCCTTGAGGTTGATCCATCTCTCTCTCCTCTCTCTCTCTCTCTCTTCCTCTCTTCTCCCACCCTTCTGGGTCACTCTCCTTCATCTCTCTGCCCACTCTCTCATCTCTTCTATGCTTCCCCCACTGAGCTGAGCCCCTACCCTTCTGCACCCTCTGAATTGATTTTCCTCACTCATCTTGGCAGGTTAGTAATCACCATTCTCAGCAGAAATTCCTTCCATTTTATTACACTGGGTGAGAAATACTGGGCAGGAAGGGGTCGGGTAGGGACTGTGTTTCGTTTCACTCCTATCTCTGTGTCAGATGGGGTGGGGGAAATTTCCACACTAGGTTCCCCACAGGAAGGAGTTTAATGGTGTGAAAGGGAGTGAAGACCCCTTCTTTGCTCTTTCCAGCCTCAAGGTCCCGCTTCAGCTTTCGAGCTCCCCTGTCTCTCTCTGTCTCCAATCGCCACTCACATTTTGAGGGCTTCCTATGTCTCGTAGAGCCCATTTCTATGCATTGCTCCATTTAATCATCATAACACTTCTCATAGGTTAAGACTGTCACCTCCCTCTATTTTACAGGTGAAAAACTGAGGCTCAGGGATATGAGACACCTGGAAATTAGAAGCAGATCTCCAGGCTCTGGCAAAGTTGTCCTGGACTGCACCAGAGCAGGTTAATTAAGTGATCACTCCTTCCATCTCTTTGCTGTGGTACAGACCTAGCAGAAGGAGCTCCGCATCTGTGGTCCCATGGACTTGGATTCCAATTGCAGCTCTGCCACTTACAAGTTATGCTGCTCTGGGCAAATTACACCGCCTCTCTGGCCCTTCCTCTCATTAGCTGTCCAATAGGGATGGGACGGACCTGGAAGATCACGGCTTCTAAGATTAGGATCCCTGTGCTTCCCTCTCACCAGCTGTGGGACCCAGGAAAGGTTACATCACTGTTCTGGGGCTCCATTCCCCCATCCTCAAAGCATGTTTAGGAATAATACCTGCCCCTGTGGATTACTGCCAGGATTACATGAGTTAGCTTTTAGTACATACCTGGCACATGAGTCAGTACTCAACAACTACCCTCAGTTGAAATATTATATTTCATTGACTCAAAGATGCTATCACAGTGGCAAGAGGTACCTTAAATTCAGAGATGTTGACATGTGGAAAAATAAAACAGCATGCTTAGAATAAAAAACACCTTGTGTGTGATGCTTGCTCCATGTGACATATAATGCTAGGCATCTTATATACATTTTCCCATTGAATCCTGATAATATTCCTAAAAGGTTGGGTTTAGTCTTCCTATTACATAGATGAGAAAACTGAGGCTCAGGGAGGTGAAGTCACTTTCTCTCAGTAACACAGTTTGTAAGAAGTGAAGCTGGGATCAACTCAAGTCTATCTGCTACCAAATTTAAAGTGCAGATGAAAAAAACCCAGATATGATCATGTTTTGCAAACTGCACTGAGTTAAGGGATCTACATTTAATTCCTGCAACAACTCTCTGTGATAATCCCATTTTATAGATGAGCAAACTGAGGCTCAGATTGGTAAAGCAACTTACCCTAAGTCACACAATGGCGATGCTTACAGGCTCCGGAAGTGACTTCTTAACCTTTAATCTGAAATTGGAAGCTGCTCACCTTGGGTGCAGGGAGCTTAGCTGGAAGGACCCTCTTAAACCTCAGGGGCCTCCTTGTGGCCACTGCCTCACTGGGCTCCAAGGTGAGAATCCACTAATCTCTCCACCAATTCTCTGTGACTAGTCTGTTTTCAGCCCCTCTCCTTGCCTGTCAGGACAGGGGCTGGGGCGGCAGGCGCAGTGGAGAGAGTATACAGTATGTAGATTGCCCCATTAAAATTTCATGTGGACTCAAAAATTCAGTGTTGACTCCGGTGACGCAAATAGGTATGAAAATTCTGAGGAAGGCACACTCATTGTTACCGAAATCAAATGGTTGAACGGCCACTAATGAGGCAGACAAGAAGCCTTGCTCACCCTCTGAGGATTGGGGTTGACGAGAGGAGCGATTGTGCTACATTATTCATACCCTCTTGTTTGAGCTTCAAGTCTCAAGGAGGCTCTGGAAGGGGAAGGGAGAGAGGGCAGAGGCAGCGGTGGGGGGTGGCGGGAAGACGGCCCCACTCTGTCAGCTGCAGTAGGCCAGGTGACTAATTGACAACTAGGCACAGAGCCCCTTCCCCCAGGGTGACCCTCTCTTCCAGCTCTCGTTTTTAGCTCTGGCCCATAAGCACCTGCCACAGTGCCTGGATTTCCCCAATCAGTGGCTGTGTGTGAGTGTGAGATGCTGAGGTACAGTGGGGTGCCTGGCTTCCGGTGGGTCCTGGCTCTGTGTGAGCTCAGGCTGGTGGCTAAACCTCTCTCAGCCTCCGCTTCTTCCCCTGTGAAACAGGGAAGCCAATGTGCGGCCCTTCCACCTACTCTGGGGGGAGGTGGCATTTCTGAGGTTCAAATACTACATCACAGTACTTCTCAACCTTAAATGCTCACAGGAATCCCCAAGGATCTTCTTGGAATGTGAGCTCTGATTTCAGCAAGTTGCAGGCAGGGCCTGAGAGTCTGCATTTCCATCTAGCTCCCAGGTGAGGCAGATACTGCTGGTTTGTGGACCACCCTTGGAGCAGGCAGCCGGGCCATACTAATAGGGTAGCATGTTGTAGGGATGATCTGATCTGCTGGTCTAAAGCCTTTCTGTGCATCAGCATCCTTGGGGAGTTTGTGAAACATAATGCCTATTCATGCCCCTTGAAGGTCAAATTTAATTGGTTGGGTCCAGGCACCTGTAGTTTTACCCCTGTTCCCTTCCCCTTTGGTTCTTATATGCAGTCAGATTGTTGCAGTCCTTATTACTAATACTCTTCTACTGTTTATTCCCTTCATATTTCCAGATCATTTTGCAAGACCCTCTGTCTCTCAATTCCGCTTTGGCATCCAATGCCATCATGCACTGGATGCTTAAAGGGATGCATTTTTCCCTTTTCATTGAGCAAAACCCTTTACAAGAAAGAGCCTGAAGAACCAATCATTCACTCTCTGAGGGGGAAGGGGTGACACATACCAGGAGACTGCCCTCCCTCCAGGTCCAGCACGTCCTTCCATGTTCTCAGGATGCACCTGAGGTCCATTCTCTGGAGAGGATGGCACATTTGAATCCAGGGTCACCTGGGCAGCCTTCTGTGCTTTCTGAGATAGCTGCTGACATGTTCTCTAAAAGTAGGAACCAGACTTCAGAGGAGCCATGAAGGTAAAGCCAGCTTGCCAGAGAAGGGATCTCGGAAGGGACTAAAACCTGCATGGAATGCACAATCTTACTTGGACCACGCACCCGGCATAACTAATAAACAGGTTCCCGAGTACTCCCTGCATTTTGTAATTATTACCCTGCTATAAAAATCCCTTCTCTCTCCTGCCAACGTTATCTTAGTAAACGTTATGAGCGCTCACGAGGTTAATGCAGGGCTGTAAATCCACAGTGAGTCGAACAAGTGAGACTTGAGGAACTGTTCATAAATCCATGGGCACGGCTCCAGTTTGTTTATTTAATAAAAAAAAATTGTTTCATAGAAATGCACAGGGCACTGTGGGGTTTGCACCTTGGGATCGCGTGTGGGGAGGGGGTGAGGTGAGGTCTGCCAAGGATAGCGGGTGCATGTGCACAGGTGGAGCGCATGGCTGAGTGGAGTGCCAGGACAGCCATGAGGTCTGTTACTACACCAGTAATTCTGAACTCAGTATCTGCTCCTTGTAAGGAAGCCTGTTCTCTTGGAATTCTTTAATGGGCCTCGTCAATATTTGAAAGGGTGCTGCAAAGCCCAGGACATGTGTACTGCTGTTTGCACAACATGAACACCTCCCTGAGACAATCTTCTGAGATTTGTTAGGGGCGCTTTGCCCACAGTGGGCTGTTAAATCAACAAGAAGTCAGGGCTTCCCCACA
>NW_011889032.1:168047-205026 GCF_000151845.1 Pteropus vampyrus | reverse complement strand
TTTTTTTTTTTTTTTTTTAATTGACTAGGCCCCAACCTGGAAATAAAAGACAGTGGGCTGGGATCAATGGAAACAGCAGAGATTCTGCAGAACCCGGAAGTGGCATTTCTGCCTGATGGGGATTAGCATCCCTGAGCCCCTGTGCTGGAAATCAAGTATCTCACCAAAGGAGACAGACAGTGTGAGGACTATGATACTGGTAGATCTGGATTCAAGTCCTGACTTTAACACTTAACTATATAAGAGACCTCTGTGGTCAAGTAATTTAACCCCTGGATTCCTGTGAAATGATTTTAACCTATATCTCTTAGAGTTCTGAGCATTACATGAGCTAATGTAAGTAGAATGTTTGGAATGTTGTACGGACTCAATAAATAATGGATAGATGGATTGTGGAGGAAACAAGAGAGAGGCAGAAATTAGTGTGACCAACTTGTCTCAGTGGTCCCGGGACCGTCCCAGTCTTAAAACTTTCAGTCCCATATCCTGGGAGCTCCCTTCACCCAAGAAAAACTGGATGGTTGGTTGCCCTAGCAGGAATGGATAAGTCAATACTTGAAGCACTCCTAACTCCAGATTTAATCTGGCCACAGCTATTGATGCTTTAATAACAGCTGGCTGATTATGGAGGCTTCATCTAAAAGACGGTAATATCCCAAGGCTAATTGCTGAGCGTTTGATTAACCCAGAGGCTTTCATTAGAATCACCTGAAGAGCTTTCCAAACATACCAACAACAGAGCCTCTCCCAGGCTAGGGATTCTTACCACTATTGACATATTGGGCTGGATAATTCTTTGTGGTGGGGGCTTTTGTGTGCATTGTGGGATGTAGAGCAGCACTGCTGGTCTCTATCCTGAAGATGCCAGTAGCAGTGTGCTTTGCTAGTCTTGTGCTAACCAAAAATGTCTCCTGGGAACAGAATTACCTCCAGTTGAGATTCACTGTCTTGGACCAACTCGAGAATCTAGGGGTGGAGTAGAAACTGAAATTTGGTATTTTGTATTAAGTCTCCTGATCCCTAGAATGATTCTAGCATTAGGCCAGGGCCAGACTCACTGTGAATGTAGATGGATGCTGAAATCCAAGGGGAACTTTGGAAGGGGCTAGAACTGACTCGGAGTTTGGCCCAAAGTGACCATGGGGGAAAGGAGGTAGGCAAAGACCTCATGTAATAAAAGAGGTGCTGAATTGCTGCCCCCAAAGATATTCCTCTCCTCACCTGCTACACGGCCCAAATCTCACCATTACATATCTGTTCCTTTAGAAAAGTGAAAATGTCCTGTTTGAGTTCTCTTTTAATATACTTCTGGAAGGCAGTACATGACATCATTATTGGTCACTCATGACTTCTTCAAGGTGGAGGTTGTGCTGGTTCCTATAACAGTTTGGGATGCTAAATCATTGGAGTCTCACAATTCTCTGGAGGTAGTGCAGATTTATTTGCACCCATTACAGAAAAATGACTTTCAGAGAGGTTAAGCAATTTTCTCAGGGTCACACAGCTTTTTGGCAGCATGGATCAATGCAAAACTTAAGACAAATCACAGACTTCTAGGGACTGGTCCATTCTGTCTTTCTTTTCTCCTGTCCCTTGGAAGGTGAGGTGCTGGCTGTACATTGTGGGAGTAATGAACACAGATTCCTGTGTTCTAACTTGGCCAAGAAGAAAATATTCGTTGAATGCTTCCTATATGCTAAGCCTTGTACTAATGTTATCTTGAATCATCCCAACATCCCTATGCAGCAATTGCTATGATTCTCTCTTGGGGGAAGAAGAAAGCTGAGGTGAGAGAGGAATCACTTCCTCTGGAGAAAGGAAATGATTTGCCCAAAGTCATACATCTGATAGTAAGTGGAAGTGTCAGCACCCAAAACCTGGGTGGGAGGACAACATTCTATGGAGAGCAATTTACCATCTGAATGGAACATTTTATATTTATTTACATTTCCAGCTGTTGAAATGAGAGGTACTCCACTTTTTGTAACATTGTAGTTCTCAGAATTACTTAACCCAGCTCTAAATGGAAGTGCCCACCAGTTAAATGTCTTTTTGGCATCCTGATTACTCTGTACATTAGAGTAATCAAAGATTTCTTTCTTTCTTTCTTTCTTTTTCTTTCTTTTCTTTTTTTAGAAGAAATCCAGATAGGCCACAGGGAAAACAGAAAACAAGGGCCAGGGTGTACAAGGTCTTCCATGTTGATTCATCAGAACTGCTGTCCATCTCAACCTGGCAGGGTTCAGCCCAGCTCTACTGTGATTGGCTCTCACATCATAGGAAGCATCTACAGGTCTCAAAGCTGAGACAGGACATGACTCCGAATGAGGTCAGCATTTCTTGCCTTTCCTTCAAGGAGAAAGGTAATCACAATGTAATTGTGAAAAGTAATGACGGGGATCATAGTAGTACAAATCGAGAGTGAGTTTTCCGACTGCCAGGTGAGGAAACATTTTAGGACTGGTTTCCTAAGAGGAATCCATCATTTTGATTTTAACTGTGGTGTTTAAACAATGTTCTCTCTAATTTTAGAAACATCTTGAGACAGGAATAGGTCATAAGTATCTTTGTTAGGCAGTAGGGAACTTATGTTTTCTGAATCTGGAATGGATACTGGCTAAAAATTACGTTAAAAAAGTTCTATTTTTTTTAGAATCACACCAGAAATTTATAATGTAATGACAGTGATTCCTAACCCAAGTGGAACTGTGTATTGGTTAAAATATCTATGTTGATAACTATCAATCCCACAAGTGAGAGAGAAGGAAAAGTTGGGGTTAAAAAGAGCCACATCTCACTTGCATCGCAGAGAAGACTTGGAAGACAAGATAGGGTTCATTAGTCAGACAAAGCGGGAACGTCATGGAAGCAAGAACAGCACATACAAAGCCATGAGGGCAGGAAAGACCCAGCTGTACCAGGAGTCAGGGCAAATTTCAGTGGTGGGAGCAGGGAGTATATGGAATGTGGAGGTCAAGAGATGAAGCTGGTTGAGGGAGGTTTGGGTATTCTTACCTGCAGTTCGCTTTGCCTCTGACACTCAACAGAAGTGGACTTTTACCCCAATCCCCATCTCATTTATGACTGTTGAATTAGATGCTTAGCTTTATGACCTCCAATACCACTGACATCCATTGAGAACAGTAAACTCATTTCTACCACCCTGTGGGCCTGTGACTATGTTAGCTTTTATGACAGAGGAGTATTAAGGTTGGATATGGAATTAAGCCTGCAAATCCACTGACTTTAAAATGGAGAGGTTATCCTGGATTATATGAGTGGGCCAAATGTAACCTCAAGAATCTTAAAAGTAGAAGAGAGAGAACCAGAAAGATGGCAGATTGAGAACTCAGCCTGACATTCCTGGCTTTGAAGATGGAAAAAGGGGCCATGAGGCAAAAAATGAGGCAGCCTCTGGAAGCTGTAAAAGGCAAACAAACTGATTCTCCCCTAGAGTCTCCAGATGGAACGGAGCGCCACTCATACCTTCACTTCAGCCCAGTGAGACCCTTTTCGGTCTTCTGACTTCCATGACTATAATATAATAAGCTTGTGTTGTTTTAAGCTACACACACACACACACACACACACACACACACACACACACACACACACCCCTGTCATAGCAGCCAAAGGAACCTAATACAAGCCCTTGCTTCTTCACTGAGAAATGGGTTTAATAATCATGCCTATTTTGTAGTGTGTTGAAAACTGAGTTAATGTACATGAAGCATTTAGCACAGCTCCTGGCCAACAACACGTGTTCTTTCCTATTAAAGCAGCAGGTGGAATAAATCCCAGGCCTACTGGCCTAGCCCTCTGTTTGGCCGCTTTAATGTGGGACTAGAAGAAAGAACCCTAGACTAGGAACCAGGCAGCCTGGGCTCAAGTCCTGATTCTGCCTTTTATTAATGAACAGAAGATCTTAGACTTATTCTTACCCTGATCTGGGCCTCAGTTTTCCAGCCTATGTGATGGGTATGGGGGGAGATGACCCATAAGCATTCTACCTACTACCTACTGTGACCTTTCTGTGGAAATTCAGAGAGTGTGTGTATGGAGGGTGGGGTTTGTAGTTCATCCAAGGCCTTCAGTGTTTTTCTATAAATGTGGCACCATGCATCACCTTGCAAAGAGACACTCTCAGGCCTCAGAACTGATAATGGTCACCCCGATGCACTTGCTTCTTTCACCAGGGACCATGGCCTGCATTCTTGAGCAGTGGGCTAGGGTCAAAGGAGTGTCCAGAGGCCACAGGCCACATTGACTAGTCTCTGGCTGATGTCCAGTCCATGTACTTGAGCACATCAATGCTTATCCAAACTCGCAAAAAAAATCAGTAGCTAAACACATAAATATTGGTTTCCTCAGCCGAGTTGATCTCTGAGGCCTCCTGGTGCAGTGAAAAGACTTGGGTTTTGCAGCCAAACCAAGATGGGTTGAAAAGAAGGCTGGACCCCATGTTTGTGAGCAAGTTGGTTAACCTTCATGAGCCTTCATTTACCCACCTGACAGAATGGGATAAGAATAGGAGTATTACATAACAACAGAGCCAGCCTCATAAAGCCATTATGAGAAACAAAATGTTAGTTTAAATAAAACAGTATAATTTCTATGACTTGCAGAAGGCAGGAGGAAGTGCGAGAAGTATTAGCCTTGAAAGCATGGAGGTGACAACAATAGAAAACTTCCCACAGGAGGTTATACTTAAGCTGAACTTTTATTGGGGGTAATGAATGTAAAAAGCTTAGCACAATACCTGATGTGAATTATGTTTTTAGAAAGAAAAAGGAAGAGAAGATGAAATAGAGTTTGCAGAGGTTAGTGGGGGACCAAGGACCCCTCCCAGCCACTTACTGAGTCTGGTCTACCTCATTCCTGAAACTTCTCTTTCTGCTTTTTCCTCCTGCCCCATTGCTGCACGCATGCTTGGGCTTGGCCCCTTGCCTTGAATCTTACTGTGGGGCACCCAGCATAGACATGAAAGGGAGAGAGGAAGAGCTGGAAAAAGGGGCTAAAAGAAGATTGATGCCAGCATTGTTATTATGGAAACAGCAGGATGGGCTTGAGGCCCCACTGCCAGGAGCAGCTCCTCTAGCTCATCTCAGATTCTAGAACCATTGAGGGGAGGCAAGAGGCTTGGATAAGAACACAGGTGGGGCCTCAGAGTGGCAGCCAGTGAGAGGGGAGGCTCCAGAACCCCAGATGCTCCTCTGATAGCATTTGCTGACTCAATGAGCTCTTAGAGAAGATCTGTTTATACTTCAGAATTGAAAGATGGGGAAACTGAATACTAAAGAGGAGAGTGATGAGGACACATATTTCTTGAGCACCTACTATGTGCCTGGTACTTTTAGTTAGTTTCTAATTACTTGTCTCTCGTTTCTACCATACTATGTGATCTGGGAGGACAGAGAGGCATCTTGGATAAGGGCTAGGTGTCGGAGAGATCTAGGTTCAAATGTTTGCTCTGTCCCTTACCAGGTGGGTGGAAGTATGTGTTATCTCCCCTCTACTAGCCTCAGTTTCCTCATCTGCAAAATGGATCAAGTTTATGCTGTATAATAGTATCTGCCTCATAAAGTGGTTGAGGTTTTTAAATAACACAATTTCTGAAGTGCTTGGTAAAGCATAAATGCTCAACAAATATCGCATAATAATATTGCTATAATAATAATTAATAATAAGAATAACACATGTCTATACATAGAAAATAAATTCTTTACTTTTCTCATTAAAAACAAACGAATCTCAAACCCCACAATATTTGTGTAGCTGCAGAAGGGACAGGATCTAGTTTACTTCACAAAACATCTGGTTTTGCCTCTTTGCCGGCCTTACATTTATATCTACACTTCTCCGCCTCTTAGAGAGCAGAGCTCTATCAGCTAATGGGAGCACATAGGTCAGCAGTTAGGAGACATAGGTTAATAATAATAACAGTTCTCATTTCCTGAGAACTTACACTGTGCCAGGCTCCCTGCTGAACATTTGACATGAATTCTTCACAACGACTCTTGAAGTTAGGTGCTCTTATTATCTCATTTTATAAGAGAGGGAACCGAGGCTCAGAGAGGTTACATACATCATCCAAGGTCACACAGCTTGTAAGTGGCAGAGAGGAGACCTCAGTCACCTGTGGAGTTTATTATTGAGGATGAAAGAGAGGGGATGCGTATCGGCGTCACTGACCTTGGTCCTGAAACATCAGTGTCTGGCTGGGCTGAGCCGCTCTTTAGAATCCTTGTTCATCTGTGCCTCTTGTCCTGCTTCCCCAAGGACTCTGACAGGTGAGAGCAGAGGCAATAGGGAAAGGGCACAGAAGAGAGAACACAGGGGCACAGTGAGAGAGAGGGTCGGAGTCTACTGGAAGGACAGAACTCCCAAAAGATTGCTAAGGAGAAATAAAAGTGACTTGATTTGATATATATTTTGAATAACAAAGTTGTTGGGGAAGTGCTTTTTGGACCGTTGATCAACTCCTTCTTCGCCACACTAGTGACCAGTAATCTGTTTTCTCTCCCCCTCAAATGGGGTCTCAGATCCCTAACTCGCAGATTCGTGTTGGAGAGTCAAGAATAGTGAAAACCAAAGTATGGCAATACTGATAGCCCTTCTCCTGGTCTTACCAGTAGTCCCTGCCCATATTTGCTTGGGCCCAGGCTAGTTACTGACCATCCAGTCCCTGATCCAGAATGTGAGTTTCCTGGGTAGAACTTGTGCATCTCAGCCACCCAAATTCATTTGTAATGCAGGCTTTCTCTGCCTTAAAGCTCTAAGCTGCCGAGGAGAGTTAGGAACCACATCTCTGCATTAAAAGTGCCTGGAGCAAGGATCGTGTTCCAATGGTGGCATGTAAATGCCTCTTTCAAGAGAGGAAATTGCTTTGAAGTTACTATTTCCCTGGCTTTGATAATAATCTGCTTAATGTCTTGTGTCAAAGTAATTACAGCATAATTACCTTTTTTAATAACAGGTACTTTTAATTGGTGCAAGGTTAAACAATTCTGTTGTAAAAATCAGTTGTTTTACATTCATGGCTATAGTTTACAAAGAAGTGGGACAACCTGATAATATTAAACACTCCATAGAGCTGGGATGGGGTGTGAACGATGATGCTGCCATGCCTCCTCTCCATGACGTTGGACCCCTTTTCTGGCAAAGCTTCACCTGCTCACATACAGAACTTCTTATACCAAACTCTTGGAAGAGGAGAAGAAGGATGCTTAGGGCTACATGTGTTCACATACATCATCTTGCTTCATTCTTGTGTGTACCTGCTCAAAAGCATGTGGAAGAAGTATTGTTCCCTTTATTGTGCAGATGAGTAAATTGAGGCTTGGAGAGGTTAAGCAACCTACTCTAAGTCACAACGTCAAATGATGGAATCAGACTTTGACTCATGCCCTTTGCTTCCAAATCCAGAGTTATTGAAAGGTGGTCTAACTGAGTGGTTAAGAGCTGGGGGATGGGTCTGGAAACCAAACTATCCAGGCTTGATCCCAGCTCTATAGCATAATGCTATGTGACCAAGTGCAATTCCTTTCCCTTTCTGGGCCTCAGTTTCCTCATCTGTATAAGTGAGAAGTAATAATAGTATTTACCTCATGAACCTCATGAGATAGTCTAAAATAATATAGGCTAAGTATCTAACACGGCAGGTTCCCATACAATGGTAATTCCTTCTATTCCTTCTGAGCATTGATCCCCTGCTTCTCTTCTCCTGAATTCTTTCCTTATAGAACCCAAGCACCCCATAAATGTATTTCCTCAGGTCTTGGCTGAAAAAGTGCACACACTCATCTCATTACTGCAGCTTTTTGCATTTCATTAAAAATCCTGACAGGCCATTTTATAATAATTTATTAGCACAGAGTCAATTTTTATTAATTACAATCATTAATTTATCAGTGTTCCCGTCATCTGAAGTTTGGTCAGAAATGAAAGGCGAGAAGTGTAGAGAGAAAAATGAAGAAAGTAGAAGTTGTGGGGACCAGGATCCAGTGGGGCGGGGTGGAAGTGGAAGGGGTTTGTAGGCTCAGTGGACTGGGAGGAAGCATCCTGAAGGCAAAGCCTGGGGGAGGGGCAGCATCTGACACCGGGGATTAGCAGGCTGGCCATCAATGATGCTTCATTCTTTAATGCAAGGACAAAAGAAATGCAGGGGTGACATGTAGCAGGGCTTCATACATCTCAGGGGCTAATTCATCCAGGTTCTGGCTGTATGTCACCCTCCAACTTTAGCCCCCACCATGCCCTGCCTTGCTCACTCCACTGGGATATTACTTTTTCCAGTTGATGTCTGCCTCTCCAGTTTGTAAGCTTCTTGGTCATCACTTGATCTCCAGAACCTAGCAAAGAACTCAACAAATACTTGTTGAATGGATGAATAAATGAATCATCTACTCACCTTCTGCTCATTTTATGAAGGTGGAAGCTGAAACCCAGAGATTTACACAAGGTCACACAGCTATTTGATGGTCGAGTCAGATCCAGGAATGAAACCTGATGGACTTTTAACCAGTGGCCTTTCCATAACTTACATGTCTCGCCTTTTGTGTTTTGGCTTTTCTTCCAGACCAGCCTTTGGAGTCTCCTTTTTATCAGAAAAAGTGAAACAAAAAGCACAAGTTTGGATTGAGAACAAAGATCAGGCTATCCCCTCAGGGAGGGGCCGAGTTTGTTTCTGTCTGGTTCCTAGTCTTGCATCAATGAATCTCAACTGTGACACCCACGTTGTGGCTTGATGCTTGTTCTTCTCTGGGAAAGGAGCCTCTCAGATGGCCTCATAACAGCATCACTGGGGGAACTTGGGAAACACTTGAGTGGAGCTGTGATCTGCACTGCTAATGCTGAGACCGTCGGAAGTATGTACACTAGACAATGACATAGCCAACCTATATCTAATTTCTATATCATCTCCCTTAGCATGGTGCCTGGGAATGTAACATCCCCAGCATGACTTTGGGGGGAATGGTGGGCTGAGGTGCAGAGAATTGAGTAGACTCTCTCTGCAAGGATTTTGACTTTAAATCACTACCCTCCATCTTCCACCCTGATGCTCCTCATCTGGTCCACATTGTTACTCATCCTAGTTCATATGCCCTCTAATTCACAGTCTGGCCATTCATATGTATTTGTATCTTTGGAAAGTGTATGGTGCATGTGCTCTCATAAATGACAGAAATACTTTTGGGTTCTCATTCTGGCTCTTACTCTTCTTTCTTGGCATCATTTTTGGGATCTGCCCATGCTGCTGCATATAGATCTAACTCATTTCTTCTGAAAGTTGCAGAATATTTCCAAGTTTGCTTCACACCATGTATGGTTCACCTGGTTCTCAAGGGAAAGAACATTGCAACTGGGTATTAGCATAACAAGAATGCAGTGAGCACCTTTGTACATGTCTTCTGTGGCCCTGAGAAAGGATTTCTTCAGGTTATGTTACCAAGGATGAGTTTGCTGAGCTCTTGGGTACCTGCACATTTAGTTCCACTAAGTCTGGTCAGACTGTTCTCTTACAGCTGAATCTTTCAGCTAGGCATGAGAATTCCTTTCACCACATTTTCACCAAGACATAATACTATCTCTCTCTTTGACTTGTTGCTAGTCAAATGGGGATAATGTGCTACTTCATGGTTATTCGAATGTCTATGTCACTCATTACTGGTAATTTTGAATACATCTTTAAAAGCTTATTAGTAATTTTCTTTCATTTTTGTGAATTATTTATTAATATATTTTATTGATTTCATTTTTGGATTTTCTAAGCTTTTTTTTTTTTCCATTCTGATTTGTAGCAGAATCTGTGTTTTCTAGATAGCTGTTCTTTGCAAATATCTTGCTTTGCTCCCTTAGCCCTGCGTTAGCTTTGTCTATGGTGTCCATGGGACAGATCTCTTCAGTTTGGTGTAATAAATTCCATTCTTTACCGCTGTCATAATTTCTACTATTTAGATGTTTTCAAGAATTCCTACCCTCTCCCATTGAAAGTCATAAAAATATGCTCTTTTATTTTCTTCTATTTGCTTTCTAGTTTTGCTTTTTATGTTTAAGTATTTAATCTATCTGGATATATATTTTTTATATGGCGTGAGGTAGGAATCAACTTTGTGTTTTCCTCACATAGTGATTCAATTTTTCCAATAATATTTACTCAATAATTCATCATTTCTCCACAGTTTGTGATGTCGTGTATCTATCACCTATCTATTTATCATCTATCATCTATCTACCTATCATCTAATTTATCTCTGTGCCCTTCATTTTACTCCATTTGTATTTTAAAGTAATACACTATTAATATGATTTTAATCAACAACAACAAAAGCAGAGCATCTCAACAGGGTTACAGGAAATCAAGCCTGCAAAAGGACTTTAGAAATTACTTTGTCTGATCACGTCGTATCACACATGGGGCAATTAAGAACCGAGGATGGAAACTCCATGTTCAAGGACAGAGAAATGAAATTCTTGTCTCCTGACCCCACCCTCATCAAGCACTCCCGAATATGTGTTCTATTTCGTGACACCTGAGTGTGTTTGGAAGTGAGTGCCTTTAAGGGGCAAACATATTCCAAGCTTTAATGTTAGATTAAATACCAAATACCTTAACATTTGAAAAAATGACATTTATTATACCGAGTTGTAAACAGAGAAAAAATTACAATAGAACCCAGTGTAGATCTTACATAAACGGCACCCATTCGGTGTAATGACTCTGAGAATGTCAGTGCTAACAAGCACATAATTGGCACTGGGGAGATAATTTTTGCCACCTTATGCAAAGGGGAAACTGTTCTGCATAATGATTTTTACCTAGGAATATTCTTTATTCAACAGGCCCATTTGCATAACCTTCCCAACTTTCTCAAGCTAACACAAAATGCTCTAGAGACATTGCCAAGTCTCCTCCAGAAGACGTCTGCTTCTTCTTCTTTTTTAGTTTTTATCCCCCAGCTTTATTGAGATATAATTGACATATAACATTGTATATGTTTAAGATGTCTGCTTCTTGAAAAAACTTCCATCTCTCAAGTGTGCATTGTGTGCCAGGCACTGTGCTCCTTGCCTTGTGTGCATTATTTACATTTACAGACAAGCATCTGGGGTTGGACATTTTTTGAGGGCTGGATTCTTTTCTGTCCTGTTCATTACCATAGTCTCAATATTTAGCACAGGCCTCCGGATGCAGGATTGCTCAATATTGTTGGATGAATATGTGAGTGAATGTCATGACTATTCTATGAGATTTTTGTCACTATAAATTGAACTCTCTTGTTTAAGGTCAAAATATCAGTAAACGGTCAACTGGGACATTTGAACACAGGCCAGCCTGACTCCGGATATATTTATTTTACAATGGTGAAAAATGTTTATTTTTCAAGCATATCTCATCCTCCATTCAGAGAGCAGAGTGCCTAGTCTTATGCTCTCCATGATGCTAGTCATGAATCACAAGTGACTCTTTAAATTTAAATTAATTAAAATTAAAAAAAAAATTAAAAACTCGGTTCTTTAGTCTTAACAGCCACACATGGGTGACTGTATTGGGCAGAATAGCATTAACACATTTTCATCATTGCAGGAAATTCTACTGGACAGTAGCATGTTTATATCTACTCTTTTGAGTATCAACTATGTGTTGGGCTGTGTCTTAGACCTGGGTATACAAACTGTTAGTACGTACTAGTATTTGAGCTCCAGCATCTAGATTCAATTCTAACCCTAGTTTGGGCCTTGGTTTTAGGTATGAGTCAACCTTTCAGAGGCTGTTTTATTTTTTTTCCTGTAAAATGAAGATAATAATAGGACTTAAATCATAAGGCTGTTGTGAAGATTAAAAATGGGGAAACATAGAAAAAATGTAGTACGTTCTCTGGCTGTGAAGCTTAAAGATAATGACCCCCATCCTACAAGGAGGAAATTGACATTCAGATTAGTGATGGGACTTGTCAAGGTTCTCATGCCAGTCTCCTGGGACTTGAGCCATTATCTACCTGATGTTAAAGTGTAGGAGCTTTTGAAGCCTCGCCTTCTACAGAATGGGGAAGATCGCAGTGGCCAGAGCTGGAGGTAGTCCAGAGACCACAGGGAGTGGCTAAAGGGATGAGAGATATGTCAATGGCAGCCTGGTCCTCCTAACTATCCAAAGAAATCACTGTTCTGAATAAAAGTTAAAAAAAATTATCTAAAAAAAGAAAAAGTTTAACTAAACTAAAAACAGATTTTATTTTCTGTAAGAGAAAACTAAGCCTGGTAAGGGGAAATGAGTGCCCTAGGATCACCTACCTACTTACCACAGTAAAATCTCAGATCTATTAACTCCCAGTTCAAAGCCCCAGCCCTCAGCCTGTGTGTGTGTGTGCGTGTGTATTTCAGTGATGGCTGATAAAGAATGAGATTTGGGAAACTTTGCTTATTTATCAAGGCTCTTTCAGTGACAAACATCAGGAATCCAAAAGAAAAACTGTCTTCATCTAGAAAGAGAATGTACTGGTCTATATTTTAAAAGGATGAAAGCTTCAGGTATGACTGGTTCCAGGTGCTCGACAATTTCAGTTTCTTCATCTCTTGGCTCTGATTTTCTCTGAGTTGATTCTATTCCTGGGGAAGGAAGTTTACTGTGGCAGTAAGATGGCCACCAGGAGCTGCCACTCCATTTAAATTATTTGCTCCCGTCCCTCCTTCCCAACTCCTAGAAAGTCTCTTTCCTAAAAGTTTCAGCAAGTCACAGAACGGGCTCTCATTGGATGGCATGGGTCAAGTGCCCTGTCCTCAAGCAATCACTGTGACCTTGTGCTCATTGAATGGAGTGTGTCATGTGCCCATTCCTCAACAAATCACTGTGACCCAGAGGGATAAGACTCACTTCTGGAGCCAGGGAGAGGGATTAGTGAGATTAGAACTTCACGAACTGAGAATGGAGGAAGAGTGGGTCCTTAAAGAAATATAAGCACTCTTCCCAGAAGACAGGAGAATGTACGTTGGCAGGGCAAGAATAAAAGATGTTTACTATACATTGTCCAGGTACTATAATTGTCCTGACCACTTGCCTGACAATGCCTGAGTTTCTACCATTGTGGTCTTAAACAACAAGAATTTATTTATTTATCTATCTATTTATTTATCTATCTATCTATCTATCTATCTATCTATCTATCTATCTATCTATTTATTATGATGACATTGGTTAATGAAATCCAGTTTCAGGCATACAATTCAACAGTAAGGCATAAATATATATATCCACACATTGCATTGTGTGTTCACCCATAAACAACAAGAATTTAAAGGGTAGTAAAAGGAGAACATTCATGAGTCCTTTGCACTCATGACTATTAGGAAGGAAGGATTCAGGGTAGCTGGACAGTCTTGAGCCCAGAGAGGTGTGGATGGAGAAAGAGATTCCATCAATGGCCGACCACCAACAACAATAGCAATGAAGGCATCTCAGCTGTGCTCAAGGATGATCTGACTTGTAGATGAAGCTTCAGGTTTCTATCAAGTTCCTCAACAGAAATCAGGAGCTCCCTTTGGGAGATGCGAATAACTGGGAAGGCTTCCTGGAGTTGGTAAAGACTGGGCTTTGAAGTACAAGTAGATTGAATCAAGGAAAATACAGCTGGGGTGAAGAATATTAACTATAAGATACAATGGACAATCTAGCAAGGTGCAGAGCAGAAAGATTAGAGATTTGGGGCATTTTCTTTTCTTCCATCCCCCTCCTCTACCTTCTCTTCATCCTTCCACCTAGGACCGTAACTAACCTATTTGGCACCTCTGTGCAAGTCAGCAAAAGGCTCTTCCTCTGGGTAGAACCTACTCCTGCCCAAGATATGTAGCTTCGAAGTACCATGCGAGTTGAATTTTGGCCCCTGCTTGCCCCATTGGCTGAACATCCTTAAACAAGCAATAACTTGGACAACTGTCCCCAATAGTCCTCTTCGTTCTGTGTCTCCTTTCTTTCTTTCCTTTCCTCCTTCCTCACCCTCTGACTTCTTGTTATACATGTCATGCAAACCTGACTTCTTTCATCTTTGGCCATCTAGCTGTCTCTCTCCTGCATTATCCTGGACCATCTCCGTAGTCATTGTCATTGCCGAGAACACTTGACCTCCTTTTCCTTCCTCTGAGGCCCCCACCTCTGAGGCTGTCAGAGGGCCCCATTACTGACCAAATCCACCTTTGATTCCTCCGTGGCTGAAGGGCTTTAACTCACAGGTCCAGGCCCCTCTTTTGACAGGCTTGATTTGGCTCCTTGAACATCTGGGCCTCCCATCTAGCCCCCTGCACATTGCCTGCATGAGTTGCTTTATGGATATAATAAATATTACTTCCTTAATATGATTTCACTTAGGTTCCCAGTGACTCACTCAAGCAAATCTTCCATTTAACACATGACTTTCTCTTCAGAGGGAGCAGAGAAAATATTGTTATTGGAATAGACATAGCTGTGAGGGGCCGGGGGGTGGGGGAGCATGTCTAACTAACCTCAAAGTTTGCTGCTGTCCACAGGCCTGGCCCTGGCAAGACCTCAGCCTCCCAAGGAGCTGGAGTCAACTGTGGGCTGGAAGATTTCAAGAAATGCTCCAGCCATGCCCAGTAGGAGTAGCCATAAAAGGACTTCAAATGTCACTTGTTGCCCAGTGCCATCTTGTGTGTCACCGCCACTGCTCGGTGTATGGAATGGAACCAAGTCCATTATATCATTCATCTTGATGGGGGATAGAACCAAGCTTACCATCTACAGTCAGTTTGTCAGAGGCATGCATATAACCCTTACTTTGAACAGATTTTTTAAAAATTACAATTTAAATGTAGATTTATCTTATTCAGTGCTGAAAATGTGAATGAGCGGGACTGCCAAACTGGAAAATAACATACAGTCTGTTAGCGACCCCTTCTCATTGAGTGGGATATAGCAACACAGCTCTACCTATTTTACTACCTTTGTGGGGCAGAAGAAATCAACACTTATTGTTTACATGCATCAAGTATTTACCAAATCCTCACAGTTGTTTTTAAAAATTAGGTTTATTTTGGTATGATTTATCTGTAGTAAAATTTACCCTTTTTAAAATATTCAGTTTGACTTTTTCTGTTTGGCTTATTTCGCTTAGCATGATTATCTCAAGGTCCATTCAAGTAGTTGCAAATTGCAGTATTTCATCTCTTCTTACGGGTGAGTACTTTTCCATTGCGTATATGTACCACAGCTTCTTTATCCAATCATCTATCGTAGGTTGCTTCCATGTCTTGGCCACTTATATGTGGGACATAAACCTAAAAGCAACAAATGAACAGGACAAACAAACAGAGACTCATGGACATGGACAATAGACTAGCGGTTATCAGAGGGTGGGGGTAGAGGGGAGGGGCAGGTAGACCGGGTAAAGGGGGTCAAATATGTGGTGACAGAAAGCAATCAAACTATGGGAGGTGAACACACAGTGTAAATATATATATGACTTACTGTTAAAGTGTACAGCTGAAACTTATTGGATTTCGTTAACCAATGACACCATAAAAAATAAATAAATTAATTTAAAATAAATAAATAAATAAATAGATAAATAAATGTGCAATTTGATGAGCTCTACCAAATATATACAGTGTAACTGCCAATGCTATATACAGTGTAACTGCCAATGCTATTAAGATATAGAACGTTTTTATCTCCTCCCCAAATTCCCTTATGCTATGTTACAGTCCATTACCTACTCTCGGTTTTTGTTAAGAACTGGTTAGATTTCTATCCCTTTAGTTTTGTTTTTGCCAGAATGTCATGTAATGGAATCACATAGCATGTAGCATTTTCTTTTTGGCTTTTTTCATTTTGTATAATGCTTTTGTGATTCTTCTACATTGTTGAATATATCAATAGTTCATTCCTTTTCATTGCTGAGTAGTATTCCATTGCATGGCTGCATCATAGTTTGTTTATCTGTTCTTCTTGATACTGCCATCACCTTTTGAGGATAGATTGCCCCCACTTTAGGAGAAGAAAACTGAGGCTCAAAGAAATAAAGTGTACAATGTCACTTGGCTAAAAAGGGGCTGTCACAGACCTTATCCCAAATCCCAGGAGTGGTTGTAATATTTGCCATTCTTGTTTATCTCATTCAGCTGAATGACTTCATTTGATCAAGAATACACTTCTTCCACAAAACTTCATTTTCTCCTTATTATTTATCAATAAATACCTGATAAATAAATAGGTAAGGATTGCCAGGGCTGGGAAGGGATCTGTCCCCCAATGTCTGAGGGCTGTGCTAGAGGGAGTGAACTAGACATCATTTCATGTGTTCACAGAAGTGTATGAACACTTTTGCAGAAGGTACCTGGGTACAGAATTCCCACTTTGGAGTGGAAGGTCAAGTTATATATAACTTAATGTTCCGTATTTCTTGAATTTCTCATTAGAGGAGGTATATTTTGAAGGAGAAAAGCCCGAGGACAAATTCTGTTCTGCTGTAACACTTTCCCCAAACCTCAACTTTCTCATCTACACAATAGACATGTTCACTCTCCCTCTGAGCTAGGAAGAGGATCATTTGAGGTGACATGTAAAAGCATCAGCACAGCACTAAATGCACTGCTGATCCCCATCCCACGGCTTCTCCACTAAGCTGAATAAGGACAGCAAACTTCTTTCCGCTTCGGCTTCTCTGCATGAGTGGCTCTTTCCTCCATGGCATAGGAGACATGCCCTCAGTTTCCTGGGAACTTGGAGGGTGTTGGGAATCTGTTCACAGACCCTGCCTATCTCCCATACATGCCTCCAACTGGCAGATGCACTACAGATCAACATACTGTGCATTAATTCTTCCAAGGCATTTACATTGGCTGGGGCCCATATTTCACGGCCAGAGAATGGCTCCATTCCTGTCTTATCACAACCACCTGGGCTTGTCAGCATGGTGCATGCCCTGCCTAATCCCTCTTCCTGGTCTCCCTGTACTCTCTGCAAAATCCCCTGCTGGGCTGGCTCTCAGATCCCATCCATCTTGCCAACTGTGTTGGTCTAGTACCAGCTGAGCAGGACTCTGCCTTATATGTCTCCTTTCTCCCACCTTCCTCCCAAGCCTTTTACAAAGCTGTAGCTTTCCCTTGTTTCTGGACACTGTGCCCCACCTAGACTGTTGTATCATGAGGACATACAAAAGGGGAAACCAAGCTCAAAGAGATGACATGAATTGCTCAGGGCAGCACAGCAACCAAATGACAACAGTTCCCAATAGTTTGCCACGTCTTCTGTGCAGGCAACTTTACCATACTCTACTGCTAAGTCTTACAGAAATCCCACAGGAGAGACTCTTCATTCACCCCCAATTTTCTTGTGAAGACACTGCTGCTCAGAGAGGTTAAGTCACTTGCCCAAGGACACACACAATTGGTATGTGATGGAGCTGAGAGTTATACCCTGGTAATCTGATGCCACTGTGCATATTCTCAGCATTCATACTGCACTATGTTTGGATGGGTAGTCTGTGCAAGATACTCTGCTGGACACTGCAACAATGACTGAGACTTGTAGCTTGCTCTCAAGAGACCACCGTAAAGTTGAGTTGAAGGTATAAATGCAGAAAAGACATAGCTAATCAAGCCCCAGGACAATAATGCTTGGAACAAATAAAAGTACCATTCGATTTGAAATTTGGCTTCCTTCTCTGTGCTCTTTGGCCTCTGAACTTTTATCTCATTCCTCAATCTTTTTTTGTGTCCTTGTTTATCAGTTTTCCACTGCATAGCCTGGATCAGGAGCTTACCAATGGTGGTATTAATAAATCAAGAAAAAAAAATGACAGTATTGAAAGAAAAGAATGAAAGGAGAGCACAGAGGAAGAGAGAAGGGAGGAAGCTGGTTCTAGTCTCGTAGAAATCTTGAAAGAGATAACTTTGGCTTTTGCCAGAAGTCTCTGGAGGTGTGATGATGGGCTAGGCTTTTGCTGTGTGTGGATCTAGAAGGATAGGCAGTGTTGGGAGACAGAAGACTGTCCAAGGCCAGCTTTGGGGTGGGGAGCAATGCCTCTGCATTGCCTCTACTCTGACTTTTAGTTTCTTCATTTGTCAAAATGAAACCCAGACTCTGGCATCCCAGGCTTTCTGTGAGGTTCCGATGAGGGAATGGACAGCCTTGGAAAGCAACAACCACACGAAATCACAGGAAATAGAGAGTCTAAAGTCTCCAGTTCATGTCCTGAAAACATCGTGGGGACTTTGAATTTCCGTTTGCCTACCTAGACCCTGGGGACAATAACTGCTGAGTCCAAATGCCTGACTGTGAGTCACTGACCAGACATCTTTTTGTTTGGACGATGGTCCTGTAAAACAGAGCACAACATGGTATGGAGGAAGACCATGGGGTTCAGGGAACCCTGGTTCTATCTTAGACTGGCCCTGGACTCCATTTGTGACCTCATGTAAACCATTCCCTTGAAGAATCCCTTCCTGGATCCTCACTGTGCCCAGAATGAAATATAAAACTCTTGCTAGACCCTTCCCATCCCCTTGGCCTAATCCGCTACCCCATTTCCCCTTCACCCATGAAGCTCTATGCTGATTTCCTTTTTGCTTTTCCTTCATTGAGTTTGTTCCCACCTCATGGCCTTTGGACTTGTAGTTTTCCCCTTCCTGGAATGTCCTTCTCCAGATATTCAAATGGCTCCTTCCTTTGCTTCCTTAGAGCCTGCTCCAATATCACCAAGATACCACCCTTGACCACTTGACGAAAGAAGCACATATTCCAATCTAAGTTTTCTGGCTTGTTTGTTTACTTGTTTCCCTCTGTCTCCCCACAAAGATGAAGACCACATTTGCTTCATTCTCAGCTATGCCCCCAAGGCCTAGAAGAGTTGGCACTTGATTAACTATATAGTGGATTAATTAATTTAATTAATTTCTCCTTCTCTTGGCTTCAGGCTTCCCCTTTGCAAAATCAGAAAAGGAGACTCAGAGTATTGGATGGGGTCCCCATGTGTTTTTTTCACTGTCATCCCATAAAGAAGGTGTACAGTGGGCAGTGATGGGCCTTGGGTGGCCCAGGGTCTCCTGACGAATGAGGCCGATCCCAGCAACGCGGCCGTTATTGATCTGAGCAGGTTGTCAGAGAAGGGGAAGTTGTAATTGCTGCTGTAGTTTCATTGTAACCACCAGCCCCGAAGGGAAATTAAACTTTGCAGCTAATGGGGCTATATGATCCTTCAACCTTTGATGTATTGAATCCAGCGTGGTCCCTGGAATACTGAGTGGCTGCTCAGAGCATCATTTTTAAGCTGAAGCTGCCTCAGAGCTGATATTCTTTTTCTGCCTGGGGAGAGGGTGGAGCTGGAAGATTCCTTTATTCTTACATTTCATCGGTTTCCCTAAGAGGCTTAGAACATCTCTAAGAATCAAATCATGAGATGTTTGAGCTCAAAGAAACCTCAGGGCGCACACATCTACCTCCAGCCTTACCTCCTCTAATCTACCCTCTGCACAGTAGCGAGACAAGTTCGTATGGGCCTGATCAGACTATATAACATCCCTGTTTAAAAACCACTAGTTCAGCATCATTGCCTAAAACTGGACCAGTAGTTTCAACTGCCCCTGGAAGCTGGTTAAAATGCAGACTCTTGGGCCCCACCTCTCACCTGCAGATTCAGGAATCTGATTCCTGTGCACAGAAAAATTTGAGAAGCATTGGATCACAGGATAAATTCTAAAGCAATGTAAGCAATTTTTATCTGAAGAAGTAATGCTTATTAAGAACCTAGGGTTTGGACTTACACAGACTTTGGGTTAAATCCTGCCTTGACTATGTGGCTTTGTACAATTTCTTTTCCTGTTTTGAACCTCACAGGGTTGTTGTAAAAATCAAATAAGTTTTTACATGCAAAGTGCTTTGAAGAGTGCGTGGTACATAGTAAACACTCAACAAATAATGATTCCCTTAAGCTCCTACCAAAAGCCTGTGTAGAGATCCTTCTTCATTTATACTAAAGTGTAAATGACTAGTACAGTCAACTGATACTCAACAAGTTAGTGATTTTTACACAAGCTCATTTTTTTTTAGAGAAGGAAATGAGACTTAGAGAAATGAAGTAAATGATTAGAAAGGAGTAGAGAGGGGATTTGAGCACAAGATTATCTGACTCAAGACTAGGTGTTTAAATTAAATTAATTTATGCTCAACATAATTTTTAAACTAATTGCCTAGCCAGATAGACTTGCAGATGGCAAAACAGAGGCCCAGAAAGAGAAAGTGACATCTAAGATTCCAAGATCATGGATTGTAGGGCTGAGACTTATGCTAACTTGGAGTTACCCATTCAGCCAGAATTTATAGAGCTATATGTTGCACAGGGCACCATTCTAAGCTGTGGGGATGCCACAGTTGCTAAGACAGGCTCAGTCCCAGCCTGCAAGAGCTCAGAGGAAAAAGCAGTGCTCTCTCCTATACATTGCAAGGTATACACTTTTGTACCTAGCTCTAGCCTGCACCAGTTCATCACAGGAAGCCAACCTGGCACTAACTACAACATGGTTAGAATCTTAATTAATAGCTTACTTTAAGATCCTAGGGTTCGTTGGTTTTTTTTCCCTTCAGTTTTTTTCTTTCATCTTTCTTTTTTTTAAGACAACAGAATTCTTACTAGATTAAAAAAAATAAATAAACAAGCCCTCCCTTTTCTCTCCTCATCCCTCTGCACACCTCCGCCCAGTCCCAGCATACCATATCTCCTGGGCTTGCATCCAAGCTAAATAGGAGATAGGACATATTTTATCCCGGCATCATTTCTCATCCAGTCATGGACTTACAGGAAATTACCATTTCTCCCCAGCTGGATTTCTCCCCTTGTCATGTCTCTTGGGAGATGGACTATGGGTGGGCCCTCCATGGAGACTCCAGTGATCAAACTGGGGAGTTGATTTCTCTGGAGCTGGTGTCTGCCGATGAGTAAGGTCCTAGAAAAGGGGATTTAAGTGAGATTAAGACAAAAGCTATAGAAATTCACATGGCACTGGGCCAGGAGGCAGAACCACTGGATTTGCATTCTTGTTCTGCCATGCTCTTTTTAATAATCTTGGTCAAGTCATGTAATATCCTTGGGCCTCTGTATCCTCACCTGTGAAATGATGTTCATCTACTAAGCACATTGCATATGTGATGACTCCTAGGTCTCCATTTACAATTTCTTGTGCTAAGATATATAAGCATCCTCTATGGGCACATGATTTACAGATAATACTCACTATGGAAGCTCAGGTGAGTAAGCAGGTGTGGTGGGCTGCAAGTATTAAGGAAATATTCAGGAGGAGAGGAAAACTGAACTGCTCACCACTTCTCCTCACCCACTCAGATTCCATCTGAGGATCTACAACATGCCTGGCCTTGTGTGTTGGACATTCTACATCCTACCACACTCTCTCCAGAGAGGCATCTCAATGCACCATGAGCAGGAACAGTCTCAAGTAAAACCCTTCTCTAGCCATTGATGATGAGGTGACTTTCTGGTGGTCGACGTCTCTACATCTGTCGACATTCTCACACAAATTGTATTCATTTCTTATTGTTGTTGTAACAAATTACCACAAACTTAGTGGCTTAAAACAACATTCATTTAATTATCTTACCATTTTGAAAGTCAAAAGTCTAAAATGGAGGTGTCGTCAGGGCTGAGTTCCTTCTGGATGCTGCAGGGGAGACGAGATCTCATTTCTTGACTTTTCAGCTTCTAGAGGTGACCTGCATTCCTTGGTTCACAGCTCTTCCTTTGAATGAGTCCATTCTCTGCTTCTAGCGTCATGTCTTCCACTACTCACTCTCAGCCTCTTGCCTCCTTATAAAGACCTTTGTGATTATAGGATAATCTCTCCATCTCAAGATTCTGATCTGAATTATATCTGCAAAGTCTCTTTTGCCGTGTAAGGTAACATATTCACAGGTTCTGGGAATTAAGATATGGACATCTTTATGGAGATGGGAACTCCTTAAATGGTAATTTATTTGGTTACCACACCAACCCTTGCTCATGGTACTTCTTCTCATCTTTTGGAAACAGAGATTCAGAGAGGGAAGTGATTGCCACAGATCATCCATCATAAATGACCAGATTGGAGTTTGTACCCGGGACTGCCCTTGCTTTTGGTACACTGAGATGCCTTTCTGGAGAGCATCTGATGGTGCAGTCAGATAGGAACTGGAGAACACTATGGATAAAGGTTAGATGAAGGATTCCAGAAGAGTTAAGCTTTGCTTGTTTGTTTTGCTTTTAAACATTTTTTTTTCAGTACTTAGCACAATGCCTGGTACATAGCATGTGCTTAATAAATATTTGATGAATGAATCAACATAAAGAAGAAAGCATGAGGCGTTTTACCAAAGGAAAGCAGTGACAGAGCAAATGGAGAATATAATCAGGGTGTCAGATTGTGGAAGGCCTTGAATGCCAGAATAAGGAAGTTAAAAGTCACTATGAAGACAGTTGTGAGTCAGTGGTGATATCTGACATAAATGTGATATCTGACATAAATGTGTTAGAAAAGTTAGGTGGCCACCGGAGCAATCCAACATTCTGTCAAGCCTTTGAATTCTTGAAATAGCCAAGAACATAAAAATAAAGGAGCTAGTATGAGATGTGAAATTTCATTGGAAAAAAGGAGATATAACTTGATCACTGATTAGAATAAACATAGCTATAAAACAGAATGCCTACTATCCATTATAAACAAGACTAGACACTTTTCATATATAATTTCATCCACACTCACAAAATCCTTTAAAAAATGACCATTTTGTGGATGATGCAACAGAAACTCTGAGAGGTGAGACAAATCACCATTGTGGGAGCAGCTAGGAAGTGGCAGAGCCAGTATTTGAACTCTTGTCCTTCCATAGCCAAACTGGCATTTTCTCTGTGGCATCATGTGTCTGGGGCATGTGCTGAAGATGGTAGCATGAGGATACATAATATGCAAATCATTCCACTCTGAGCATATAAAAGGTGTATGAGAGCCTAAGTTGATGACAACTGGGGTGGGGATTCTGGTTTGGGGTAAGGTAAATGAAATGTTTGTTTATGGCCTTACCAAGTTTGAGGAGCCTAGAATAGTTCAGCAGAGTTGACCACCCCAAGTTGGGAATCTGGATCTGGAACTTAGGAGAGAAGCTGTTTATAGAGATGAAAATTTGGGAATTGTAGCAGACACTTTTGGTGCCCCCAACCCATATCTCTGGAGATTTATTTTTGTACGGCTGTCTGGGCTGAATTCCAGCAGGTTAAGTGTGTTACTATTGGCTGGCACCTGCTTTCTTTGCATGCAAGCAATGTAGAAATGCTTTAGAATTAACACTCTCCAGGAGCTATCTTTAACCAATGATTGGAGGGAGTTGGTGAATAAATGGTCCTAACCTCCTGGTCCCATAAGTGGGACAACCCTGAGGAGCATGTTCTATACTGCGTCTCAGTATTCTCCAGTGGGATTAAGTTCTAGTTGTACACAATGTTATCCAGCTTGATTTTGTACCTTTGAATAACTATCTTCCTTTCCCTGTTTCACTTCTGCACGCTCTTTCCCACCGTTTTGAGTATGAGCCTATATTCAAACTTTTGGCTCATAATCCTTGCTTATTAGGGAACTAAGACTAAAATAGAGTTCCTCCCTTATTTTAGGGAACCAGACCATGAAGCTAGGGGCAGGAGGCAGGAAATAAGCAAGTCAAGGAGTCAGAAGCAAATCTTAAGGACATGGGTATATTTAATACATGGAGTTAGAAAGGGACTTCAGAGGTAAGAAGGAAACAGAAAAAGACAGAATTCTGGAAGCCAGGAAGGATAGAGGCTTAGGTGTGTTGGTCAGTAGTGGCAAGGCTATCTAAGAAGTTAAGGATGGGAACTGGAATAGGCTCTAAGGTATAATAATTTTATCATTTATGATTATTTGCAGAGCCATTATGATATGATGAGATCAGAACTAGATTTCCAGAAGTCAAAGAGGGTAGAGCAAAATATAAGTAAGTATAATTACTTTTCGACAAGGATTTATCAAGCACTTTTTATGTGTGGTACACCTTCACATTTATTCCATTGGGTCTTTATTGCATTCCTAAAAATTAAGGCATGATACCCATTTTATGGATGAGGAAATGGAGTTCATAGTGATTAATGTGACAAGCTAGAACATTAGTCTTGGAAGAAAGGAAACATGATGGAGATTGAGGGAGAATTGGAGTGCAGAGTTACTATTTTTCAAGCACCTAATTCGTAGAAGACCTGAAAAACTACTAGTTGAGTAATCTTGTGTCTACTACTTAACTTCTGTGTGCCTAACTTTCCTTACCTAAAAAAATAAGAGAATTTATAGTGTAGATGGAATTTCTATGAGGATCTAATTATTATGTGTAAAACATTTAGAACAGCACATAGTAAATGATAAACATTTAATAAGTTAGTAACTGCTATTTTTTATATCAATGTTAATATTATTACTACCACAGTAGCTGTGACCTATATTTACATTATTCCCAATTTCTATAGCAGCTAAAAGTTGGCACCATCTCCAGTTTATAGATGAGTTAAAGGAATCTCAGAAACTTACCCCCGGTCACAGAATTAGAAAGAATTAAATATGTATTTGAATCCTTTTCTATCTGATTCCAATGCCCATTTTTCCTATTACATCAGGTGCAAGCAGAGTTTTCCAAGTCAAAAGTGACTTATGCTAGTTTGAAGGGAGAAGAGAAGGAAGAAATTGAAGACAGTAGAGAGTAAGTGGAGAACAGGTGGTCTACTATTGTGCAGGAGAGTGGAACAAAAGCCAGATTAACAGATTTACCTTGGACTTCATCATACAGCTAGGAAAGAAGGAAGAAGGAAAAGGTGAATTTAACATTTTGGCAACAGTGCATTATGGATGAGAATCTCCCCCTCCAGGGCTTCGTGCTGTCCTGAGAAAATTCTATTGCATGTTTTTAAGCTGTGAGCACAGAAGAAAGGAAGAGAGGATGGCTAAGGAGAAGTGAAATCTGGCCCAGTCATGACGGACATCATGGCCAAAAATGAAGAGAGAAAAAAGTTATGCAAGATCCCACAAGGACCAGGGGGAATGGCTCGATCTGTACTGGGATAGGTTTGCTGTGTCGTGCTCCTAGGTCAAGAGTCACAAGTCTTACTGGTTCAAAGATCAAAGAAGACCACCAAAGACAATGTAGCATAATAGAAACATGAAGGACTTTGAGTCAGAAAATCTGAGTTTGAAGCCAGATTCTGTCAATTTCTGGCTATGTGTCCAGTCAAATCCTTTTTCTGAGCCTCATCTATAAAATGGGGTTACTAGAACCTTCCTCACAGGGTGATTGGCCGAATTAAATGAGACATTTTTAGATGCATGCTTGGAATGTAGAAAATACCAGTAGTAGATATCAACAATGATATAGTCATAACTTAAGATTTCTCCAATCCCTTATGCAAGCTAAGTTGATGTCTTCCTCTGCGCCTTGCTTTCTCCCATGGGGAGACTGACAGATCTAGTACTGATTTCTCCACATCTGTCTTTCATAGACCTGGGTGTGGACTAAGACTGGCTTAAGATTTAGAAAGACTGGATCCCAAGGAAGACAGATTGTCGATGGTCTGTCTTTCCTTGAAAGATGATCAGATGTTCCAGACTCTATGGGGACAGGGGTGCCTCAGAGGAAGCCCAGTCAAGCACTTTGTAGGAAATTCTTACCTTAAATGGAGCTTCATGCAAGAGACAGGGTTATGAGGTTCTTGGTGTGGTTCTGTGAGTGGTTGAGTCCTCTGTATATGTCATTCTACCAAAGGGACAAATTACGACCCTCAAAGGAAAAGTCTGCATTAAGATCTTACTTTCTTCTAAAATTACTACACATTTACCGCAAGCTGGTAAGCTATACGACTATCAGTCCCAGTGAGTCCGCCCCTCGGGAACTGTCCGTGGTGTTGAAACATTTGCCTTAGTGCTCTCATGTGGTGGAGAGGAGTCCATCTGTGGCTATGGCCCATGATCTTTCTTCCTTTAAGAAATCCTCCTCGTTTCCTCTCCATGATTCAATCTGCAGGTTATGACACATATCCTATATATTCAAAAATAGCCTTCAGCAATCTAACTGCCCTGAGTCTTGTCTAGTCTCATCCAACAACAACTCTTGTCATTAGCTCTGGCTGGAGTGGGCAGTTTGAATCCCGACTTGTTTCCCAACTGTTTACTCAAAACTCTATAAGAGGTCCAGCTATACTCTACCAGCACATGTCTGGCAGACTTCAAACCATCTTTAAAGATAGCTGTGTTCTGCACAAAAGAGAAGCACAGAGTAGCAGACAGACTTGGATTGAATTACGGCTTCAATATTAATCAGATATGTGTCTTACACAAGCCGTTTGGTATCTTTGAGACTTTATCTCCTCATCTGTACAATAGGGGAGGGCACTTGAGGAAATAAAAAAAAGATAGCTCTGTATGGGATATTTAGGGAGACCAGATCCTACTTGGGCTCCATATACAGAGACAACTAATAATAATAAAAAGGATCTTTCAAGCCAAAACTTTCCCTTTCACTGTTTTACCTCAAAAATGCTCAGCAATGTTTCCTCTTTATTCGCTTGTAGCTTTGGGTAAATCACATAGCCTCTCACTGTCCCTGTTTCTTTTTCTGAAAATTAGAGGTAATGGTGCTAGTTTTGGAAAGTCTTTTCCCTTCATAATCTGTGGAATTGTGTGGAGGATGAAATTTGTTGAAAAAGAATGGAAGCGATATGTAAATTGTAAAGTGTGGGTGTATGCAAGGGGAGAGTGTAGATAGCAAAAAGCCAGCTTAAAAATGTAAGCAACGGCCGAAGGTCAACATTAAAGTGTTTGACCTTTATTGCGAGGGAAACATGGAGGAGTTTTAATCAGGATGATAACTTGGACAAATTACATGGTAGAAAGCATCCCTCATTGTTGTATGGCTGTTACATTGGAAGGTAGTGAAGCTAGACTTGGGGACCAGTAGAGTGAATGTTGTGAGAATCCAGGTATCAGGGGTTTGTGGCTGGGACTGAGGTAGTGATAGTGGAATGAAGTAAAGGGAAAAAAATTGAGAGACTTTTATAAGGTCCTGCCTACTGACAGGGTATAGATGGCAAGGCAAAAGAAATCAAAGTCTCTAAACTGAGTAATTGGATATTTGAAGGGCTATTTATTGAGCAGAGAACACAGGAATGGAAACAGCTGGGGTGGATGTGATGCTTTCCATTTTGGGAATTTTGACTTTGTGGGGCCATGGGGAATCCAAATGAAGATATAAAAGTCCAGAGCTCAGAAAACAGGTCTTGATGGAGGATAAAGACAGAGTTAAGATGCAAATGGCTCTGACATTCTCTCCTTCCACTCTATTCCCCAAAGGATTTTTCCCTTCCCTGAGCTCTTTGAGCTTGTTGGTGCCACACAATTAGGCACTTAATTGCTTTCTAATTGATATGCGCCTTAGTCTGTCTCACCACATAAATTCGAAAGCTCCTTGAGGGCAGAGAAGGATCTTCTTATAAGACACCTCCAGCTTCTCTCTGAATACCCTATGAAACTTCTGAGATATGTGAATAGGGGAGAGGAGAATAGTTAGCTTGTCGGTCATCGATGACCACTATAAACCTCAGTTTTCCCATCTGCCGAATAGGAGTCACTAGGATTCCTTCAATTCTTCTGTGATTCCTTGTTTTCTAGTTTTGTTTATCCCTTTTATGGTGGCGAGGGAGCTGAGAAGGAGAGAGGAAGCAGCTCATTAGACTTCTAAAATGTATTCCCCTGGCTTAGTCCAACGTCAGATGTTTAGGCAGGAAATAGAAATTTAAAAAAAGGGAGAGAGAGAGAAGAGAATTGTTTCTCTCCAGTTGTAGCAGGCACTCAGCAAAACAAACAAGTCTAACGGAATGCTTTGGCGATTATACAGACAAACAAATCACTTTCCCAAAGTGCTTCTTGGGGGAATTACGGCTCCTGGAAATGAAACACAAACAGATTATTAAAAAAGAGCTCCCTGTTGGGAGAGAAACAGTATTTACAAGAGAAGATGTGCCTAGCCGGACCTCTAATTGCCGTTCATTATCTCATATTGATTTAATTAGCTGCTGCACTCAGGTCTGAATTGCCTGCTGCCCGCAGCAGGGGACTGGCAGAGAGAGGGGGTTCAGATTGACCGAGCAGGCTCCTGCCATCTCTCACCCTCCTCCTCCTTTTCCCCCTGAAACATGGGGGTCAGCTCACGGGGTGTCATTGCAATGGCAAAGTGGCAGCCAGTGGCTGGATGTAGCCAGCCACGTCCAAGGCCTTGCAGGTTACTCTGTGTGCCTCAACTGGGGTGGCTGGAAGGAGCTAATTAGCTGCAGTAATTAGAGAGAGTGTCTTCATAATGTGGAAATAGAGTGGATTGGTGAAAGCATGGGGAGATATATGGCCCCGGCTGGCGGTGGTAATGGGGGAGAAGCAGGCGGGGGGAAGATTAGGTGCTTCCCAGAGTGTCCTCTGGCCTATGTAGGGTGAATTTTTTACCCCCTTTTCCAGGATCACCACTCCCATGTCAGGCTATTCAGCCATTTGTGGCCTCTCCATTCCTCTGTGACCCAGCCACTTCAACTGAGCAGAGATTTCCAGATGAAGAAGAAAGATTATTAGCCCTTTTCTCTAGTGGGCGTCTGGGACCAATTGTTTTGAAGATTTGGGGTTTATAATTGCATGTGATTAATGGAGGAGTTGGCAATCAGGCTTAAAAGGTTGCTAATTGCTCCTTTAACATAATTGTGTCCGAGTGAGAGCAGTGTGTGTGTATAGACTTGGCATGTGGCATGCACCCTGTGAGCATTAAATGGTATCTGTGCCTTTCCTCCCTCTCTCCATCCATTCAGCAAACCTTGATTGAGAGTGCATGAAGCTTCTGGCCAAGTCCTGGGTGCTGGGGACACAGCTATGCATGGCACAGAGCCTCGGCCCTCAAGGGGCTTGCTGTCTGGTGGGCTTGGGAACACTGAGGCATAGTGGTTTTTTATCCAGTCTATTTGTAAAAAGGCAACTGAACCAACCCTTATTGGAACCAATACTTACTAGAGAACTCCTAAGAGTTTGCTGCATTCAGAGAGAGGAGGAGGAGTAACAGTGAATTTGGTATGAACGTACACTTGGAACTGCTAAACAGGACAACTGTGTGTAAGTGTAACACAGTCAAGAATGAGAAAGAAAGCAAACATGGTCTTGACAGACCGAAAGAAGATATTCCAAATCAATGAATTAAGTTCCTGCACTGTTAGGAGAAATCCTCAGGCCTAATAACTTTATACTTACACACAATTATAACAAGCCCGGTAATCTGATTTTCCTTGTTAGAGCAGGTAAAAAGCACTAATATATATATATATATATCACATCTTATAAGATATGCCCCATCTGCCAGAAAAGGAAATTGAGGCTTATAGTCATTGGGGCTTAGTCAAGGTTGCATAATCTGTAAATTAGACTTTTGTCTTCTAATCTTATATTCTTTGCATCAAGCTCATGGTAGATCCCCAAAGGTCAGATATGAAAATCTCTTTAGAGTTCATCGTATTAAGGAGTGGCAAATAGATTTTATCTTGCTCACAAATTTGGCATTTCTTAGTAATGGCTGCTTAGAATATTGCACTGGGAAAGCATTCTAAATGTTTATCTGGTTGCAGTGGTAAAAACAGTCAATGATCAATTAGTAATGTCTGCTTTGGATCACGGAGGGATGCAGTGGTATGGATATCACAGATTTGTCATCTTTGATAAAATCGGATCTCTTTATCTTTCAGGTATGGAATCAGAGTCTCCAAGAATGGGAATGACTTGCCCAATGCCCTTAAGAGTCACTTGAGCAAGAATTTATTCACCCACATCCCTAGGTCTAGTACTGCAAGGAAAATAAAAACCATGGCTTGGCCTCTTGAGGAGCCTACATACTACTGAGAGGAACCAGACATAAATAATATGTGCAAAGAGAGTCCAGCAAAATAGTGAGGGGAGGGCTTCACAGAAGAGGAGGTTCCTGGAGGACTGGACCAATTTAGGCAGCTGAAAAGAATGAAGGAGGATAGGTTAGGTAGGATTACAGCAAGGTTAAAGACAAAGAGTTGGGGAAGAGATACATGCATGAGAGTTAGAGAAGAATGGAGGCTTGACTAGAGTGAAGGCTGTGAGTCAGGAAGCTGTAGGGGACAAAGTGTAGAATCCCATTAAGAAGATCTTAGATCTTTCATTATTTCTGGTTCTATCGTAATAATCATAGCGACTTGTACACAATAGGTGCTCAATAGGTGCAAAGTCCATCTTCAGTCCTTGTTTTAGTGCCATCGATTCACTCAGCAAACATTCAGTGGGTGCTTTCCACGTGCCAGATCCAGGACTCAGTGCTGGGGATACGCTGACAAATCAAAAAGACTTAGTGCCTGTTCCCATGGTCCTTACCATCTGGCAGGAGAGGCTGCATGGCCAGATGAAAGAGTTCTGGGCTGGGAATCAGGAAACCTGGGCTCTGGGTTGGTGCAGACACAACTTTGCATTGTTAATCTGAGAAAATGACTGGCCAAATCTGAGTCTGTTTTCTCCTCCATAAAGCAGTGAATAAACACGAGAAACAACAATTGAGTCGTATCACTACCTAGCTTAGAGAACTCCAAGGTCTTCCCATCACACATAGAATACATTAAAGGCTCACCCTGGCATTTCTGCAGGATAGGACCCTGACCAACACTTCCTCATCCCTCCTACCCACTGCCCACCTCAGCTTCTGGGCTTTGAGATTCCTTCTACTCTCCTAAGATCCAAGCTCATTCCCACCTTAGGGTCTTCACAAATGATTCTTCCATCTTCCACTTGTCTGGCTTCTTCTTATGCTTTGAGTCTCACTATAGGAGCCACCTCTTCCAAAAAGCCTTCTCTGATTACTTGGCCACTGCAGGAGCTCTTCGCTATCTGCCAGAGCTCTCTTTGCTCCCTGAAGCACCTACCAGTAAATGTCTGTTGACTGACTGTTTATCTTTTTTATTTCCCACTCTGTTTTCCCCTGCTAGTTTGAGGGCAGAGATCTTGTCTACCTTTCTCTCATTTTGTTCCCATTGTCAAGCCTATCACTTGGCTCATACTTATAAATATGTGTAGAATGAATGAGTGAACAAAAGTATGGTCCCATGGATTAAAGTTGCCAGAGGCTGATTTGGCTGGATTTTCTCAGAATCAGTGGTCAAGACCTCCTCACTGGTATTCCAGGAAACCTGAAGTCATATTCTAATACTCACCAGCTCTAAGACCTTGAGAAAATTCCTTTGTCTCTTTGGTCTTCAGTGTCTTCATCTGTAAAATGGTGTAATCAGTGTACCCACTATAGAGTGTTTTCTTAGGGGCAAAATGAGAAAAAAAAAAAACACTAAACTCAAAATCTGATGTTCAGAGCTCCCCAGAGTTAGTCTATTTACTATTATTTTTCTCGGTGTCTCCAAATAGCAGAGTGGACTGTCTTGTGTGGCACCAGGAGAAATGAGAAGGAAGGGGTGGGTATGGTAGCAGATAGAGAGCCTCAATCATTGAATCGCAGGGCAGGAGATTGGACCAGGCCTTTGAGTACCATCCTGCCTGGCACATCAGAGCCTCTGCTGGTCCCAGGCTATAAAGAAATCAGACCAATGGAATTATGATTTAATTAGCTCAGTGATATTGCCCTATCGATTACTCATTTCAAGTCTGCCGACTGAGAGGAGTCAGGTGTGCCCATCACCCTTCACTTATTGAAAGGAAAAGTGGACATTGACTTGTTTATTCAAACCCAGCGGGGGAGCCCCCCAAAGACTCCCTCCCTATCCTTCTTGCACACATCTTTGAGTTGGGATAAATCTCTCTCTTCTTTGTGCTCATCAGAAAGCCCTTTATCCCCTTCCCTGGGCTTCCAAGGCCCTCTCCCAATTGTCTCTTTTCCAATTGGATTAACTTTAATATTGTTTTGATTGGTAAAAGTGTTTGCTTTATCACTGGTGCTAGATGCCCTAATTAGAGTCTACCCAACTCTTTCATGGCTGCCATAGCCTTGGGGTTCTTTTCTGCAGCTGGATGATGCTGGGCCTGGAGGAGACCCAGCCACCTTGGGATTCTTCTCTCTCTTACCCTCCATCTGTTTATTGGTTTGTCTCCATCCCTTCCCTTCTCCTCTCTTTCCCTTCCGTACCCTCCCCTCCTCTTCTCTCTCTGTCCTTCTCTCCTTATCTCTCCGCTTCTGTCTTTCTTTCCCTTTCTCCCTCCTTGCACCTTTCTCACTGAGCCTCTCTTTTCCTGGAAAGAGGACTCAGATTAGCTTAAACATGAGAACCTAGCAGGGGAATGGAATGTGCCATCACAACTCAGAGGGGCCAGCTGGGGTCTAGGCTCACTTTGAGTGTCCCAACCATCGCCTACCTACAATTCTTATTTCCTCAATCTTCCCAACATTCCACAATTCTAAATGTCTCTGGACTTTCCAATGGGGTCACCATATCTGGAGGAAACTCTTCTTAGAGATATCACGATACCTGTTTTGTTGGATTCTCATTCACATTTCAAGCCTAAAGATGACATAGGCAGAAGGATCTCAGTGTTTCCATCTGTAAAACCAGGAGGGAAGTGTTGAATTAAGCTTCAGTTTTTATGCTCTTATGAATTACACACGAAGTGTAATGGAGCTGGCATTTCTGCAGCTCTTCCTGACCAGCAGGCTGATGGTACTGGGATTAGTCACACTTGATTTGAAAAACCAATGCTCATCAATTGGACCCATCTGCCAGCAGCCTGGTCAACTGCTCTCCAGGTCAGTGGTTCCACTGAATCTCATAGGGATAACCGCAAGCACCCAAGATTTGGGTTTTCTCTTTGGTAGCTCCTCATCAGGACATATTTTGACAAACTAAGAATGTCTGTATTTATTTCTGTTAAAGTGGAGCCATTGGTGACCAGGGTCTAATTAGGAATTTATGAGCACTCTAGCTTGGCAGTCCTGCTACTGACACCAGGACCGTGATTGCACAAGCTATGTTGAGAATAGGAGAGGAGTGAGGGGAGATCTACATGGTGTTGAGGGGAATCCACTGGACTTACTTTCTGAGTTCAGGAATCTGGCTTAAGGGATCTTAGAGAAGGATCTCCTGGCCAACTATTATCTGTGGGCAGACAGGAAACCCCCGCCTCCTGGGTGCTATGGAGTGAGTAGCTGTCACCTTGGGCAAGATATAAAGGGTAGCATTAGGCTTTAGACTACATGCTCCAGGAGGAAAGGAACCATGTGTGTCACTAATTTTGCTCACTGTTATCCCTCCAATGCAAACACAGGGCTTCGTTCATAGTCAATGCTAAATAAATATTTGTGACTTGCCCTAAAGCCATGAAGCCGAAATGTAGTAAATGTGGGATTTAAACCTAGACAACCATAGAGCAGAACATCTGGACTTCCCAACTGATGAGTTCTTCCTTGTCCCTCATGTATCACATACTGTTGTCATTGTCATCTAGTGGACCATGAGCTGCTTAAGAAGTTTTTATTTCATCTGTATGTTTCCAATTTCCAATGTAGTACAGGCTCTACAGTAGGTGCTCAATAAATGCTCATCATATTTAATTGGATAAGATCTCAGTGAGCCAGAACAATCTTTCTGCAGTCGGAGAGATGAATTTTAGACTGAAAGCTGGAACTATTGTGTTCCCTAGGCCCCAGCCTGGAGCCTGGCATATAGTCAAAGCTTAATATATGTGAGCTAAACCAAATGTCTGTATCCAGCCCCATTCATCTCTACAGAATGAACCACATTGCAGGAGGGACATTTATGAATATTGTCATTTAAGATACAGTGCCTAAGGGCTAATCATAGTTAAGACATGCTCTAAGCATTCTCATTTTTAGATGAGTGAACTGATACTCAGAAGGGTTGTCTTAGATTGGCTTTCTAGGAAACAGATTCTGAGATGGAAAATTGCTTGTGGAAAGTTTATTGGGGAGTGCTCTTGGGGGATACACTTAGAAGGAAGAAAGGGAAGAGGGAAGGAAGGGAGGAAGGAAGGAAGGGAGGAAGGAAGGAAGGGAGGAAGAAAGGAAGGATGGAAGAAAGGAAAAATTTGTGAATACAGACATTAATGTACCATGCAGTTGCTACTGAGACCTCAGCTGATGGTACAGAGAGCTCTGGGACTAGACTAAACCTTCAGTCACAGTTTGGGACTGTACCCACGACAGCTAGTCACTAGGAATAAGTTTGACCTTGGGCAAGGCAGTTTCCTACCACTGAGGGCATCTCAGTGAGGGATGCAGCTATGAGTCATCAGCAGCTGGGGGTGGGGGAAATACGTCAGCCTTAAAGAGGGTGTCTCTACAGGTAAATCATTACAGTAACTCCAGGGATAGTGATTTGCTTTGTCACCCTGCTTGTAAGTGGCAGACCTGAAATTTGAAACCTGGGTATCCATCCTTCTACTCCATCAATGGACTTACCTGTGCTACCCATACAAAGCACATCTGCCCCTATCATACAAAAGAGCACAACCCACTGCTTTGGGAGATTAGAGGAGAGGGGAATGGCTGGCAGACATCTCTGCCAATGGCAATGACATTAGCAACAAAAGGATGAAAGCAAGTAAATACTGACCTGTGATTATCTCAATTTCATAGGCAGGGCTAGAACTTAGACTTCCAAGACTCTTATCACAGTGCTTGAACTAACAATTATTGTAGATCTACTATGTGCCAGGCACACTGTGAAATGCTGTTGCCTTCCTTTCCTCCTCTATTTCCTCCTCCTCCTCCTCCCCCGTTCTTGCTCATTTTTTTCTCTCCCCTGCTCCTTCTTCTTTGTCATGCCTTTTCTCATTTAATCATGCCACAACCCTGAGAGGTAGTAATTTTGTATGCCCAATATACAGATGGGGACACTGAGTCTCTCAGAGTTGAGTGGCTTGTCCTAGGTCACATTGATGGCGAGTGGAGAATATGGAAGGAAGGAAGACCTCAAAATAACCTTCTCTACTCACAGATTTGAAATTAAGAGTTGAGTTTTGGAGCTTTAAGTTAAACTTCCAATAAACTAAGAAATCCTGAGGATTTTCAGATATTCATGATTCAGCTCTGGGGGAATCCATAAAAGTCCCATGGTCACAAACTGGATTTCTGTGGACACAGTCTTTATTCCCCAGACCTAATTCCAGCCAACTACAATCAGTCTCCCATTGAGGGAGAGTGATGGGTGGGAAGTTCTAATACCTGCTCACAGTGGGATTGCAAAACATTGTGAGAGGTGCTCTAAAGTGTGACACATCTTTCTTTGTGACCAAGATTCATTTTTCTTCTGTTTTCATCTTTTTTCCCAAGCATGGGGGATTTTTAGCTAATGGGCAGGCTGAGCGAATTAGTGGATGAAGAATTACTAAGAACTTGATTAGGTATCAAGGGTGGGAGGATTCTTGATAAACTAGTTTATCGGGATTCTTTGCTAAACCTGGGCTTGGTAGGCCAAGGATAGCAGGCCAAGGATGTGATCTAGTTGAGAATAGGACTCAAAGGAGCCTGACAAAAATTTGGTCAAGGAGAGAGTTCTTTTCAGAGAGTGGTCCAAATTCATAGGTAAATAAACTGAGGCTCAGAGGAACTCTCAGGCTAGAAAGTGGTGGAACCGGTTCCAATCAAGTCTGTAACATTTGTCCTGTGCTCCTTTCATGATCCTTGATGCCTCTCTACAGAGAGTAGAGACATCCTGGAAGACTTCTGAGAGGTGGTGACTTTTAAGCTAGACCTAAACTCACAAAGGGTATCCCTATGTCTTCACTGGAGACTCTTTCCAGCTTCACTGTCACCCATTTATTCCATCATTATTCTTTAGGTAGGGTGCTAGAAGATGGGGATACAAAAGAATATTAGGCAAACAGGGGCAGAGTGATGAATAAACAAGTAAATACACCATAAATGTGTAAGCGATAGGAACCAGAAAGGATAAGAACAGATTGCTATAAGACAAAGAAAAACTGGGCTGGGAGGAGGCGTTTATTCTAAAAATTCTCATGTAGATGATATCTCTTTCAGAGCCTCCTGGAAAAAGTCTTGTTTTGTGGAATATTCTTTTTTTAAAATTTATTTTTAAATAATTTTTAAATTTTCTAATTATGATTAACATACAATAATATATTAGTTTCAGGTGTACACCATGATGATTAGACAGTTACATTTCTTATGAAGTTATCAACTTGATGTACCCATCTGACACCATACGTAGTTATTGCAGTATTATTGACTGTATTCCTTATGCTACACTTTACATCCCCATGACTATTTTGTAACTACCAATTTGTACTTCTTCTTCCTTTCCCCCTTTTCAACCCCCAATGCTCCTCCATCTGTCAACCATCAAAATATTCTCTGCATCTATGAGTTTGTTTCTATTTTGTTTGTTTGTTTATTTTCTTTGTTTATTTATTTTCTTCTTTAGATTCCACATGTAAGTGAAATCATATGGCATGTGTCTCTCTCTGCCTGACTTACTCCACTCAGCACAATATCCTCTAAGTCCATTCTTGTTGTTGCAGAAGGCAAGATTTCATTCTTTTCTATGGATGAGTAATATTCCATTATATATATGTACTACCTCTTCTTCATTTATTCATCTACTGATAAACATCCAGGTCGCCTCTATATCTTGGCTATTGTAAATAATGTTGCAATGAACATATGGATTTACATGTCCCTTTGAAGTAGGGGTTTGGGTTTGTTCGGATAAATACCTAGAAGTGGTATTATGGGGTCCTTCTTTTTCACTTGTTATAACCTTTGTTTTAAATTCTATTTGGCTTGTATAAATATTGTTTTCCTAGCTTTTTTGTTTGTTTCCATTCTCATAAAATATCTTTTTTCTATTCTTTTACTTTCAGTCTGTGTGTCCTTTAATCTGAAGTGAGTCTCTTATAGGCAGCATATGTAAGGGTCTTGTTT
>NW_011889032.1:161954-166727 GCF_000151845.1 Pteropus vampyrus | reverse complement strand
TGGCTTTAGTAGAGCTCTAATGCCTGCCTAGACTGCCCTTTGGGTATGTCACCCTCAGATGCAGCCCCGGGTGATGCTCTGGTGAGGTCCAAAGCTGGCCACTGGGTGTGCCAGCCCCAGGGCCTCCTGGGAGGGGCTCCGCTCTAGGTCAAGTTCAGCCAAAGCCTGTGCCTTTCCCAAGGCCACCTGGAAAAAGTCACCAAGCAATCCAAAGATGGCTGCCACCCGTACTGGGCTTGGAAGTGCCTCGAGAAACCAGGCCATGAAGCGAGAATGGCTGCTGTTCAGGGTTTGCAAACCTTTGAGTGATTTTAGGAACATCTACAGCATGAGCCAAGACAGATCGTTTGTATGAAAAGGTACTGGAAGTGACTTGGATGGGTCCACAAGTTGGGTGGGATCTCAGGGAATCACCAGAGTGGGGAAACCAGTATTAGCCAGGTTGATGGGGACTCAGATATGGTGGCTGCCTAAATCTACATGCCCGGAAGCAGAAGGCTGAACAACAAAACGATGGATTCTGTCAGTATGTCTGTCTGGGAGAAAGCTGTCCCTCCAGGCCTCACCCTGAAGCCAGATAATTCAGTTCTCCATATGTCACTGGCACTTTTCAAGCTACTGCCCCAGTGCTGGAGCTCAGAACGAGTGAGTCCATCATTGAATAAATCCACACATGGGCCCCTTCAGTGGAATGTCTGTGACTCTAGTCATCCTCTGTCTCACTCAGCTACAATCTTCACTAGTTTTCACAGCTAGAAGTTATGGAGAACTTTAGTCCCAGCACTGGAACCCTGGGCTGGAAAGCCTAGTATGGGACCAGGACTTCTTGCTCCTCTGAGGGTACCTCTGCAGCTGAGATAGCCTTTCCAATTGTCAACCACCACTCATGGGTGTGGGATCAGCCTATTCTGCTCTTTTAAGTGAGAATCGAAGACACATTTTTTTTTTAATCAAAAGTGAGCTGTCACACCCTCTGATGAGCTTCACACACCTTCTGTTTGTAGTATTGACAATAATCACTACCAAATGTTATTATTTGTTATGGGCTATCAATTTGATTATATTCATTCCTTGAGTGTTTACGTCACCCTATAAGGCAGGTATGACTATTGCCTCTACCGTACAAATGCAGAAACTGAGGTTCAGAGCTCTGATTAAAGCCCAGACTTGAATGCAGTGTCCATGCTCTGGTCCACTATACTCACTGTTGCCCAGTATGGAGGACCAAGAACTTCTCTCTCTTCTAACAGGTGGTGCCTGATGATTACCCCAAATAAGGTGTTAATGATGTCAGCGGATCATGAGATTCAGAGTCCTCAGTATTCCAGGAATATTGTTAAATATTTTCTTCATGCTCATCCTAGTAAGGCAATAATTTAGGAGGTCATGTCTTTGGAGAAGACTGACTTAACTTCTACTGGCTCCAAGATTTTATTGGGGAATCACCTATTCCAGGTCTACAAGCTACTCTATAGCTCAGGAGAAGGAAGTACCTGTGTATTTCATGCAACTTTCCCTTTCTAATCTATCCAGGCCCTAAATATCCAAGACTTTCAAGAAAGAGAGACTGAATTGCATGGTGGTTACAATCTGGAACCCTCGAGTCAACAGGCCTGGATATCCTCCCTCCTCTGGCTATTCTAGCTGTATGACCCTGGTAACTTCCCTCATCTGACACTTCAGTTCCCTTCTATATTTAAGAAGGGAACTTCAGTTCCCTTCTATATTTAAGAAGGGAACATTTAAGAAGGTTAATACTTCTTAAATGAATGTTAAATGAAGCAGCACAAACATAGCACCAAAGATGCACTCCATTCTTTATTTCTCTCCGTTCTTCCCTCACCAGCACTGGAGTGAGGCAAATGGGGTTATTTTAATTTGTGTCTTGTGAGTGTGGGGTATTTGGCTCCAAAGCCAAAGCCACATTCGCCAGCTTTAAATACAGGCTTTTTCTTTACCCCCAAGAGAGGCTGTTTGAATACATGCCAATGGTTTGTTGATTTAAGAACTCCGTGTGCCTGTCACCTCCAAGGCACTACACATTCTGAAAAGTTCCTCCCAGTACAGCTATTAATCACCCTCTGTAATTAAATAACACAGCAACCTGTAATTAGTGTATTGATTTGTTGTTTTAATTGTTTACTCCTGGACTCTCCCTCTAGCCTGTGAGCTTCATGAGGGCAAGGATTATGTCCATTTTTATTCATAGATGGGTCCCTGTTGCCTGCCTCAGTGTTTGGCACATAGAGGATTCTCAATAAATATTAGTTGAATAAAAGAATGAGTGGATTCAGGAGCTAATGGCCAATTTTCCCCCAGGTACTTCACTAAACGTGAGACAGGGATTGGAAGTTAGCAAGGAAACTCAGTCATAATAATGATTCTTTGCTGTGATCTGGACTGTGCTTCATAGCTTAGATAACACTTACTATTGATGAGTGCTGATGATAAAACTGATGATAATGATAATGATGATGATGAGGATGATGATGAAGATAATGATGATTACGAAGGAGATAATGGTGATTGGATATTTAAGTGGTAGTGATGATGATACCATTTTTTGAACCTTTATTATCTTTCATGTAGCATACCTGCATTGTCTCAGATGATTATCATAATAACTACATAATTATTTTAATTATTTTACATATGAAAGAATAAGACTCAAAGTATATACCTAAAGTCATCCAGCAGGTAAAGGGTAGACTTGAACTCAAGACTGTCTAACTTTGCTCTCACCCATGAAATTCTAATTTTTTTTTTGGCCATGACCTCAGCTAATACCTTTAATGTAGTAATAATCAGGCAGTCATTATTATCAATTCATGTGATGAAAGAGCTTCAGAGAGGGAAAAGACCTGGCTAAGATCACACAGCCCAGGAGGGACAGAGCTGGGACTGAAATTTCCAATATGAAACATTTTATTTGTATGACAAGGCTCAGAGATTTGGGGCAGAAGGAAACATGGAGGCAGAGTACTTAGATCCTAACTCCAGCATTGCCTCTTACTAGCACATGAACTTGAGTGTAGCACTGTATTTGACTAAAACTCATGTAAAATGAGAGTTATGAGGCTTACCCCTTGGGGCTGGGATGAGGGTTACTGAAATCATAGGTATGGAAGTGATTTGTACACCACAGAGCTCTGCGCTGTTAGATACTGTCAGTTCCAGTGCCTTGATAACTCAATGTCTCCTTGCTTTTGACAGTACAGTGAAAGTTCTGTGTGGTCAGTTTCACTGTTTAAATGAATCACCTCTAAGTCTTTTTGATTCTGACATTCAGTAGCTCCCAAGTAGCAACATAAAATGTTCTCTTCAAACACTGAATAAAGACATGATGTCTAAAAGCTGGAATTTAATGTTGGTAAGATTGATAAGAAAAGGTCCCTTACTCAATATGTTCTAGTCACATGGCTCCTCTTTCTGTCCAGTAAGTGTTCCATTTTCAGTCCCATCTCAGGGCTTTTGCATTGGATGTTTCCTCTGCCTGGAACTTGCTTTCTCTTCTACTTGCTGGGGTGTCAGCTTAGACATCACCTTCATAGATAGGTCTTCCTGCCCACCACATCTAAAGAAGTGTTACCTACCCCATCTCCCATCATCACTCTGTATTGTTCTATTGTTTTTTTCAGTGTTTACCAAATCAGCTGGAATTACCTTGTCAGTTTTTTTAATTCTCTGTCTCCAGCTTGAAAACATATGCCTCACCAAAGCTGGGCTGTGTTTGTCTTGATTTTTGGGATATCTCCAAATGATTGAATAAGCGATTGGCAAAATAGGCATCTAATAAATATTAGTGGAATGGAGCACTGAATAAATGAATTCTATCCCATGTTACTTGGGGATGCTGTGTGTGGATTGGACACTGAACTTCTCAATCTCAGATAGGAGATGCCGTAGTCCATTTCCAGTCCCCTGAGTCACTGCATGTCATGCCAGATAAATAGCCATAATTGTGGGAAGGCAGGAGACTTTATTTCTCGGCTGAAGCTGACACCAGTGCCTCTTGCTAAATGCGGGCGAGGAAACCGTGTCCGAACTTGGAAGGGCCAGGAGGAGGTGGGCATCCCAGACCATGCTCTTTCTGGAAAAACAGTCCAGTTTCCTTATTTCTCTCTACGTGTGAAATCTGCTGTCATCCTTTTGTAAAGATATCTGAGAAAGTGTAAAACCACATTTCCCGGATCTGGGGATGCAATAGTTTGTGCAATTATAACCCAACACATCACAGAAGTCAGATTGGCGCTTGCTGCCTGCATAATTCATCTCTCATTTTCCTTTCAGGGCCTAAGACCTTTTATAACTGGTAGACAAAAAAATTAAGTTTACATTGCTTGATTAAAAATTCAGAAGTTTAAGGGCATGAAAAAAGAAGGATGTGAGTTGTGCCATCATTAAATAGACAGAGATAAATAAAGCATTGGAAGAGGAAATATAAAAAAAAGGGAGACAATGAGAAAAAAATAAACATTGCTGGTAACGTCATTTTTCAGACTTAAGAATGTCAGTAGAAACTTCATTAATTTTTCTCTAATGGTCAAGATTCAGGAACTATGGCAGGATAGGAAGTGAAAAGCTTTGGAGCACAGACGGTATTCTAATCTTTCCTCCCTCCCTTCCTCTCTCCTTCTTTCCTTCCTTCCTTCCTTCCTTCCTTCCTTCCTTCCTTCCTTCCTTCCTTCCTTCCTTCCTTCCCTTTCTCCTTCCCACCATCCCTCCTTTCCTTCCTTCTTCTCTTCCAAAATTTTATTTAAGCCCCTACTCTTT
>NW_011889032.1:158952-161904 GCF_000151845.1 Pteropus vampyrus | reverse complement strand
CAAGCCATACTGCAAAGCCCTAGGAATATGAAGTGAATAAACCAGAGTTCTATAATGATGAGGAAAAGAAAATTACAGCCAAAATTAATCGATGATGTGATGATGGAAGGAAAGGGAGCTATGGGCTCAGAAGGGGGACCCAGTCCAGCCAAGAAGTGGTCAGGGGAGCTTTTAAGAGAAAGTAACGCTTGAGTTGGTTATTAAAGGAGGCATAGGTATTAGTCAAGTGATGGACAGGAGACAGAGTGTAGTATGACATTTCATGTAGGAGTGAACAACATATGCAAAGGCTCAGAGGCATGATGGAGCATGGTGTGTTTCTAAAGAGGGTGCAGATTAGATGGATGGAGATGTATTGAGAGTGAGGCAGGGCTCAGGTAAGTGAGGTCCCTGTGAGTTCAGTAAAAAAGCTTGTCCTTGGCTCTCACAAGATTGAAAGTTCCTTGAGGAAAGGAAGTTTTTTATTCTCTTACCAGCTAGGTTTCACTTCCTAGCACATTGTTTGTCACACAACAGGGCCCAATAAGCATTTGGTGACTGACTTTATGATTCCAGAAGTCATTAGGGAGCCATTGAAGAATCTTGAGCACAGGAGCAATATGATCATATTTGTTCTTTAGGAAGATCCTTCTGGAGGGACGATGAGTGAACAGTGGCTTAGAGGAGAAAAAGAGGAGCTGGCTAGAACTGCAGGCTTGGAGACTGTGGTCAAGGCTGTTAATGGTCCTTAACTCTCCAATTTCCTATTCTTCCTTTGGTAATAGAATCCCCTGAAGTTGAGCAGAGCATAGGGCTGCTGAGCTAGTGACTACATTTCCCAGCCTCCTTTGCAACTGGGTGGTCATGTGACTAGATTCTAGCCAATGAAATGTGGGTGGATGTGATGGGCGCACCTTTCATGCTCCCTCCTTAGAAGTAAGTTGCTTTCCCTATTTTCCTCTTTTTTCCTTGTCTTGAATGTAGTCATGATGATGGGAAGACATACTCAACGATGCTGATGAGGATCACATTCTAAGGCAGGGATTGGCAATGTCTGCCTGTGAATCAATACTGGCTGGCCATATGTGTTTGTGAATAAAGTTTGATTGGGACACAGCCTACATGTATTTGCCTATTGTCTGTGACTGAATTCTTGCTACAATAACAGAGATGAGTGCTTGTGGCTGAGATTCACATGCCATTCAAAGCCTACAGTATTTACTATCTGACCCTTTATAGAAAGTTTGCTAATCCCTGTTCTAGGAAAGGGCAGAACAACAATATGGGAGGAATTTGCTCCCCACATGGCTTCATGGAGCAGAAACATCTATCCACTTTGGCAGCCCAAAGTGGATAGATGTATATCAAAAGTGATAGAGGAAAGAAAAATGAACTTCTCTCTGGTTTTAGACACTGGCTTTGGGTTCTCTTTGTATGGCGGCAGTTCAGCTGATAACCTATTTAATACAAAGATTAATTAAGAGTTAGTTGCATTGGGGAAGATGTAAATGGCAGTGGTGTGACCCAGGCAGAAGTCGTGAGGAGAGAATGCACAGAGTCCATGGGACTCAAGTGGACAAATCTAGTACCTAATTGGATGAAAATGTGAAGGAAGAATTAGAAATGACTCCCAGGCCAGTGATGGTGAATGCAGGGAATGGGAGAGTAGGTAGGGAGAAGATACTGAGTATGGTTTTGCTGTATGGCGTTTGAGGTATCTTTGGGTCTCAGTGAGATTGGGAGGCAGTCAACGATCAGGGGAGGACCTGGGATAGTGACATACCATATATGAATAAGATACACTGTGAATAAATAAGATAGACCTTACCCCTTGGTAATTTAATGCTAGCACAAAAAATTGTCTGAGTTAGAAAAGACTTTGGATATCACCCAGTCCATTTCCTCACTTTAACCCTACAGAAACTGAGGCTTAAAAGGAGCAGCAGACTCTTCCATGGTCACACAGAAGGCTTTGGAAAAGACCAGCATCCTTGACTCTGGTTTCAGTGCTTGGGCTACTCCTTCTTCTCGTTTATCCACATTCCATGACCTCTACCGGGCACAGGGGATAAAACAGAAAACAAAACACACATGGCTACTGCTGTGTAAATGATGGCACATCAGTTGTGAGAGGCATAAAATTTCGGAGATGTTGAAACACGGCAGATGTACGTTTAGAAGGAAGAGCTGTGGTGATGGAAATGGCAACGATTTCCTGAGTGCATGTGCTGTGCTGGGTCTGTAAGAAGTGCTCTTTGTGGCTTATCACAGTCAGTCTTCACAACAAAGAGATAGATAATGCTACTAGCCCACTTTGCAGATAAGAGAAAGTAAGGTTCAGTGGTACTCATCTCTAGTCAATGGTCACACAACCAAAAAAATGACCAGAGTTGTGAATTCAATAATTCACTTATTTCTCCAACAAATGCTTACTGAGAACAAACTAAGTGACAGATGCTCTTCTAGCATTTGGGATTATAGCAGGGAAGAAAATTGATCAAGTTACTGTTCTCTTAAGTGTTTGGTTTCTAGCGGTGGAGGAAGAAAGGGAAACAAACAAACAAACAAACAAACAAACAAACAAATAAATGTCAGATGGTATCAAGTTCTATAAAGAACAACAATGAAAAATAGGAGAAGGAATTAGAGAATAAAGGGGTTAATGTTATTTTATAGAGAATGGTTTGGGGAAGGACTCCTTGATAAAGTGACTTTGAGCAGAGATCTGGATCAAGTGAGGAAGGGGTAAGTCACCTGGACATCAGGGAAGATATTTCAAATAATGGGAACAGGTAATGCAAGGGCCCTGAAGTGAGATGGAAACTCAGGTCTACCTGTATTTAACACTCTCTTTCCTGCTATGCTACACTTGTTCAATTTGACATGCACTTTCTGGAGTACTTACTATGTAGTGGCATGTATCAGAGGGTGGATAAGATAATGGGGTCTACAAACCCAACCCCTGTCCCTTAG
>NW_011889032.1:151570-158902 GCF_000151845.1 Pteropus vampyrus | reverse complement strand
GATCAGGGGAGGACCTGGGATAGTGACATACCATATATGAATAAGATACACTGTGAATAAATAAGATAGACCTTACCCCTTGGTAATTTAATGCTAGCACAAAAAATTGTCTGAGTTAGAAAAGACTTTGGATATCACCCAGTCCATTTCCTCACTTTAACCCTACAGAAACTGAGGCTTAAAAGGAGCAGCAGACTCTTCCATGGTCACACAGAAGGCTTTGGAAAAGACCAGCATCCTTGACTCTGGTTTCAGTGCTTGGGCTACTCCTTCTTCTCGTTTATCCACATTCCATGACCTCTACCGGGCACAGGGGATAAAACAGAAAACAAAACACACATGGCTACTACTGTGTAAATGATGGCACATCAGTTGTGAGAGGCATAAAATTTCGGAGATGTTGAAACACGGCAGATGTACGTTTAGAAGGAAGAGCTGTGGTGATGGAAATGGCAACGATTTCCTGAGTGCATGTGCTGTGCTGGGTCTGTAAGAAGTGCTCTTTGTGGCTTATCACAGTCAGTCTTCACAACAAAGAGATAGATAATGCTACTAGCCCACTTTGCAGATAAGAGAAAGTAAGGTTCAGTGGTACTCATCTCTAGTCAATGGTCACACAACCAAAAAAATGACCAGAGTTGTGAATTCAATAATTCACTTATTTCTCCAACAAATGCTTACTGAGAACAAACTAAGTGACAGATGCTCTTCTAGCATTTGGGATTATAGCAGGGAAGAAAATTGATCAAGTTACTGTTCTCTTAAGTGTTTGGTTTCTAGCGGTGGAGGAAGAAAGGGAAACAAACAAACAAACAAACAAACAAACAAACAAATAAATGTCAGATGGTATCAAGTTCTATAAAGAACAACAATGAAAAATAGGAGAAGGAATTAGAGAATAAAGGGGTTAATGTTATTTTATAGAGAATGGTTTGGGGAAGGACTCCTTGATAAAGTGACTTTGAGCAGAGATCTGGATCAAGTGAGGAAGGGGTAAGTCACCTGGACATCAGGGAAGATATTTCAAGTAATGGGAACAGGTAATGCAAGGGCCCTGAAGTGAGATGGAAACTCAGGTCTACCTGTATTTAACACTCTCTTTCCTGCTATGCTACACTTGTTCAATTTGACATGCACTTTCTGGAGTACTTACTATGTAGTGGCATGTATCAGAGGGTGGATAAGATAATGGGGTCTACAAACCCAACCCCTGTCCCTTAGAGGGTTTGTAGACATGCAGGGGAGACAGACTCACACTGATCACAGCCTAATGACCTCAGGCAGTTATAGAAAGGGTACCATAAAATAGGATGCTTGTCTGGTCAGGGAAGGACTTGCCTTGGACTTCAAAGGCAAGTGGAATTTCTTTAAATTCCTTGTTTTAGTAGTATAAATATACCATGCAAGTGCCCAGCTTGATAAATTTTCACAAGATGAATGCTCCTGTTGTAATCAGAAGCCTGATCAAGAAACAAAATATGACCAGCTTCCCAGAAGTTCCTTCAGAAACTCCTTGCAGGCACTCCCAAGTAACTCCTAACCTACCTTCTAACAGCATAGGTTAATTTTGTCTGCTTTTATATACAGTAGGTCCTCTTTTATGTCTGGCTTCTTTTGCTTAAGATTATGTTTGTGAAATTCATCCATGTTGTGTGTAATTGTATCTCATTTACTCCCATTACTATGCAGAATCCCAATGTGTGAATACACCATGAATTTTTTGTGTGTGCCTGTTCTGCTGTTTCTGGAGACTTAAGTTGTTTCCATTTTTGGCCATCACTGGTGGTGCTGCTATGACATTCTACTACATGTCTTTTGGTGAACATATGTGCGCATTTCTGTTGGGTACGATCTAAGAGTAAACTTGCTGGGTCAAGGGGTGTGCATATGTTGAGCTTTAGTAGACACTGCCAAATGGGTTTCCAAAATGGTTGTACCAATTAACACTTCCACTGGAAGCATATGAGCTTTTGAGCAGTGTATCCTTGCTAACACTCTGTATCTTCTGTCATTTTAATTTAGCTTCATTTCTTTTTGTTTTCATTTCTATAAGGGCGAGGTGACATTACATTGTGGTTTTAATTTGCATTGCCTTGATGACTAATGTAGCGGGCACCATTTTCATATGTTGATTGCCCACTGGCTCATCCTCTTTTGGTGAAGTGCTTGCTCAAGCCATTTGCCTATTTGTCTCCGTATGGGTTGTCTGCACTTTCCTTGTTGGTTAGAAGGTGCTCTTTATATATTCTAGATATGAGTCTACCTTTTTTAAAAAATTTTTATTTATTTTAATTAGTTTCAAGTATACAGTACAATGGTTAGACATCTATATAGTTCATAAAACCATCCCCCCAATTGCTCCCTCCTTCCCTTGACCCTCCACCTAGCCAACGTATTAATGCTAACTGCATTCCCTATGCTGCGCTCCCCATCCCCGTAACCATCCATCAGCTACTAATTTGTACTCCTTTAACCCTTCACCCCATTCTCCCAGCCCCTCAACCACTCTCTCCACTGTTCATTACCAAATTGTCTACTATATTTGTGAGTATTTTTTTGATTAGTTTGTTTTTTTTATTCCTTAGATTTATTAAGGAACCAGAAAAGTGAAATTATATAGTGTTTTTCTTTCTCTGTCTGACTTAAATACCTTCTAGGTCTATCAAAGCAATATCTTTTCCCATCTCTTTCCTTTTCCTATGTAGGAGTCTTGTTTTCTTATCTTTTCAGCCACTCTATCTTTTGGTTGGAGCACTAAATTCTTTTTTATTTAAGATACTTATTGATAGGAATGTAGTTGTTACTATTCTTTATTCCTGTTTTTAATACATGTTTTTTCTTCTTAAAGAAGTCCCTCCAACATTACCTGTAATACTGACTTACTTAACCCGGTGAAGGAAATGGACATAAAACCCCAGGAAGCTCAGAGAATTCCAAAAACCTGGGATTCAAAGAGGCCCACACCGAGACACATCATAATTAAAGTGCCAAAGGTTAAATACAAAGAAAGAATATTAAAAGCAGCAAGAGAAAGGGAAAACCCATAAGACTGGCAGCTGATTTCTCAAAAGAAACTATGCAGGACAGAGGGATTTGGCAAAAAATTTTCAACAGGATGAAGACCTAGGATTTACAACCCAGAATAATTTATCCAGCAAAGCTATCATTTAGAGTTGAAGGACATATAAAGAGCTTCCCAAATAAAAATAAGCTGAAGGAGTGTAGCTTTTTTGTTAATGTTGGTTCGAAGGTGCTCTTTATATATTCTAGATGTGAGTCCTTGATTGAATATACCCTTGAGATCTCTCCCACTTTGTGTGTGTGTGGGTTCCCTTCTCACTCTCTGAATGACGACATTTGATAGACAGATGTTCGTACTTTTAATGTAGAACATATTATTTATTTATTTTTCTTACAGCAGGATAGAATTTTGGAGACGTCTCCTTTCTTCTCTGGGCCTCAGTTTTCTTATCCACAAAAAAGGCTGTGAGGCTAGGATGAGTTCATGGACACTAAATAATTTATGGCTAATACTTCGCAAGTGTGTTTATAAAGCATAACTGGGTCACCCATCCTCCAGGAACTGGTGAGTCAGAAAACTTTGCTTTTACCCTGCTAACAATTACACCAGAAGTAGTCTGTCTAAGGGACCAATGTTGCGGGACCTTATCCAGAATCAAAGACATTCGTTACTTATATTTCTTTACTTATTAAGTTATCAAGACTTGGCTACCAATGCCAACCTCCTCTCTCTCAAATACAAACATTTTAAATCCCAGATATAGACATTGAAATTATGTATTTTCATTGGTGAAGTATTGTTTAGTCCCTCTAAAAATGCTTCAGGTGGCTGACAAAATAATAACAACATCTCTTTAGTACATTCTCAAGGTAGAACACCACACTGAGCACTATGATAGGAGATGTACTCGGAATGTAGGAAGAGAGGGTCCCATGACCAGAGGCACAGGTGAAAAATAGTATGGGGGCCTCAAAGAGCCTGTGATGGCAAATTGTATGTGTCAATGGTAGGCTCTGGTACTCAGCTATTCAGTCAAACCCTAATCAGCTGCTGTAAAGATATTTTGTAGATGTGGCCAACATCCATCAATTGACCTTAGATAAAAAAAAGTTATTCTTGATAATGTGGGCGGGCCACATTCAATCAGTTGAAAGGCCTAAGAGCGGAACTGCGGTTTCTCTGAGGAAGAAGAAACTCTGCCTCAAGACTGCGGCATCAGCTTCTGCCTGCTTCCAGACTGCTAAATTGTCCTAGAGATTTTGGACATGTTAGCTCCCACAATTGTATGAGACAGACATTGAAATAAATCTCTTTATATGTCTAGATCAGGATGAAGATCTAGACCTAGGTTGAGATTTAGACCTTTATCTCTGTTTCCTATTGGTCCTGTTTTTGTGGAGACCACTGATGGATCTAGAGTCCTAAGTGAGAACCTAGGACCAGAGTTGGTGGGAGCAGCAAAAGATGAAGATCAGCCTCTTCCATTATTTCCCTCCCGGCTCCAGCCACAAAGACCTTTCTAGCCAAGCATGTTCTAGCTGCCAGATCTTGGCATTTGATGTTCATTTTGTCTGGAAAACTCCTCCCCTAGCTACATGCATGCCTTGTACCCATATGTCACCATCCAGATCTCTGCTTAAATGCCACTTCCTGGAGGAGCCTTGCCTGACTTTTCTAATCCTGCCATCACCCTTCTTTACTAAGAAAAATTAATTTTTCTTCCTGATGCTTATCACTATTAGCTATTTCATATATTTCTTTCACTTACCTGTCTCACCTGCTGGAATATGAGCTCCCTGAGACTAGAGACTTCTTCACTCCTGTGTCCTAGTTCCTAACACAGTGCTTGGCACTAAGAGGACACTCAGTGGGCTTCAAATTGTGATGGATTGAGTACCGTGCCAAGTAGTTATAAGGAATTGAAACCAGCTTCGCCCACCGATCTCTTCATGACAGCCATAGACTCCTGGAGAGACGCTGTGGGGGGAACTTGCAAAGAGACTCCAGTGAGAAACAGCTTGGAGGTACTTGACAATTTTCCCTTATCTCCAATAATCCACATTGCCTGGCCAAGTTGTTCACGAAGGAGGCCTGATGATGCATCACAAAAAAACAACTGCGGCCTCTCAATCACTCAGCAAATTTTGGAAGGAAAAACAGATATCAAAATTGAAAGTGCACAACAGTAATATATGATATCAGATCCGTCATTCTTTATAGCAACATGGACGATGGCGTTTGGGAAACAGCAGTTGCACCCAAAAGATAGACAGGCAGTTTTGACATGTCTTGCCAGAGAAGAATCACCCATCCCACCCTCGTCCCCCCACCTTCCCGGCCCGATCCGGAAGAATGACAGAATTACAAACAAATCAATCAGGCAGAGAACAGAAGCAGCAGAGACTCAGGGCTTGGGTGGCAAAAACAAGACAGAGTGCCAGTGTACTAGGTATTCGTGTATTCTCAATCATGGGCAAATGGGTGGCTGCCCAGGAATCCAGACTTGGTGGACCCTGAGAGGACTCACTTGCCTCGTTTATCAATTAGTGGTCTGTCCATGGTGCTGAATCTCCACTACTTTGGGTTAATTAATTAGAGTTGGAGACAAGTGGTCACAGTGGCCACAGTTATCAGCCCTTTGCTCCTATGGAAGAATGAGTTTATTGTGAATTAACAAAGCTAGAATGGGGAATAAATATCCAGAAGTCACAAACACACAAGCATACAAGGGCCAGTTGATAACATAAACAAGAAAAACAAGTTGTAATACGATAAAGAGTATTGGGGATTGTGGTTAACTAGAGAGTGCATGCTCCACCTACAGAGGACAGCTGCAACATGGTCCCAGCTATTTGAGGCTATATGTTCCCAATTGGCATTTATAAGAGGTTTTCAATCAAAATTTATAAGAGGAGCTCTAAACCTATTTTATGTGGAATCAGATTTTAAAACGTTGACAGCTAATTAAAAAAATGTTCTAGACTAGTCCCTCACTTAAATATGGGAGGATTGAGGCGCAGAGAGGAGAAGGGATTTGCTCAGTGCCTGACTTTCAGTTCAATGCTTTCTCCTTCCCTTCAGCCCGCTTTCCTGTTTGACGGAAAAGGCCTCTCCTCGCTGAGCCCTAAACCTAGGAAAGGCAGATGAAGGGACAGAATACGGGAGACAATATTTGAATAAATCAGTTCTAAATTTTGAAAGAGCATAATTTAGCTACAATTATTTCAATACATTCCAACTCAGCTGAAGTGTCAGGCATAGAGAAGAGAGGCTGAGGAAAGGAGACAGTAGTGTTGGAAAGGCTGGGATGCCTTTGCAAAGAAGTGTGCCCCTTCTGGACCACCTTCAGAGTTCTGGGATGTCCCTTGGAGAGTACCTCTGGGCTCAGAGTGAGATGCTTCCCCTCTCCTTTTTATCTTAATTAAGCTTTACGAGAGCAGATCCTGTGACTCCTGATCTAAATCCTAGTACTAGCGAACACTCTTTGTAGGAGTTCTCTGTATCAGACAAATCAGGCATTCCATGGCGGAAAAATGGCTGGGGTATAACCAATCTATCTAGAAGCCCCAGCTCCTTCTCAGTCTCAGCCTCACCCTCCTCCCACTCTCTGGCCTGGGGCCCCTGAGCCTTTGTCCCCTCTCTCAACAATACTGGGGACATAGTCTACATTAGGTGAATCAACAAGGCCATCTCAGAAGAGACCAAATAGGAAATAAGAGGCCCCATTGCCTAATGGGACTTATCAATTATGATCTAGGGCCATATTTCTTTGAGGGGTGATTGTTTCACGGAGTCTGACATCTCATATAGCTTTAAATTACTCACGACCGGGACGGCTTACAAGATAGCAGTAAAATCAGGAGAGGATTGGGCAATGTAATTATAGTATGGAAATGATGTTGATCACTCAAGCAGGGAGCAGACCTTGAATCGAAAACTCTGCTCTGTCTCCCCACCCCCTTCTTTCCACTGCCTCTGCTCAGAACTGTAGAACACACAACATCTGGGCAACATGGAGAGTAACCTCGCTCCTGCTCAGAAGCTGGAAATTGGCCAGGTCACAGTGTAGGATGTAATGAGTAAAGGGGGCTGATGTGGACCAAGGACAGATCCCATAAGTCACAGTCAGAATCTAAAGGCCAGAGTGACAAGAGTTTGCAGGAGTTGTCAATTGCCAAAGTTTATAGAGGTGACAATTTCTTAAGCACTTAATATATGCCAAAAATTATATTAGAATCTGGGAATATATCCTTCCTTCCTTCCTTCCTTCCTTCCTTCCTTCCTTCCTTCCTTCCTTCCTTCCTTCCTTC
>NW_011889032.1:141738-151395 GCF_000151845.1 Pteropus vampyrus | reverse complement strand
TGGAATCCAGAAAGAGAAAAACTTATTACTCACATCATTCATTCAAACACTTATTGACGATTGACTAGTTTGTAGAAATGCTAAGCTGCTTATCAAACCCATTCTATCTTCTTCCTGAGCACGCAGTTAGGCTACATTTCCAGCTTCCTTTGTAATTAGGTGTGGCCATATGACTGAATTCCAGCCAACAGAAGTGAAGTGGGTTCCTCCTTGATCTGGCCCATAAAATCTTCCTACAGGTGATCTTCCATGCTCTGTCCTCAACCTGCCAGCTGGGTGTCAACACCCAGGAAGATCTTAGAAGACCAGTTGGCAAAACTGGCAAAACTATTAGTATATTGTTTCTCTGGATAAACAAGTAAAACAAAACCCCTCCCCCACCTCTAATCCTCTGCTGACCTGAGCTTGCATTGTACCACGATACACCAGGCCATCATACCAAATATATAAAAAGTGATTCAAGGAGAAGATACATTTGCACTTCTTGAGCTGCAAAATTATAGAGTTTGTGGGTTATAATAGTTAGCTAGACACTATACCAAGTATCAAGGACATAAACATTCATTCAAGCCTTTTCTTGGCATTTGCTATGGTCTAGGCAGCATACTGAGTGCCAAGAATGTGGAGCACAGTTAATTAATTCAAGAACTAGGCTCTGAGGTTATGGAGATAAATGATAAATGACTAATAATTAATTATTATATCCACAAACATTTATTAGGTAACTAATATGTCCAGTCTTGGTGTTAAGCTTTGGGAACACAATGAATAATTCATTTAAACATGGTTAAGTTTCTATCATATGGTGGACACTGAGTTAGGCATTTGGGAATTAAAGATGAACAGGGCCCCTATTCTCAGGGGTTTCATCATTTGGTGGAAGAGCCAGGTCATGGTGGTGTAGCGCGAAAAGTACTAAAATAAAACTTTTTATGAGATTCCACAAAGACACAGTGAATGAACTCTGTTTGGGGTTAATAGAAAAGGGGAGCGAGCAGGGAAAACTACAAACGAGTAGGGATTTTATATCTGGGCTTTAGATGAGTGTTCCATACAGAGACTAGGTGGAAGGAAAATCAGGCAGAGGGAACAGCATGTGCAAAGTGGGTGTGTCCTGGGATCAGTGAAAAGTTTAGTGTGACTGGAGCTCAGGAGTAAGCAGCAAGGACAGAATCAGGTGAGCAGTGCTACAGCCTGAATCTAGGGCAAATGCTCTTGTCCTTGTGCCTGCAGAGTGATTGGAGCTAGGAGGGGTCAGAGGCTAAAGATTAGTACCATTTTGGACCAAGGTGGGAGTAGACACTCCGTCTTATGCCACTCACTCCCACCTCCATGGACAGGGACTGTTTCGTTCTTCCTTTTTAAATTACACATTCAATGCGAATGCAGCTATAAGATGTTATCCCACTAATATTACCCCCTACCCCTCATTTTATAATGAGCAAAATGATGATCAGAGAGGTAAACCATCCACTCAAATTACATAGCTGCCTGAATCCAGGGTTGGCATTTAATCTTCCAAGTGAGGCCACATTCCCAAGGTGCCTGTGGCCCTCAGCAGTGTGGGAAATGGGTTTCCAGGCCCAATGATGCAGAAGCTCTGAAACTCTCTGGGGTTAACTGACTGTATTTGGCAAAGGACAAGGGGCTTCCCTTCCCAAATGTAATCAGAACTAGCTCAACACTGAGCTTGTGTGTGTGCGTGTGTGCATGTGCGCGCATGTGTGTGTGTGTGAGTAGTGAGGGGCGTAAGGGCTGGGGGAGTCTTAGCTGAGCCAGGACCAGCCTGAGCTGTGCTGGGAAGGAATAAATCTCTCTGTGAGCCAACATTAATACAAGCTTGGCAGGTTCTGGGCAGGCCCCTGGTTGATTATGCCAATGGACAGCGGGGAGGGGAAGATTGAGCTGCTGGGGTGGCGTGAATGCATACTACACAGGGTAATACCTTGAAAATATATAGCATCCAAGTAGGCAGACAGCTGAAGGTAGGCTGAAGGCGGGTGGTAAGGGGGCGGCATCTGTTTGCAATTACAATGACCAGAACCCACTGAACAAAGCTCCAGGAAAGCATGCCTAGGGTGCTTACTTTAGGTGAGCTGCAGGAGTACCAATCATTCACTCACATGTTTATTGAGCACCTACTTGGTGCTAGGCACTGGGGATACAGGGTTGAAAGTCCAGACATAGAGCTGCTCTCATAGAGCTCACAATCTGGTGGGGCAAATAGAACTGAGAAGGCCATTATGCCAGTTCCATAGAAAGTGCATTAAGGAGAAGAATAGGTAGGAGCGAGGGTCTAGGAGGCTTAGGTAGAGGTCATGGAGGATTGCCTAGAAGAGCTGACATTTGAAATGAGAGCTGAAAGATGAAATGGGGTTAACTTGGTAGAGTGTGCCTGTGTGTAGCAAGGGCTAGAGGAACAAAGAAGAAATATATATATGGAGATCCTGGGGCAGTAGAGTGTTTGGAACCTGTGAACAACAGAAAGAAGGCCAGAGTGGCTGGTGCATGGAGAGTCAGGGCTCAGACAGGTCTGAGATTTAGGGAGAAGTCAGACCAAGCATGGCCTTGTGGGCATGTAAATGATTGGATTTATCTTAGAGCAGTGGAGAGCCTAAAGGTTCCAAAACAGGGGAGCTACTGACCAAATTCTCTATTCTCAAGGTATGCCATTAAATCCTCACTGCAACCTGGTGAGATATACGGGACCACTTTTCATTATCTGAGCCTGTTATACCCGAAAGACAGTAACTAACTGAATACAGATTCTCTGGCCCAACATTCTGGACTTGTTACTAAAAAAGGTTTGAATTTCAAAATATTAAAGGAGAATTCCCATCTCCAGATGTAGCTTTAGTGGGAATTTGACAAAGGTCAGAAAGCTCTGATCAGAATTTGTGAGCCATGGACAGTTGTGTCTTGGAGAAAGAGCCCAGTGTCACCATGACCTGCACAGGAGTCTGGCTTGGGAATGGCTAAGGGAGACAATCTGAGAATGCCAAGGGTCTGTGAAGAGCCAGACACCTTTACCAGAATGAGCATAGAAGGTGCCAGAATGGGCTGCTTACCCCAGGGCTTGGGAAGCTGAAAAACTGCCTTAAGTATCTGGTCACTAGGAATCAGAAGGGAAATATGAAAAAAAAGTGAAATAAAATGTAAGATTCTCTCCCCTGGAAACATCTTACCAGCTCAAGTTTGGAAAGGGTAATCCAATCCATCTGCCAAATCTTTGCAAGCTCAGACTTGGCCAAAATAATGGTAATAATGGAAAATAGTAGCAACGATGTATTCATCTGGCAAATTAGTGGACTCCTATTTTGAGCCTAACCCAGATCTGGGCATTGGGGATAGGACAGAGAAAGTAGAGATGGAGCCCATCTCCCTGGAGCTTTGTCCAGGGTAATATTAGCTATGCTTTGTTGAAAAATTACCATGCGTCACTGAAACAAGATGTGTCATATATACAACTCCTTCTCTGAACCTCACAGCCACTCTACCAGAGATACTTGTAGCAGACATTGCTGGTCCTGTTTACCTGGCCTGTGTACACAGTTCCCAGCTTCTATGAGTGTTGCCTGATGACAACTCACAGGTTCCCCCATTTTGGATACTCTCCTTAGAGCCACATGGCTCAGAGATGCCTGGAGAGTTACGCACACCCAGGGACAGTCTGTCATTAATGACTAACTCTTTTAGGAGCTCCCTGCTTCCCGCGTTGCAACATCACAGTGCCGTTCACGCTGCCGAGCTCCCGTGGGATCAGGTGGAGACTGGATCTCAACTAAAACCACATCTTTGCTTGGCTTCCTCTCCTTCACTGGAGAGATAGACTCTCCATGTCCTTGCAGGGTTTTCTCTAGAGCTCTCCTGTGATTAACCTCTTGCACAAGAGTGCTCATCTGGGCTTCAGGGATGAGACTAGGGTGAGGCAGGCATGGCACTCAGGGCACCAAATTTAAGGAGGTGCTCATTCTCAGGGGCTAACGTTCCATTTGCATGAGCCAGAGAATGAGAGTTTCCTTACATTTTGCACCCTGGGCACCTGGATTGCTTCACACTCATCTCAACCCTGTCTTAGGTTCTCTTCCAGGAAGCACGTCTCCACACTATCTTTAATGCACCCAACCCATAGATGGAGACATGATGTTGAACAGACTAACAAATGTATCCAAGATCCCATAGCTTATAAGTGGGAGAGCTCAGACTGTTTGAAATAAAAATTTATGTATGCTTTTCCTGTATCTTATTATCTTCAGGACACTATGCCCCATTATCCAGGGAGCAGAGACTCAAAGGTGAGACAAGTCGAGAAAAGTATCAGATCCTTGGAGACACTTGCAGTTTTATCTGGTGCAGCCCCTGCTGACCAGCATCTAAACAATTGCTATGAAAAATAAATAAATAAATAGTTGCTATGACCATTTTAAGGATGAAACAAATGAGACTGAGGTGGTCAGAAGTCTGACCTAAGCCACTTTGAGGAGTTAACTCACTCTTTCAAAGCCTACTGAGGGATACAATTAGGGATACTTGAATGCTGAAAGTGTATTTTGGCTTTGAAACTCTGAGATGGTCTTGAAAGTTGAGTGAGACCTGAGAGACGACAGGTGTTGGGTGGTAGAGGCAGATGGCGCCACTAGAGGTTACCAGCATTATCCAAGAAGGGCAAACCGGACCTTACCTGGGAGACAGAGAAATGGGGGCCTCCCTCCATATCTATAAGCCTGAGTGTGTGAGGGTATGTGTTGGGGCTGGGGTTTAGTCTCTACTCGGCACCCATCCATGACTTCACAGCTGCTTCTGTGTTGCGTTCTGACACATTCAAGGCTCAAGAAAAAACAGCTCTCCTTTACTCTCTTTTTGATCATATTATCTGTTCCCAAAGCAGAGCAGTTGTGTTATCATAATAGTAGCTTAATTCATCCCCTTCTTTTCTATTTTAGCTTCTGAGTTGAAGCACCAGTTATGCCCACCATCTTGGAATTAGTAAAACTGAAATGCAAGAAGGAAGGAATGGAAATGTGTCACAGAGGAGCTGGGGGTGTGTGAACTTGGGCCAATCATGGTCCAGCCAGGACTGCAGTTTCTTCCTGGTAAATTGGTGGGCAGACAGCTCTGCCCAATTCTATTTCCTTTGTCCACCCTCCTAGATTACCCTACTTCCCCAGATTACACTTTTGCAGATGTCAAGGGATGTGCATTCATGGTGCATTCATGGTGCATCAAGGTTAAGAGGGGCAGCTCCTTGGATATGATCTTCTGGGAACTTGGAAATGAAAGATATTATTCAGTTATACGCCCTAATAACTGGGGCTACTTCAGTGGTGCTGCAAGGGGTTTTCTGAATGCATTTCTCTGCGCCCAGCTTCCAGTCCGAACTCCCTATTGCTCCAGTTCTCGGTGCTCTGGGAGTTGTTTCATTGGAAACTTACTGTTAGGTCTAAATATCTCTTTTAAGGCACCATCTGTGGATGTGCCAAACTGATGTAAGAGAATAGCTCTAAAAGTACCCAATTCATTAGAGTCTCGGTCTTGCACCACTTACTCCAACCCTGATTCTCCATAGGTGCTTGATAAAGAGGGTGTGCTGCCCTCTATGAAGATCTGTACGTCCCTAGCGCTGTCAGCTAGTCTGAGGACCAGGAGGCATATTCCTGTATGTTGCGCCTCCCTGGAAACCCAGCATCTATAAAATAAAAGCCGAGTCTTTTTTTTTTTTTTTCATCTTGTAGAAAATGTCCTATTTAAAAAATGTGATTAACTTTAAAGCACCCAACCAGGACATGTTTGGAGGGAGGTCCGATTCCTCCATTTCTAATGTCCCCACTGATATAATGAAGACTATACTTCCGAAGCATAGTTATTCAAGTATCCAAATTAGATTTAGTAATGGAATCCTGGGAGTTCTGACCCTTAGTCCTCAATTTCACATATCAGAAATCCAAGCCTACCTAGAAACCTGATTATCTTAGGTCTGGATTGTGCATTTACACAAATGTATCTAATTGCTTTAATTTTTTTTTTATTAAAGTCCAATTGGCATACAATATTGTATTAGTTTCAGGTGTACAACATAGCGATTTGACATCTACGTACCTTATGACGTGATCACCACGACACGTCTCTTAACCACCCGTGCAAAGTTCTTACGATATCATTGACTTCATTCCCTGTGTTGTACACTAAACTTCCGTGGCTTAGTTATTTTATAACTAGAAGTTTGTCCTTCTTATTCACCTGTCCCCCAAGCCCCTTCCCTCACTCAACCATCAGTTTGTTCTCTATGTCTATGAGTCTATTTCTGTTTTATTGGTTCATTTGTTTTATTTTTCGGCCACTCCAGAGCTAGTCTCAATGAATGTTTCCACCTTTGTGCCATTGCCCTGGCTGCCGTCCCTAATCCCACATTGGAAGACATGGGATCTAATCAAAGTCCTAATCAAAAGTCGACAGCTAGTAAGAACTCCTGAGTTTTGATGATGGGATGCAATTAGAAGTTTCAAGAGCTGTGGCTTCCTGAGGGGGCAGCCTGGATAAGATTGTCATTCTCCACTTTTATTTTCCAATAATCCACATGAAGAATATAAGGCTTGCTGGGTGATACTCAGGAAGCTGCTTCTCCTCTCTGAGCCTCAGCGATCCCCATCTGTTCAAATGGGTGGGTTGGATGGCTCAAAGCCAATGATTCTCTGAGATGAAGCATTATATGCCGCCTGCTGTGTCTTGCTTGGGTTTCATGGAGCCAAAGGGGTTTGAAAGCATTTATCAGTTCATGCATCACTTGTTCATTAAAGATCCTTTCTGGACATCCTCATAGCTCCTACTTTTCCAAGCATTCAACCCCCAGCCCCCACAGGTGCTGACAAATTACTGCTTGAAGTTCATGGTCCCAGAGGCCTTCTTAAAAAGTCCAAGAATGCAGGCATGGCGGGGGGTGAGGAGGGAGTGTGGAAGGATTTTGGCTAGAAGCCACACGCGTCAGCAGCAGGAGGAGGACTCAGGAGGTGGGGTATAGGCACCCCGAGATTGCTCAGGCAGCAAAGCGGTCAGTGGCATCCTGACTTTGAAAGCAATCCAAAACAAGGTCTGCGTTCTAGTCTCCAGTGATGTCACAGCTAATCATTAGCCTGGTAATTACACTGAAAGCCTTCTGCGATCTTATCCTCAACAGGGTCATTAATGCAAGGCAACCACACCAGTAAATGTCTCATTAGTCTTATTTTAGACTTATGTATTTTTCAGGACTACAGAATTTTAATAGTCTGCCTTCCCCCACTCCTCCCCCTTCTGTGACATTAATATCTATTCCACATGCCAGATTTTTCCAACTCTCCCCCCTTACCGTTTTCTCTACTCAGAGGCCCCAGAGGAGAGACTAGCAAAGAAGGCAGGTTGGAGTGGGGTGTCTACAGGGGTTAGGTCTTTCCCTTCTTCACTGGCCTCAGCTCTGTTTCTGGCCTCAGTCTTTTTTCCGTGATGACAACCTTTTCCTGGATTTTCTATGTCTTCTTCAGGAGGTTTCAGTCTTTTCATTTTAACCCTCTAAAACCTTTTTCTTCATTATTAAAGAAACACATGCTCATTACAAAGACAGGAAGAAAAACTTACCATTAACCTCAGACCCCTAGGCAAAATGATCTCCTTCTCACCTCTTGTTCACCACTGCTCGCAATTCTAGTTTTCCCTTTGTCCCTGGAACAGGCTAAATTTCTCCCTCTCAGGGCATGTGAGGATTGCTGGTCCCTGTGCCTAGAGTGCTTTCCTCTCTGGTCTCTCCTTCATTGACTCTTATTCTCTCTTCAGAGTGCAGCCTAAATACCACTTCCTCCTGGAAGTTTTCCCTGCCCTGTACCCATTCAATTTTAAGGTTGTACCTCTGACATTGGATGCTGTTGTCCATCTCTTATATCGCACATGTCACGATCATGAAGAGTTATCTATAGGGGGCATTAATTGATTACATTCTCCCTGACAAGGCAGATCACTCCAGGTGGACAGGGAATACCCCTGTGGGGTTCGTTATTAACCCTGTAGACCCAGTGTTTATCTCACCAACAGTAGATACAAAGGGACATCCATGAGTACTTGTTGAATGGATGGATGAATGGGCGGGTAGATAGCTGGCTGGCTGGCTGGCTGGCTGGCTGGCCGGTTAGATAGATGAATGGGTGGTTGGTTGGCTGGCTGACTGGTTGAATGGTTAGATGGGTGGGTGGATGGATGGATGAATAGCTAGATTTATTTAAAAATACTTTTCTCTAATATTTCCTTGGCATTTTAGATACTATTGAAATAATACAATATCAATATGTAATCTCCTTTCTGAATTTTTCATTCTGCTTTTTTCTAAATGTTAACAACTGTAAGTATTTTTTGATGTCTGAGTAGTAGTCCATTGAGGTGATGCTCCCTAATTTACTCAGTTAATTCCTGGCACGCATTTGGGAAAGTGGTATTTTCTGCAGTTAAGCCTTTGGGTTCCAGCCCCAAGCGCCAGGGTTCCAAGACTGCTATGCCACCATCTCAGCAGTGTGACCATGCAGTTATGGACAAGTTTTATAATTTCTATGTGCCTCAGTTTCCTCATCTATAAAACAAGGGTGATAACTTAGGGGCATAATCCCTTATGGTCTTTTTTGCTGCTGGGGACCCAGAGACGAGCACAGTCACTGGCACATGCATGAGTGGGGGGTTTAATAAATATCTGTCAAATGAATGAAGGACTATTTTTTTTACCTCGAGAAAGAGCTGCTACTCCAAAGAGGCCAGCTGCCAAGCCTCCCTCCCTAGCTCCTTCCCTAGAGCCCATGATATTTAATTAATATGAGCCAAGCAGAGCCCGCTTTATGGTGCTGGCCCAGGGGCCACCCATAATCGAGAAACAATAGGAGGCACCTGCGAATTGGTCTTGGCTAATGATGGATAGACCCACACGGAGGTCAGGAGCCGAAGACCCAGGGGATGGGAGATTCCATCCAGAGAGTACACGTGGAAGAAGGGAAAAGAGATGTCTGCCTCCCTGGCCTGTGATCTCAGAAGGTGGAGTGGCTCACCACGTGCCAGGTCCTGGTGAGTAATTTACAGGGAGCCTCAGAATAGCAGTTGTGTGCTGTTTTTTTTTCCCGCATGTAGATGTGTTGGGTACTCAGACATGAGGGGCACTCCAGAGGGAAGTAAAATGGAAGGAGGGTCTTGCCAATTGTGGGGTGGGGTGCAGGGGCTGGGGGTCAGATGGGTACAGTCCTCCATTCTTGCTTTTTGGCTCTGGGTAAGTTTGGGCATTCATGAGGAGATCCATGTTGCTAACCCTAGTCTGGGGTCACCTCCTCTACTCTTCCAGTTCCAGTGTCTAACCTCCTGAAGGGGCAGCCACTTCATTTCCCCCCAAAGAGGGAGAGGGCTCTATTTAGGGGAGATGCTGCTGTAATTTCTAGCTCCGCAAGGACAGGGGACTTCAGGATCTTGGGTGTCTCCACACCTGTGCTGAACCATGTCTGGGTGGCAAAGAATGTGGAGTGTGTGTGTGTGTGTGTGTGTGTGTGTGTGTCTTGCTATGCTATAAGATACATCACAGTCACCAAGGCCATGAATGACAGAAATGGAATTCAGATTACAAGACTCCCAGAGGGTGGGGTGATGGGACGGAGGTCTTGGAGA
>NW_011889032.1:101438-141548 GCF_000151845.1 Pteropus vampyrus | reverse complement strand
CTTTCTATTTGTGGTAGAATACACATATCATAAAACTTACCATTTTAACCATTTTTAAGTGTATAGTTCAGTGGCATTAAATAAATTCACATTATTGTGCAATCATCACCACCATCCGTCTCCTGACTTTTTCATCTCTCCCAACTGAGACTCTATACCATTAAACACTAACTTTTCATCCTCTCTCCCCTAAACCCCTGGCAACCACCATTCTACCTGATGTCTCTATGACTTTGACGACTGGGGTTAGCTCACATAAGTGGAATCCTACGGTATTTGTTCTTTTGTATCAGGCTCAATTTCACTAAGCATAATGTCCTCGGGTTTCATCCATGTGATAGCATGTATCAGAATTTCCTTCATTTTTAGAGCTGAATGATATTCAATTGTATGGATCCACCACATTTTGCTTATCCGTCCATTGACGAACACATTTGGACACTTGAGTTGCTTCCACATTTTAGCGATTGTGAATAATGCTGCTCTGAACATGGGTGTGCAAATATCCCTTCAAGACCTCGCATTTCACTCTTTTGGATGTACACTCAGAAGCGGAATTGCTGGATCATATGGTACTTCTATTTTTAATTTTTTTTGGAGAACTGCCATACTGTTTTACACCCGCGGCTGCATCGTTTTGTATCCCATCAGTAATGCATCAGTGTTCTGATTTCTCTCCCTCCTCACTGACACCTACCTCCTAAGTTTTCTTTCTTTCTTTTTTTTTTATAATAGCCATCCTAATGGTTGTGAGGTGTTATCTCATTGTTGTTTTGATTTGTGCTTTCCTAATGATTAGTGATGTTGAGCATCTTTTCATGTGCTTATTGGCCATTTGTATATATTTTTTTCCATGTGATGTGTAGATGAGAGCTTAGGTGTTTTTGTGTTTGTTTGTTTTTGTTTTGTTTTGTTTTTGGAATCCAAGAGTTCTGGGCGTAGTCATATCTCCACCTCTCAGATTTTTCACAGTGTGACTTTGGGCGAGTGGCTTCAATTCTCTCTGGGCTCCAGTTTCCCTGTTGATGGAATGGAGGAAATTATTCAGACCCACGGGGGCTGTTATGAGAATTTGAAGAGAATTTAAGATTCTAGTTCTTAGCCCACAGGCAGCCCTTTCCAATGCTAGTTTATTTGTGCCCAAAGATTCATCATCCTACATTGAATTTGGGATGCTGGTGATCCAGAGTGGGGACTTGGTATCTCTGCCAGCTGGCCTCAGTGAGCAATCATAGGCACAGACAAGCATTTAGGGAGGTGGTGACTCTGACTTGTGTATTTGCTTCTTTGAACTATGGGCTCAAGGCTTGCCCTAGCTTTGGTCTTGCCACTCTGGAACTTTGTGCTTGTACCTCAACACCCAGAATGTGGGGTTCTTTGAGGTTTGGAGGTCACACCCTGTTCATCTTTCTCCCTCATCCTAGGATGCCTAGCACATAAAACAGAGACTAGCTAATTGTTCAGCAAACCCATTTTCCATTCCCTCTGGGCACATAGTTAGGCTGCATTTTCATCTGCCTCTCCTGCTTTGGGGTGGGACCCTTGAACTATGTCTGGCCGACGGGATGAACCACCCCTCATTGGCTGACACCCATCATGACCTTATGAGTGCTTGTTGAAGGAGACAGAGCCTCTTTAACTCAGACTGTAAATATCACCTGTGTTCCTAGTCTGTTCCCATTCCATCTTGCTGCCAATTCAAATCCAGAGAGCAATAAATAAACTTCTGTTGGGTGACATCACTAAGACCGTGGGCTCTATATGTCACAACAGCTGACATTCTCCTGACTAATACCCCAGGGTCCCAAGTTCGTTGGAGTTAGGGACCTTGCACATCTGGTTTTCATCTGTGTCCCTACAGGGGTTGGCACATAGTAGGTGCTAATTAACTTTTGTCGAGTGAGTCAGTAAAGGATGTCGCATCCAGTGGGTGCTCAGTAAATGTTTTCTAAGTGGAGAATTGGTGAGAGTACTAATTGGCCACTGAGATGGCCAATCTATGGATAGATGTGTTAACGTTTCAGAAGAAGGAAAACCAGTCTCCTGGAGCTGGGATCCTGGTTGGACAACTCGGGAATATTTCAGAGCTAGTGCTCAGGATGCTGGCCACACACAAAGTGTTTCCTAGGGCTGCTATAACAAAATGCCACAAACTGGGAGGCTTAAAGGACAGAAATTTGTTTTCTCATAGTTCTGGAAGTTAGAAGTTTAAGGTCAAGATGTTAGTAGGGTTGGTTCCTTCTGAGGGCTGTGAGAGAGAATCTGTTCCATGCCTCTCCCTTAGCTTCTGGTGGTTTTGCTGGCACTCTTTGGCATTCCTTGGCTTGTGGAAACATCACTTCCATCTTTATCCACGTGGTATTCTCCTTGGGTGTAGTCATTGTGAGAGTGTTAGGTGTGGAGGGGACTTTCATTCTTATGCTGGCTACACAAACTTGCAACTGAGGACCATTCCACTCTGATCCTGCCTCTGATTCTCACTAAGGGGAAGCCACTGCTCAGTCACACTTTCCCTGATTCCCCCCACCTTCTCGCCCCCTACCCCCAACCAGGCAAAATTCTCTAGCCCAGTGGGTTTGAATTCTAGCTCTGCCACTGCCTCCATGTGTGAATTTCAGCATGAGCACTTTCTGAGCCTCTGTATCCTCCTTTGTCAATAAGAATAATTAGGTCACTATCTGGTCAGTGAGGTTTCTGTAAGGTTAAAAAAAGACTATGCATTTCATGATGACAATGGCGATGCCTATATGATGACAAAATTTCCTGGAAGACTAGTTAGTCCCTAGAAGATTGACATCTGCACAATGTGATATAGGTGAATCACTATGAAACATCAAGTTCCCCAATCACGTTAGGGGCAGCCTTGGGACATTCAGGTCAGAGGCAAATCTGGCCCACTGCCTGTTTCTGTAAATAAAGTTTTATTGGAACACAGCCACACCCATCTGCTTACCTGTTGGCTGGGGTTTCTTTTGCAATACAATAGCAGAGTTGAGTCACTGCAACAGAGACCATATGCCTGAAAAGCCTAAAATATTTATTGCCCAGCCCTTTGCAGAAAGAATTTGCTGATCCCTTGTATAAAATAACATTGCATAAAATAACAAATAACATTGCATAAAATAACAAATAAGGCGTTTGAGCTTATAAGACCAGAGTTCAAAACTCAAAACTTCACCTTTTCTTGCTGTGTAATGTCAGATATATTGTGTGAAATCACCATTTCTCTCTTGACAAATTGAAGGTATAAACTTATGCCACAGGATAATTGGGACAATGAGGTGAGATGCTCATGTAAATTGCTTTGCCATGTGTTCAAGAAGAACTCGAAGAACCTTTAGGCCACAGGTTTTAGTTAGTGTGTCATGGTCCCTGGTACACAATAGCTGCTCAGTGAATTCTCATGCCAAATGCAGGAATTTCCCCATGATGTCCGTTTAGGTAGGGATTGGCACCTCATCTCTGCCAACAATATCTGGAGTAATTGTAGGTCCATTGTGGGCAACTGAGGAGGACACTCCAGATCTGTGTGGATCAAAGAGTAGCCCCCAATTTAAAAACAGCCGTTTACTACCCTTTACCCTGGGGGGGGTGGTTTTCTGTCCTGGTACTCCGACTCCACTCTGAGCCCCCATCACACAGCATGTAAGTGATGGAAAGAAGTCAGTCAGAGAGAAAAAGACAGATTGAGTGCCTCTGTGGCCCTGGCATTTCCCTCCAGATCTCTGGATTTCCATATATTTGAAAACCTAATATAAACAACAGAGAAGAAATTTGCATTTCGGGCAGCAAGGAATGAAAAATTGAGGCGCAGTAATGTATTGCCGCTTGCGGAAGAGAGATGGCTGTGGTGAGACCAACCTCTTACGACAGGCCCAATAGGCCGGTGGCAAACTCATTTCCTGGCAGAATATAGGGTTCATCTGCTGGAACATTTAACAGGCATCAAAGAAAGATCACTTCCACCTCTCCTTGCCGCCGAGAAGCTGCTCTCTTGCCTCTCTTTTTGCCATTTTATTAAACCCCTTTATGCAGTTTTAATACAATATGTATGATCCACATGGAGACAAATAAATTCTTATGTACTTTTCAGGATTCGGAGAGTTCTAATGGTTATGTATGCTTTATTTGTATTTTCTGAGAGACATTAAAAAGGCGATGTGTAGAAATACGCAACCCAAACCGATGGTGATTTATGGTTATTCATGGGGCAATGGCAAAATGGGAAGTTATGAAGTTAATTTCTAGATGCATGGAGATGAGTGGGGGGGGGGGCGCGGTGCTGTGGCCTGCAGTAGTGACAAGGGATGTATTAATTCTGGCACAGGCTGGATTTGGTGGCAACTTTGTTATAAAGATGCTCATGAGGCTGGGCTTTTTAAGGAAGTAATGCAGAGTCAGTGAGGATGTTAGGGATGTTGCCATTGCAGATGGGGAAGGGGGTGCCCAGAGAGGTTAAGTCAGTTTTTTAAAGTCACACAGAAAGCAAGTGGCAGAGTTTGGATTAGATGCCCTTCTGTGGCTCCTCCTTGGGTTGTTACAAAGCTGCTTAAGAAACTGTCACAGGTTTCATGACCTCCCTTGTGGCTGCCATGTTGCAGGAAGACACGTGACATCTGTGAAGCTGGAAAACCAAGGCAAACCTATAACTTGTGTATTGTGTAATGGCAGCCCTCCACCAGTATATTGTGTCATGGCAGAGCAGAAATGGCATGTGAAAAAACTCCACTGGAGTTGGAATTTACACGGGTGGCTCTGGGGATTTACTCATGGGCGACTGGGGACCTGGAAGCTGGCAGTGCCACCTACTTTATGATCTAGCCAGGCATGAATTTATATATGGCACTTGACTGGGACATTGGCTTGTTGAGAGCCTGGAGGTGGGAGGGATGCAGAGCAATCATACTGCTACCCTGGGGGGTGGTAGAATGCTTCCACTCGTTCTCTGCTAGACTATCCAACCACTGCCCTCCAAGTCTACTGTCCATTTTAGCTCTTAATTCTTGAATCAATGATTCCAGGGAACACCTTTAGCCTAATGGTTAGAGCATAGGCTTTGGAGCCAGATTGCCTGGGTTCTCATCCCAGCCTCCTCATTTATGAGTTCTTTGAACATGGGCTAACCCAAGTTTAACCTCTCCGGAGCCTCATTTCCCCACATGTGTAAAGAGGATAATGGCACTTAGCTTGGAGAAGTATTGGGAGCAGAGGATGGCCCAATTTGTGGCAAGAGTTTATCACGGCATTTTCAGTCTTAATAAAATATTGGCTTTTATCACTGCTGTTATTCCACCTGTCTCATGTTGGGCAAGTCTTTACCCCTCTCTGGACCTCAGTTTTCCCATTTGTACAATAAGGAAACTTAAAAGAGATGATTTGAAATGATCTGGACTGCGTCTTGGATTTTAAGGGGACAATTCCTAAATCTGGCAACTCCAACATTCATAATGCTTGTGTAATGATATTTACAAGGAGTCCTGTCTAAATTTTGCCTCTATGTATCAAAAGCCATAAAAGCCTTTGTTTCCTTTGGCTCAGCAACTTTTACATCTGGAGCAACTCTTACTTCTGGAGCTTTTACCTTAGGGGAGTAATCATGGCACATACAAAACAGTAACTATGAGCATTTCCGTTGTGATGTTTAAAATAAAGGGAAAATTGGAAGTGACCCAAATGGAAACAGTAGGGGGTAGGTTAAATAAATGGTGATGTAACAGTAGAATGTCTGTGGCTAATTGAGCACTTACTGTGTGCCCAGCCTAGGAGGAGCACTTGACACCATGCATCACATTTAATCCCCAATCACCCTGTTAGGTTGCAATTAGTTCCTCTAGTTTAGCCACAGGGGAACAGAGCTTAGAGGAAAGCAGGTCACCTAACCTGCACAGCTGGCAGATGGCAGAGCAGAGAGTCACCTGGCTGTCTGACACCAAAATTGTCCACTGTTTACCTTGCCACACTCCTCAGGTTGATGTCAAAAAGGTAGCTTGGAGGAAAAACTGCATATTGATGGCTGGCATGCATGGATAGTCATCTATGGGATACAGGCCTTGAGAGTGTGAGAACTCACTGCTATGTGGCCACCATCCATGACTTGAAGAAAACTTTTATCATTGTGTGTTTATGAATTTGCCTGGGACTGCCTTGCTCTGGTTACTCTCCTGTGGGGAAAATCCAGCTTTTGTTTATTCCAAAGCCAATTTCTAAGCTCCAAGATTCTGGTGACTCAGGATCAGGTGTATGTCCTTTCTCTACGCTTTAAACATCTATCTGGGCATCTACAAATTCAACCACCCAATCATCCCTTTACTCATCTATTCATTATTCATCCATCAATCCAACTATCCATCCACACATCCACCTCCTCATCAACCTATCCATCCATCCATCCATCCATCCATCCATCCATCCATCCATCCATCCATCCATCCACCTGTAAACTTATATTAGTTTTCTGTTGCTGTTGTAACATATTATTATGAACTTAGTGACTTAAAAACATAAATTTATTCTCTTACTGCTCTGGAGGTCAGAAGCCTGGAATCAGTATAACTGGGCTAAAGTCAAGGTGTTGGCAGGGCCGGTTTCTTCTGGAAGGTCTGAGAAAACAATTGGTTTCCTTGCTTTTTTCAGCTTCTAGCATCTGCCTGTATTCCTTAGCTTGTGGCCCCTTCTTCCATCCTCAAACAACATCACTCCAATTTCTGCTTCTGTCATCATATCACTTTTTTTCCTTCGACATTAACTCTCCTGTCTCTTTCATACGAGTGTTGTGATTAAATTGGGCTCATCTGGAAAATTTGGAACACTCTCCCAAACTCAAGATTTTTAACTTAATCACATCTACAAAATTCTTTTCCCTTGATAATGTGACATACACAGGTTTCAGGGATTAGGACAAAGATATATTTGAGGGAAAGTATTATTCAGTCAAGTATTCTATCCATCCATTCATCCATCCATCTATTTATCCATTCATTCTTTCATTTATTCATCTATTTCATTGGTTCATCGATTAATTCATTTCCATGCATCCATCTATTCACTAAATTATCAATTATTTATTGAATATCTCATCTGTATCAGACACTGTGGTAAGCACCAGAGTAACAGAGAAGAATAAATCAGACACAGTCTCTACCTTGAAGAAGAATCAATGAATAAGCAAGGAAATCACTGTGATCATTCATGGTCAATAAAGATTTATGTTATCTTGCTTTATTTTCTCTTCATAGCATTTATCATGACCTACTAATACACTGTTATGCTGCTGGTTAATAATGTGTCTTCCCACATGCTAGCTTATTTTGTTCTATGATCACTGCACCTTATTCTAGAAGAGCACCTGCTCAATATATACGTCTTCAGTCAATGAACAAATGACTATACGGGGTGATGTGAGGCTGGTGTGATCTTGGCCTCACAAACTTATCGTGTCAGGGGGATTTAGACAATGATCAAGTGATTAGAAATGTGATATGAGTTTGAAGGAGACACACAGTGTAAAACAAGAGTAAAAGAGGGAATTTTACTCAACGTGGAAGTCTCAAAAGGGCTTCTTGGAGGAAGAGATACTTCATTGGAGTCTTGAAGGAAGGGTCAGAGTTTGCCAGGTGAAGGGGCTGAAGTAGAACAGGGCCCAGAGAATAGCACATGAGAGAAGTTTGAGTTGCAAAGAGCCTTTAAAATAATTAAATTCTATAAATGGCCAGATCACTTTCCAGTTGGTAAAACACTTTACTACTTTACTATAGCCTTTGATATTTACAGCGCATTCATATGGCAAGGCAAGACAGCCATTTCCTCCTTGTATTTCTAGATATAGAAATTAAGTTCCCAGGAAAGTCACATGGCCAGGGAGTGGCAGAATGAAGATTCATGTTTTGACTGCAGAGCTGATTGGCCACAAGGCCCTGCCACTCAGCATCATTGTCATTAGGCTGGAGTTGTATGTAACCCACAGAAAGTGGTGATTGCACCTCTCAGATTAGCTGAAATAAGCATTAAATGCTTTGTGAATTAGTGAGTGAGCTGTGCTTGCAGGTGAGGTGATGAACACAGATTCTGGGGCCCACTAAATGTGGTTCAAATCCCAGCTCCACTCATTCCTCTCTTAATGCTCAGATATACTTATGGAGAAGAAGGAATGGAGACCCAACACCTATGAGTAAGTCTTCAGTAGACAAAACATTTTCTTCAACAAATATCGGTGAAATCTACTATATGCAGCCTCTGTACTATAAGTTGGGGATGTGACAATGACTAAGGCCAGATCTTATTATTGTTTATACACTGGTAGGCTCTCTTTAGAACACCTCTCTTCCTGATGGTTTCCAAGGCAAATATCTTCTCATCCTTTCTATATAGATGAGATTATTGTATAACTTTCGGCAAATCATTGGGTCACTCACATTTCCAATGATCTCTCCAAGTCAGACACTCAAGATTGCCTCATGGCATAGATCCTGTGGCTTATGTGTCCACAAATCTCCAGATCTCTGGAGAAGGGGCAAGCCTTCTTATAACCAAATGGGTATAGGGTCTTCCTGCAGAAGCCTTTAATCCTAAAAGGGCTGACTGTCCCAAAAGATAGCCAAGAAGGAGAAATTGATTTGTGACAGTCCTAAAAGAGGGAATAAAGCTAGTTCGTAAGCAATATGCTCAGACATCTGAAAGTTTGTTTCCAAGAAAGGCTTCTAAGTGGTCCATCCCTGAGATGCCACTTCTTGCTGGAGTCTAGGAAATTTGTGGCTGCCCCTCTGGCCAAGAGGAAGCCCTTCTCTGTCCAGGTTGAAGGGTCCATGCAGCGTTCAGACATAAGCTACCATGGACCTCCCTGTGATTGCTATGCATCACGTACAAAACTGTCTTTAGACATCAACAAGTTGTCTTGAAGCAAGTCTTTTCTTATGGAAATTCCAATAGCTGGAAAAAAAGTTTCTAATAAACTCAGTAGTATAAAAAGACTTTCATCTGAATTGCTCCCTCTCCTTCTAACATTTAACGAATCCATCACAGGTCCTGTCAGTTCTGTCTTCAGATACATTTGCATATCTCTCTCAAGTCTGATCACATCTGGCTAGTTTCGGGGCTCTATTCTGGTCCAGGCCACCGTCATCTCACCCCTTGGAGGCAACGAGATCCTGACTGGTCCCACGCTTATTCCACTCCCGTCTTCACCTCACTCTTTTTTACAATGCCACAACAGAGCCCTCTTCTAAAAAACCTAAGTGGAATCCTGTCTTTCCCTGTTGAAATGCCTCAATGGCTTCCCATAGATGGGATTCCAATTCCTGCCTTGACCCAAAGACCAGGTCTGCCCATCACTGATTCTTCCCACGTCTTTGTATCCCTTCTTCCCCTTACTCTCTGCTCCAGCACATGGGCCTTTTAAAATTTCCTTGAACATACGAAGGTTTTCCTGCTCCAGGATCCTCTCAAATGCTATTCATTCTGAGAGGGGATGCTCTCCTTTCCAATTTTTGGCTGTTACTCATATTTCAGGTCTCGGCTTAACCATCACTCCTTGAAGAGGCTCCCCCCTAAGTACTTCCTCATATATATTCCCTATCTCAGTATCCAGTTCACCAATCTCGTATAGGGTTTATCATAATTTAGGACTATTTTTTGTTTACTTTTTTATTTTCTGTCTCCCCCACTAGACCATAAGCCCCAGGAAGGCAGGGATCACATCAGTTCTGCTTACTGCCATCTTCCCAACTTCGGTCTCCAAGCCTTCATGTTTCATTGGTAATACTGGAACAATAATGCCATAATCATTTGCATCATTACAGAGTGGGCTAATGTCCCCAGAACCCAGGTGGAATTGTGGATGTGACAATGTCTCCACAGATGGGAGCGGTGGACGGGAATCAAGGAGGCCTAAGAAGACTTTCTGAGAGCCTAGTGACCCTGTGACTTCTATTTGCCTGGGAAGCTCTGAGCTCAAGAATGTGACTTCAGTCTGGTAGTTCTGAAAAGAGCCAGGCCATTGGAATAGACAGACCTGAGTCAAATCTGTATTTTTATTCACTTATTTTTTATTTTTTTGCTTTCCAGAGAGCCCGTAGGCAAAAGGCTTCACATTGTGGAGCCTCTGTTTTCTCATATGCCTGTGTGGGGATTGTGGTACTTACCTCTCATGCTAAGATTAAATGATGGAGCTTCAAAAATGGAACAATCTCAGTAGACATCAGTGTTCACATCCTTGTGGTGATCCTCAAGATGACCCAGTATTTGATCCAGTAAACATGGCCAGCCATCTATAAGACTTTAAAGATCTCTTCCAACTCTAAGATGCTTGGAAATAATACTAATAAACTGATTTTAAAGGACCCCAAAGTCCAAACTAGAAGTCTAAAGAAGAGACAAAATACAGTGTGCCTTCTCAAAGCGGATGAGGAATTTTGAAGTCAGCCATGTTCTTTTTTACTTGTCCCCTCTCCAAACTGTCCCCTACCAGCAGTGGAACCATCTACCCACCATGCTCTGCTGTGTGAGAAGTCCATGGCAGGCGGAAGTTGATTTCAGAGGTTAAGCATGCCAGCTCTGCCAGTTCAGAGCTGTGTGATCACAGTGGGTTGAACAGCAGTCACTCTAAAACATATGTATACTTGGAACCTCATAATGTGACCCTATTTGTAATAAAGGTATGCATATGTAATTTAGGTAAGGATCTTAGATAAAATCATCCTAGATTAGGATGAGCCCTAAATTTAATGACACATTCCTTAGAAGAGAAGAGTAGGGGAGAAGACATGTGAAGATGAATGTCATATGAAGATAAAGGTAGAGATTGATGTGTCCATAAGCCAAGGATTGTCAGCAACCACCAGAAGATAGGATGAAGGCATGGGACAGATTCTTCCTCAGAGCTACCAGAAGAAAGAAACACTGCTGATACCTTTATTTCAGACTCCTACCCTCCAGAACAATGAGAGAATAAATTTCTGTTGATCTCCGTCACTCAGTTTGTTGTAATTTTTTTAAGGCAGCCCTAAGACATTAATACAATGACCTTGGCCAACTTGATAAGACTTTTGAGCCTCAATTTTCTCATCTGTAAAGTGGGTGTCCTTGTAGCCTCTATTTTCTAGAGCCATTGCAAAATTGGCTTAAAATTGACATGCAAGCTGCTTGGGACATTGCCTGGTACAGAGTTAACACTCAATAAATTGTAGTTATTATTAATGGTTACTAGTATAGATGAGCCATTTGTGGGGCTTCTCCCAGCTTAAGCTAAAGCAGCTCATTGCCCTTCCCTTCATAAGAAGAGAGCTTCCTTAGAGAGAGTGGAGAAGGAGGTATGACTGTCTTTCCACTCAGCTATGCCAGTGAAAGGGCACTCATCTCTCTCATTGTTTGTCCCAATAATGGTGCCTCTACTTCCAATTTATCAGCCACCATTATGTCTCCCTGTATATCATTGACATTTCTTTAATATTCTCTTGAATCATTCATTCACAAGGGAATAACATCTTTTTTCAGGAACAATACCAGGGAGTAGTTATAAAAACACAGCCCTTGGTGACAAATATTAAGCCTATTCTCTCTCTCTCTCTCTCTCTCTCTCTCTCCCCCCTTCTCCCCTCCCCCTCTCTCCCTCTTTCTACATCCCTTCCTCCTACCCTCCCTCTTTTCTTCCCCCTCCCTCTTTTTATTGGAATAGCTATCTTTCAAATGTTTAACAGATTTGTAAAAATAATTCCTCCGAGAGGAACTCATTTTATAGGAACACGCAGAGGAGAGCATACAAACAGGGAGCAGCACCATAAATTGAACATTGCCAGCCCACGATGCGCCAGCCCAGGGCGGGCCCAGAGTCATAATTTTCTCCTTGTCTCCTCCCCACCCGCCAATGCCCTGGCCCCTACCCAATACCATTCTATTTTCAGGAAGGCTCCCTTGACCTGTGGGTCCTTCAGCCACAACAGAGGTGGCGCCGGCTGGAATCCAGGCGTGAAATTATGAAAGAATGGGGCTGCTGCTGCCTCCAGTTGTGCACTGGCCTCAGATGTGAAATTGCCGTTTTTTTTCTCCTCCCCTCACACCGGCCTGTCGCATGCGGGGCGGAAAAGATTGTATTTATCACCTGTCAGGATCTGCCAGAACTGAGTTACGTGAGGCAGGACAGCATAAAATTATCATACACAAGCATGAAATTACAAAATCGCTCGGAACTGAACAACAAAATTATTTCATTTCGGAGGGAGGCCATTCCATTTTTTAACTCTGACACCTTGACTGCCAAACTTTGAATTGAAATTGAGTGTGAGGGCCATGGAATAGAGACAGCAATAACAAGAAGTAGCATGTAAACTAGCCATGCAGACACACTACATTAATGGCCCTCGAAACCTCCCACCAGAAATATGTAACTAAATAAATGTCACATGTCCCAGTTACTAAACTTGCCTTCCACAACTAGAAATGACTTAAGCCAATATTAGAGTCCTGGTCCAATACTTGAGGGTTTCCAGAAGGGACTGGGTCAGGGTTGGTTCTTCCAATCCACAGATTGATATCCTGATGAAATAGAAAGAATGCAGACCTTGGAGTCATGAGTGATTAAGTTTGAATGTTGGCTCCGACATTAGTGAACTCTGTGACCTCAAGTGAGTTTCTTAACCTCTCTGAGCCTCTTTCATCATCTGTAACTTAAAGACAGTCATAGGTTGAGGCCAAAAATTTCTCAATACAGGAATTACGTGGGTTGGGACAAGTGGGTTACTCACTCCTTTCTTTTCTCTTTTAAAGTTTTTGTGTCATTTTTACATTCTGTCATGGAAGCATTTCTTTAGTTAGCTTTTATTAAGCAGGGAAAAGAAAACTGACAGTAATTCGTGTTTAGATATAAAATGAAGTTTGTTGGAATTATTGTTTATTGTTCCCAATTTTTTTCACCCTTCTATATACCTATACACTTTTTCACGTGACTTTGAAGCCCCTCCCACTGGAGGTGGGGTTTATTTCCTCGTTCGATTGGGGATGGCCAGATGACTTATTTCAACTAATGGCCTGTGAGCAGATATGATGCAAGCAGAGGTTTTAAATATATTGTGTGGTTTGTCTTGGCATTTGCACTCCTGCTATTTGCTTGAGATTGGTATGCCCCAGGGAGATGCTGGTGTATAGAAAAGAGCCAGGTGGAGCAGCCTAGAGTCAAATCCAGCCAATTTCTAGATCCGTGAGTAAGGGAAATAAGCATTTGTTGTTAACCACTGAGATTTGGGGGATTGTTTGTTACATAGCAAAAACTAACTCATAGAGTAGCTAGATTCTGATGATTGTAAAGAGAGGGTTGCCTTCATGAATGCTCTGCAGAAAATTTAAAAGGCACGTGAGACTGAGGGCAATTCATTACTGAATGAGGACTGTTCTATGAATTACAGTATACCTAGAGTCTCTGTCTTTTGTACTTTAAATACCAGTGTTCCCATCAGCATGGGAACTTGTCTAGGACTGTGAGTGTCTATTCCAGCAGACCCAACACTCTCTTGTCATTACGTATATTTTATAACACTCACTTTACCCTCCTGAAATGAAATGCATGCATTTCATCTTCAGACGCACATAATTTAAAAAAAAAAATCAATATAATGTCCATACTGCAATATAAAGGAGGAATAAAATGAAAGCAATTCATAATAAGATAATATCTATTTCAATATGTAAATTATCGGGAAGCCACGATATGGCAGGAGACATGATGAAGCAATCTGATGCTTGTACCTACTTATAATGAATAAGTTAAGATTTCAGACAAACATTCAGTTGAACATCGTCAACATTTTTTTCTCTCTATTTGACATTTTGAAATAAGAGCTAAATTAGTATATTCATGTGTATGAGTGATAGCGTCACGGGCAAGACTGCTGTAAATGCCGACTGACACAGGTGTGCTGGTGCAGCAGCTCACATTCCATGAGGGGCTTTGAGGCCAAAGCCTGGATTTTCCAAAATGGAAACCAGCTCTTGAGGGAATTTTGGGAAAAACCAAACACTGTCTAGAGTTGTAGTCTCCGAAAATCCCATGTAAAGTAAATCATGTGCAAAAAAGATTTTGCTGTCTTTAGGATGGATTTAAATTCTAGGCTCAGATAATTATTAAGTAGGAATTTTTCCTACATGAATATTCAGAAGGGCTTTCAAAGTTCCCAAAGGGCATGGGGTTATTCTGAGTGTAGCACTGTCCTGGGCCTTGAATGTCCAGTGTGGCAGATTTAGTCCTTCCCAATTCTCAACCTTGGCACAGTTGACATTTTAAGTTTGATAGTTATTTGCTGTGTTGGACCGTCTTGTGCACAGTAGGCTGTTTAGATGCCAGAAGCACCAATCTCCAAGTGGTGACAACCAAAAATATCTCCAGATATTACCAAGTGTCCCCTGACAATGCAAAATAGCCCCCTATTGAGAACTACTGGTCCAGGGTAATAGAAAATGTACCCCCATCGCCTTAGATTCTCTAAATTCCCTTGGAGAATGTCTAATTCTCTAAAATTCCTTCCACTAAGAAACAGGTCCAGGAAGCCTTGTATTTCATTGTCATTTCATTCCAAGACCAGACATTGAGCACCTCCTATGTGCCAGGTGTCACGGATACAGTGATGAATGTGACAGTCTTTTAACTCAAGGAGTTCAAGTTGCTCAACCCCCAGCATAGAAGTCACCTCTGGCTCCTCTCTGTGCCTCCTGCCCCTAGTCCACACTCCCCAGGCCATTCTTCACTCCATCCATTCTAACCACGGATCTCATCTTGAATTTGTTCGCTTCTCTCCATTTCCATTTCCTCTTTCTAGTCCTATTTCTCTCCAATCTATTCTTCACCCTGTGGCTAGAGTAACCTTGTTAAATAACAAATTCAGAAATTTGATTCTGTCACTCTCTTGCTTAGAACTCTGCACTGGCTTCCTACTGCACTTAGGAGAAAACAGAAACAAATTTGCCGCTGTAGTCTACAAGGCTATGGCTCCCATCTTGCCCCTCCCACTTTTTTCCACTCAAGGGATTGAGAGCTGGGGCTGGATCACGGAAAGAAAGCCTTGAATGTTGAGCTAAAGAGTGATCAAAGCTCAGCTGGATGACCCTTAAGGAGCATCTGGTCCTCCAATGGCCATGTCCACCACGGCTGAACCTTCTTCTGAGAGCATCTTGTCCCCCATGGGACTTAGATTATTCCAAGATCAAATCAGAGAGCAGAGGCACAGAGGAAAGAATGCTTCAATGTGGTCCAAGGCTGCTTCTCCTGATTTCCTTTCTGCTGCTGGGCCGTGAGCTTTAACATCTTATAATACTTTCTCAATGCCTTTCTTGGCAAATAGTATTATCCCCATTTTACAAATGATGACACTGAGCCTCAGCGAAAGAAAGGTGATTGTCCGAGACCACGGAAGTAGTGTCAGAGCTGGGATTTGAACCAAATCTTCTAAGGACTTAGCCAACCTACCATTGCCTCACACGTGATGACCGCAGGAGTCTCGTGAATGATTTCCTCAAGTCCATTCTGGCTGTCCTACCTGCTAGTCCTTCACTCCCCAGCAAAATGGCTTTAAAAAGTACAGATTTGAGCAGGTTAGTGTATATCTTACCCTTTCCACTGCTTTTAGGGCTAACCTCATAGCATGACTCATAAAGCTCTGGGAGATTTGCCCCTTGCTCACCTCTCCAAACTCATTTCTGTAACCTTTCCTCCCTTAGTCTCTGAGCTTCAGGCACATGAGCCATCTCTTGGCAACTTGATCTTGCCACAGGGCCTTTGCATGTGTGATTCCCTTTGCCTATTTTAGATGCTTTTTACCTTTGCTCTCTCAAACCTCAGATCAAATGTCTGTTCTTTGTGCAAACCTCTCCTATCCCTCTTGATACCTCCCCTAGTCCAGGCCAGGTCCATTTGTTACACACTCATGCAACAGTGCTCCTCTCCTATTTGCATGCTTAGATTTTAATCTAGTCTTCTCCACTAGGATGTAAACCCCAGGAGGGCAATGACTCAGTTTACTTTGCGCATATAGATCCATTCATTAGCTTAGTGTACAGCACATAGTAAGTGATCAAAAATGTTTGATCAGTGAATAAATGAATGTCTATGTTCCATCTTCTGCATCCATCATCTAAACATTTGGTCAGCATTACCCTGAGGGAAATTATCCCCTCCTCTGACCCTTTGGCTGGGCCCATGATAACCTTTCAGGGGACCATAGTGTCATGAGTCCCAGAGCCAGTGGCTGTTTGTCACCAGCCACACTGGGCTGTGGGAGCCCATGGGGAGAATTGCAGGCTGCCGCGGGCAGTGATGCCGTCATTTGTGGAGTGCTAACAGCTACAGGTACCAGTCACAGGCCATTGCCCCCAGCCTTTGCGACGTAAATCCTCCATTAATAATTTGTATATACTTCTGTTACACGTGTTATTTATCACTGCAAATAACTTTGCAGTGGGTTGGACTGTGTGTTGTGTTCACTCAGACACACACCTCAGGGAAAGGCATGAGCTGAGTCAATGAGAGGTTTTCTGCAGTCAGACTGTGTGGCCTTGGGCAGATCCTATCCCTCACTGTGTTTCAATTTCCTCATCTGTTCAATAGGGCTAGTAATAGTGTCTGCCTGAAAAGGGGGTTGGAAGAATTTAGTGAGTATAGACAAAGCACTCAGGTGAGGCTGGACACATTGTAAGATCCAAGTAAAAGTTAGCTGCTGTCAACACCATCGCCATCACCATCATCATTATCATCATCATCATCCTACACTGGGGATCTAAGGAGTAATATTCCACTCCAGAAGACTTTTAGCTCCAGAGAGGAGGGACTCTATCTCTCATTCATTACTGAATCCCAAGCACACATCCTGGCACATAGTAGGAGATCGACCAGTATTTGTTGATTAAATTAGATGAGACAAATTTGGGCTCAGAATCAGCTACAGCACTTAGTCAGGTGTGCAGAAGTGGCCAGACTCACCCATTCTTCTCTCTGAGCCTCGGCCTCCTTATTTATGGCAAATGAAGCGGGGACAGCTTCCCCATACTATCCTCTTAGATTTTGAAGGATCAAGTGAGACAATGAATGTGAAGCTCTTAGCTCAGGGCCTGGCATGCAATGAGCATCTTATAAATGAAGGGTTTGGGTATTTATTCAATCAATGGACTTCATTGGGTGCTGCTATGTCCCAGGCTAGGAACTGAGAACATGTTAGTGACCAAAACCCTGCCCGTAGGAGCTCTCACTCATTCTGGCAAGGTCTGAAAATCACAAAACATAACAAACCAATAATACAGACAGTCAGGTGGTAAAGCTGCCTATTTAAAAAAAAGAATGAGGTGAGGGGATTGGAAGTGATGGAGTAGAAGGTTACACATTTTAGTAGGCTGATTGAAGGAGCACTCAATGAGAGAGATGCCATTTAAGCAAAGACTTGAAAAAGGCGAGGGTGTGATATTTCCCAGTATCAGTGGGAAAGGCTTTTCAGGCAGAGGCAACAGCATGTGCAAAGGACCTGAGGCAGGCATATGCCTGTTCATGAAATAGCAAGAAAGTCGGTACGTCTGAGGCAGAGTGAGTGGGAGATGAGGTCAGCGAGTCGACATGGGTCTGGATTATGCAGAACAGTGTCGGACAGCATAAGGACTTTGTTTTACTCTGTGGGATGTGAGCCATGGTAGAGTTCTTGAGTAGTGGGGTGACATGATTGAACTTATAACACAGCTACTATTCAGAGAATGCACCAGAGACAGACAAAGGTCAGAAGCAGGGAGATTAGTTAGGAGGTCACTGCGATAACCCTGGTGAAGGACCACAGAGGCTGGGTGACACCTTGGTATATCTGCCCCAGGGCTCCTCATTTTACTCCTCTCAAGGGAGAAGAGCAAGGAAGCCTTTAGATGACCAAGGCACTGGCAGGCAGCATTCAGTTTGGCTGTGGAAGCCATGCCCAGTTTGATGATGGCCATTCCGCTCTGGGTGACATCATCTTCCTCAGCTCCTCAGACCTACAGGACATAGACAGTCTTCTCTCCTACCAAGTCCCAGATCTGTTCATCTCACCCTGGCTGTCCTCACTGCCCTCTACCTGCCCTGCCAATCCCAGCCAAGCTCAGCAGCCTATGTACACCTGGCCCACAGCTGTCCTCAGGGGCCAGCAGCTGGCCTGGAGGAGCATATCAACATGGGTCATTATTTTGGCCTTTCGATCAGTTCTTCTTCGTGTTAATCTCTAGAGCTGCTGGAACAAAGTATCACAAACTGGGTGGCTTAAAACAGCAAAAATTTATTATCTTATAGTTATAGAGGCTAGAAGCCTGAAATTGAGGTGTCATCAGGGCCATGCTTTCTCCCCATGCTCTGAGGAAGAATCCTTCCTTATCTCTTCCTAGCTTCAGCATTACAACAACCCTTGACGTTCCTTGGTTTGTAGCTACATCACTCCAATCTCTGCCTCCATCTTTACATGGCAGTCTCATCTCTGTGTGTGTCTATGCTTCTGTATGTCTTCAAATTTCCTTCTCTTTATAAGGCACCAGTCCTTGGATTTAGGGCCCACCCTCATCTAGCATGACCTCATGTTAATTTGATGACATCTGCAAATGTCCTATTTTTAAAAGAAGACTATATTCACAGGTACCAGAGGTTAGGACATCAACATATATATTTTTTTAAGGGGACAAAATTCAACTCAAGCTGCCATCATTTCACAGCCTCTTTTTTGGTCTCCCTGCCTCCAGCCTGTCCCATCCAGCCTCCTCCTTGTAGTTAGAGATCTTTCTAAGCTATCTGAGAGAGCCACTTCCTTGCTTTACACTTACCCATGGCTTCCCAGTACCCTCTCAATAAGGTCCAGACTCCTTAGCATGGAATTTAAGGCCCTGATGATCTGAGCTTTACATTCATTTCTCCTCCTTGTGTTTGACCTTTCTGTTTCAGCTCACTAGTTCTCACCCCTGGCTGCCCATTAGAAGCTACTGGAGACTTTCACAAAATATCCATGCCTGGGCCCCTAGTCTCATTCAGCAGGTGCTCTGGGGATAGAGGCTTCCAGGTGATCGCAATGGCAGCCAGGGCTGAATTCTCACACTGGAACACTCAGAATGCCCTGGGGAGCTGGTTACTCACCTCCACCCCTTAATTTCTGATTCAACAGGTCTGGAGAAGACCAGAGAATTTGCATTTCTTACAAGCTCCCAGGTGATATTGCTGTTGCTGGCGTACCAGCTTTTCTCAATCTCTGCACAATTTATTGGTAGGCCTGTATGTCTTTGTGGTGGGGCCTGTCTTGTGCATTATAGAATGTTCAGCAGCATCCTTGGCCTCTACCATTAGATGTCAGTAGCATCCCCCCACACTTGCGATAACCAAAAATCTCTCCAGACTTTGCTAAATGTCTCCTGGGGGACCAAAATTGCCCCTGTTGAGGCTCTATGAGCTATACTACTAGTAATTCTTATAAGCGCCTCAGGGCCTTTGCATATGCTGCTGCTTCTGCAGAAAACCTTTTTGCTAAATCTTTCCCTGATTACCTCTTTCTGTCCAGTCAGCATCTCAGCTTGGCCATTATCTCCCCTGAGAGCCCTTCTCTGATAGTCTCAGGGCCCCGACCTGGTTTCTCTATCTCCTTGATGCTCCCCCAGCCTCTATGCTTACCCTAGTCCCACTGTGTAGGCAAATAGCCAATTGACAGCTGCTCAAACAGCAACCCAAAAGGGATCCTCAGAGCTGAGTAAAGAAGCTGTGTGCTGTGTGAGTGCCGGTAAGTTCACTGGGGCCAGACAAATTTGCAAAGGGCTCTGGAGGGAGTGGCATCAGAATTGCAAAGGATGAGTAGGAATTGGAAAAGACAAGAAGAATTGGGAGGATGCTGCCCTCGCAGAACCTTAATGCATTAGCATGGAGGCTGGAAAGCCAAGGTTGTTTCCACATTGGTGGAATGGGGCCAGTAATTATGGCTGCCTTAGAGAGTTGCTGGGAGGAGCTAATGAGGAAGTGTGTGTTACATGGCACATCCTGGAAGTGCCAGTGAGTGCCAGAGGAATGACAGTGGTGGGGGTGCGGGGAACCTTGACCCTTCTAGGGCAGCTAGATGGGCAGGTTAGGGAGGAGGCTGGCAGGAGAGACCCAAAGAGGGGGGGTTGGAGTTTGAGGCAATGCAGAGGCATGGAAGTCGTGTGAGCAGGGCAGGGAATGTGGAATGGGGCATTTTGGGAAGACTCTCTATGAAGTAGTTAGAGGCAGGGAGCAGAGGGAAAAGGTGTTTCAGCTGGGGTTCTGGCAGAAGGCAGAATCTCTCCACTGGCTAATTTGAAGAGTGTTATTAAAGGAAGTCTTGATAAATGTGGGGGCAAGATGTAGGGACATCACAGAGGAGGGGGCAACACCCAAACGTTAGTGATAGATGGAAGTTGTCTAGCATAGACTAGAAAGGGAGGCAGGAGGTGTTGTCTTTGTTCTGATAGTAAGTTCCTGAGGCCTTTTGCATGTTCTGCCTGCAGGCCAGCACCTCCTTAAAAATCCTCACTGCCAGTCACTCAAGGCTACCTGGAGACCATCTCATTGCTGGAAGCTATGAGTGAGCCATGGAGTGGAGTACAAACAATTGTATGCATCCAAACCCTATGGCTCAGGAGTGCCCTCTCCCAGGCTGGAGTGCTCACAGTTGGGAGGAAGTGTGTGCCCCTCAGAGAAAGGCACCTGAACACTGCCCTCCTTTCTCCACCCTCCATACCCTGGGATCTGCAAACTGGCCGCAGAGCTGGGATTTGATGCTCCCTTGCTATGTGACCTCCAGCAAGTGGCTTCACCTCTCTGAGCCTCAGTTTCATCATCTATACAATGGGGCTGACAATGTCTCCCCCACAGGGTAGTGTGAGACTTGTAGATAAAATATGCTAAATATTTTATATGCGGGAGAGTCTCAGTTAAAGTAGACTACTATAGTTAACCACTAAGAGGTCATAAATCTTATCTTTATACTTTATAAGCACATAAAGGCACAGGGTGCTCTAAGATCTAATCTCAGCTCCCGTGTGACTCTGGACATGCTAGCTTACCTCTCTTGGTTTTTCCCCCCTTATCTGTGAAATGGGGGTAATAATAGCATTTATTTGGAGGAAATAAATGCTTCATTTATTCAATTACTCAATGAGCATGAAAAATAATAGCAACACCTCACATTTGTACAGTTTATTCTACATTTTAGCTATTACATCTATTATCTGACCCTCATAACAGCTTTCTGAGATTAGGATTACTATTATCCTCATTTTGCAGGTGAGGAAACTGAGACTCTGCAGGTGAAATGATTTGCTTTGGCTCATCCAATTTATAAGTGATGTAAGACACCAACTTGATACTTTCGAGTTTGATTTGGAAGCCTTTTCAACTGTACTGAGGAAGCATCTGTTACATCTATACATCCATCCATCTACTCATCCACCCACTCATGTGTTTATCCATTCATTTATCCATCCACCCATTATAAAGGGGTTTTTGCAAAGCGAATAAGACATAGTGCATGTTATCAAAGTTCTCTCACTCTAGGTGTATGCCTTCCAATATGGTAGACATGGCTACTTAAATATAAGTGTAAATTAATTACGATTAAGTGAAATTTAAATTGTACTTCCTCAGTCACACCAGTCACATTTCAAGTGCTCCATGTGAAACTAGTGGCTCTCGTATTGAAAAGCACAGATCTGCAACATTTCTATCCTCACAGAAAGCTCTATTTGACAGTGCTGCTCTAGAGGCAGAAGAAGAATGGGACGTAAGGATGGAAACATAAGGTAGGTGTGAAAAGATCTATGAAATAAGTAAAGAACTACAAACACAGTCAACCATAAGGACAATAGCAGCAACCACATTCACTTATTGGTAAAGAACTTTAAAATTTGCAACATCCAACTGTATCCATTTGATGTCTGAATACCTTGCTAAGTAGGCGTTTGAATCCTGTTTTACAGATGTGAAAACTGAGGCCCAGAGAGGAAAAGAGATCTTACACAGGGGAAATCTGGGGCATTTTTTGCCACATGTCCTTGGAGTTTGCAGAAGGGAGACATCAGAAGCCTGGATTGCCTTTTACTTTGATCAGGAAATTCCCAGCACCCAAACATACCCCCTAATGGGCATTCTGTCATTCTTTTAAAAATCTCTTAGTTCTGGCAAATCTGCTGTAGCCAGCCTCCTTGCTTCTGGCATCTCTCCTTTCGGTCCTTCCCCCACCAGAGAGCTCTCCCTAAAAGGCAAAACTGGACCAGTCTTTCCCTGCCTACAACCTTTTGCGGTTCCTTTTTCCTTTTAGGGTAAAGTCCAAACTGCACACCAGGGCGTGGTGGGTCCTGCATGATCCAGGCCCTGCTGAACACCCAGCCTCACCTGCTGCTAACTCTTCCGACCTGCAACCTCAGATGGCTCCCTGCCCTTTTACACTTCTGGGTCTCAGCATATAATTTCCTCTCTGCGGTGACACTTTTGGCCCTTAACTGGATGATGGACTTCTAGATTTTCCCCACCACTGTTCAGTGTGGAGATTGGTGCCTAGTTTTATATCTGTATGTGGTTGGAGGTGGGAGGGAGTGAGAGAGAGAGAGAGATCTGAAAGGGTGTTTGCCAAAAAAATGTTAAAGTGATTATCCTTGGGGAGAGGGACTTTGGGGATTTTACTTTTAATTTCGTATTTTAAAATTATTATTTTTTTCAGTCCATTAACACATATAACTTTTCCAAAAAGCATACGACTATGATATCAATGTTCAGCTCTGACTCTCATTGAGGACCCCCTTTCTCAGAACTGTGCACACCTTCCCCTGAGATGGAGGGGCGTGGCCAGCCACAAAAACAGTGTCTCATCTGTCTCGGTCTCCAGCGACCTGCACAGAGCCCGCCAGGACAGGCTAGGCCTTGTAAATGTCTGTTTAATGAACAGAGAAAGGAAACTCATTATAACACCATGTATCGTCCAGGTTAAATAACAGAAAGGATTATTATAACAATGATGACGTGATGTACCCTCAATTAGCCACAGCAATGAGTGCTGGAACAGCTAATGCCACCAAATAAGGGAGCATCAAAAGACAATTGGACCTTCTCGGAGCATCTTTCACTTTATTTGTATTTTAGTTGTTTGAGATTTTTAATGCATTCCTCCATTTTTTTTTTTTTTCCTTTAAGGCCAGGGACACTGATATTTATCTAGATCATATTTGGTTGATGTTCATAATTAAACCAGTTGGTTTCTTAATAGAAGTGATGACCACACAGTGGGCAGCAGGTCTCGAAGAGTGGTCTCTGAACTTGCAACGTCAGCATTGCTGCCTAGAAACTTGTCAGGAATGTAAATTCTTAGGCTCCATCCAAGACTCCTGACACAGAAATTTTGGGGCGGGGCCCAGAAATCTATGTTTCAACAAGCCTTTTGGGTGATTCTGATGCATGCCCAAGTTTGAGAATGACTGGTCCAGAGGTTAAGCCTATAGATTCTGGTGCTTTGGCTCAAATTCTGGAAATGCCACTTTCTGGCTGTGTGTTCTTGTGGGAGTCCCCTTACTTCTCTCTGCTTCTGTGACTTCATCTGTAATATGAGGTATCAACAGTGCCCATCTCACAGATTGTGAGTAAGAACTGAGATAATGTATGCAGTGCACTAGAACAGCGTCCACACTTAGTCCAAACAAATGCTGCCTGTTACCATATTTCACAGAATAGAAGCTGCCTTTGATTGTCAAATTCATCTAGATTTTGGATAGTAAATGTGGGGAGAAAAGCTTGTCTTAAAACAGTGCTTCTCAAACTTTAGTGTGCACACAAATCATGTGGGATGTTGTTTGAATGCAGATTCTAACTCATAGGGCTGGGGCCAGAGGTTCTGCATTTCTAGCAAGCTCTTGGGAGGATGCTGCTGGCCCAGGGACCACACGTTAAGTGTGGATAGAATCCAGTTTTGGGGGCTCACACTGAGCTCACATGATGAGCTGGCAATGGTCATGGGCTAGTCCTGGATGAGGGAGGTTGAGTGGGGTGTACGGTACTGTGCTCATTCATCTCTGGCCAAAATTATAGCAATTTTTTGAATTGAGAACTGGAGACTTGGATTTGAGCCACTTCTATGCCTACTTGCCAGTCTAGGTCAAGTCCCTTCCTATCTCTTCCCTCAGCATCTTGTCTGCCATGTAGTCCACTCAATGCCCTTTTCCAAGGCAGGTGAGAAGAATCAAACATTCATTTTCTCAATGAATAAATTGATGACACATCTTTCCTTGGAATCATGGATTTGCCAGAGTTTAAAAATAGAGAAATGACGTGGGAATTTAAAAGAATCAGGAGAAGTCATTGCTGATGGAAGATGGCAGAATATTACTATTATTATTACCAGTGTTATTGGGGAGGGTAATAAGCCCTATGCTGAGGCTCTCCCTCTAGCACAAGCCCCAGGGATCATCAGCTCTCAGAGTCACACTGGAATGTTGACTCCTCCAGGGGACTCTCTCAGACCATCCTCCTGGGTGAGCTCAGTATACCAAGGGCCATGCAGATAGAGCCCCAAAGCCTCAAAGCCTCATTACTACCATTATCCTTTTTGTAGCCACTCTCATGTTTTGAGGCACTGCTCACTTCCAAGGGGAAGTGACAGGGCTGGAGAGAGAAGGGGTCATGCACACACATTTTCAGAGTGAACAAAGAACACTTATGGGGGAGAGAAAAAATGCCTCTTGCCCCCCCACCCCTGCCCTCGACACATGTGCACAGAAACACACACACACACACTGGCTGCCCCAGCCTGCATGTCACCATCAATCAGCTCCCTCCCACTTGCTGTTTGCAGGCAGAGTTCCCTACAGATGTGCTGGGGGGCTGGGAGAAAGAGAAGGTGGAGCTGGGGGCTGAGGAGGGAGGGGAGGCAGAGATAGCCTCAAAGAGTTAAAACCTTGCCTTGCCAGACTGTGAATTCTCCTAGACTCCCCCCCACCCCCTCAATCCAGCCAAACAACAGCTTGACATTTTCCATCCTTCAAGAGAAAGACAAAGACGGGAAGATATTCCCATGATCCCTTTCTGCATGCCTAACCGTGAGCTCAGGTGCCGGAGCGTTTGCCCTGCGCCGGCCCCATCAACGTGAAGGGCGAACTCATCCTCTCTGCATCTTTTTCTCGCCACTGCTTGATTAATTGGCTGACTACGACGCCGGCAGAATACCTAATGCCTCTCCTTCCCCCTATTCTTCCTTCACAGGTTTTTTTTTTTCTTTCCTCCTTTGCTCCATTTACATATACTTTATATTCCATAATTTTCACCCAAAAAGAAAAAAAAAAGGAGCAGGCCCATCTCAGTAATTTGATGTAATGACGGCATGTCACCAAAAAGAGGAATTAGAAAAATCTGTAGGTATTTAATTTATTCTTGTTTTTTTTTTTTTTCAAGTAGATCTCTCTGAGAGGAGCATTAATATTCATGGACGAGGGGGAAAAAGTATACTCAATAGAAAAATTCCAGATTTTTTTAGGGGGGAGGGAGGCAGCTAAATTCAATGCATTTTTAAGCACCATTATTTAACTAATAGTGCTCAAGTCCCTCTGCTCTCGGTTCCTCCCCTTCAATGAAAATAAGTGGGTTTTAGTTTGCCTCCAAGGATTGTGTGTGTTGAGCTCACACCCACGCTACCGAAACAGAAAAACTGGGTTCTGTGTTTTCCTCCCCTCCTGGGAGGACTCGAAGAAAGGATAAAAACATAAATAAAGGCCTTTTCAGAGTCCCCAAGCTGGAGTTTTGATTTCCTCCAGTCTCCCCTCGTTGGCTGTAAAAACGTTCTGATGGCTCTGTGGGCAGGGAGATATCCCCGAGGTTTTCAGTGAGGCCAACTTCTTCCCATTAACTTGGGTTTGGGTTTTGTGCTCTTAATTAACTACCCAGTTATCAGAGTAAGTGTTGAGTTAAACCATCATCATAATAGTTAGAAACGAAGCATAGGAAAAACAAACCAAAGCATCAAAAAGATGCTTTGAGTGTGAGAACTGGGGCGGGGGCAGCATCTCTCTCTGAGGTCGGTCTTTCCAAAGGGTCCCAGGGACGGTGATGTTTGTGGGGCCCCAGGACCAGAGCTAGCACAGTAAGAAGGTGGGCGTGGCTGGGACATAGATGCCTATTCCCATTTGAATCAGGGAGGTTGGAAACATGTCTGAGTTTGTGGTCCCTGAGTCCAAGCCCTTTGCCAATTGTGGTAATAATACTAATTATAACTATAATAAGCGATATCATGGACTATTACTTTTTCTTTATATTTTTGAGACAAAACTCACATGTAAGCTGCATGACTATGAAGTGTATTAAGTGTTATATTGATGAATATTTTACCCACGTTCATACTCTACCAGATTAAGACAGAACATTCTCAATACCCCAAAAGTACTCCTGGGCCCCCTTTCAGTCAACACTCCTCTTTCAAAGGATAGCTACTCATTTTACTTCTCAGACTATAGATTAGTTTTGCCTGTTACTGAACTTCCTATAAATGGAATCATACAGTGTGCACTCTCTTGTGTCTAGGCATTTCTCTCAAAACATGAAGTTTTGGAGATTGGGCCATATTGTTATGGGTAGCAGCAATTTACTCTTTTATTGCCGAGTGGCATTCCAGTGTATAAATAAACCAGCATCCAATTATCCATCCTCCTGTCGTTGGTCGTTTGGGCTGCGTCCAGTTTGGGCTATTATGAATCAAGCTGGCATGTACATTCTTCTCCATGCCTGTGGGGGGACACAAGCCCTCGTTTCTCCTCGGAACATACCCAGGCATGGAATATTGGGTCCTAGAGTAAATGTAACTTTTGTAGAAACTGTCAAATCATTTTCGAAGTGCTCGCGTCAATTATATGCCCACTAATAGTGCCTACAGTTCCAGTTGCTCCATATTTTCACCAATAATTTGTCATTCCATTTAAGTTTATTCATTTTCATGGGGGTGGGATGAGAGGAGACTTGGCAGACACTAAGCAGAGAGAAAACAGGAGATGCTAACTCAGGGTGATACACAGAGTGAGAGAATCAGAAAAATAATGAGGCGGGGTGGGGGTGGAGAGAGAGAGAGAGAGAGAGAGAGAGAGAGAGAGAGAGAGAGAGAGAGAATGAGAGAGTGAAGGAGGAAGAAGCAGCAAAATGTAAGTGGAAACCCAGACAAAGAAACTCTGAGAAGAAGCAAATGGAGGGAAGGGAAAGGTACAGAGAGTAGAGAAGAAAAGAGAGAAAGAAGAGATAAGAGAAAAATGACAAGAAAATGGTGGAGAGGGAGGCAGAAGTTGAGAAGGAAAGGGGTGACGTTTACAGAAGAGAGAAAAGCAGGTGAGAGTAGGAGGGGAAAGAAAGCAACTCTGGAAGGAGGGCGAGCGTGGAAATGTGTCTCTTGGTATTTTATGAAACATGTCCTTTTTTAAAAAAGTGCTTCTTGATATTTTTATGTTTATATGTTTTAACTTGGGCCCAGCTTCATGGAAAATGCATGAGGAGTAAGTGGTTTCTGGGAATGTTTTATACATGACCAGGGAGTTGGGAGGAAGCAGGGGGTGGGCAGGAGAGATGGAGGGTGTGGACCACTTCCTCCTTTGGCCTCCCTGGCAGGGCCCTGGTGGGGGAGTGGGCAGGTGGCCACAGTTGACAGCTCTTCTCTCAAGGTTACATGAGAGGCAACCCAGGGTAGCAGACAAGTTGGTGTTGCCTGGATACACCAGTCCTGTCACTTTGGACAATTCATGTCCCCTCCTCCAAGCCTCAGTTTCCTCCTCTGCAACCTGGTATATGCTGATAGAGCTGGTTTAGGAGTGTGGGGAGCTGATCTGACCTGGGCCAGGGGAAGCCATCAGGATAAACTTTCTGAGTGATGGGTGTTCTCCAGGACAAGTCATCAAACTCGGCCATGCTCCCGGAGACCTTGGCAACATGCAGATTTGGATGCAGCAGGTCTGAGGTGAAGCCTGAGATTTTGCGTTTCAAACCAGCTTCCAGGAAATGCTTCTGGACCTCAGACCACAAGGCTCTAAGAATGCTTGACCATCAGTGGTTTCAAGCAGAGCATGGAAAACAAAAGGGTGACTCTGGAGCTAACAGAGGACTTGCGAGAGGTGCAACCTTGAGCATCAATAATTATTCCTGATGCTTCTACCGGATAAATCCCTTACCCAGATGGAGGAATACTAGGTGCTTGTGATATGATCCTGTCTGTCCCCTGCTTTGCCCTCTACCTTGCTCCACCCTCAAGGACACTATTTTTCCAACATGCCACATGCACGTATAACCCCTGGCATTTGCACATCTTGTTTCCTTTGCTTGGAAAACCTTTATCCATATTCTGCAACTAGAAATGCCTCCTCATTCAATAAGAATTTACCTTAAACTCGTTCAAGGGGAGAAGGACTTAAAATCCTTCTGGACAATCAGATGAAATCTTGCACACTTTCTCCCAATGAGCGAATGCACACTCCCACCACTTTGCATAAAATCTTGCTGGTTTCTAGGTGAACCACTTCACTAAAATTCCTGTTTAGGAGCTTCTGCTTCAGGAGCTTAGACACAAGATCACTGCCTTCATGGGAGAGTCTGTGCAGGTTGGCCCTAAACAACATCAGTCCTTCTCCTGAGACTGGTGTTCCTGGGACTTGGACCTTTGTACTGTCATGCTATGTGTTATCTGTTTATGGATCTTTCTCCTCCACTGGTGTCTGGTTCCAGGAGGGAGGACATTTGCCTGTTTCTGTGCCCTCAGAGCCCAACACAAAGAGCTGGGCCAGGAGAGGTGGGGCGGGGGGGGCGGGCACGGTGTGTGGCTCAGGAAACATTGAATGTGCTAGTAGGCATGTCTCTCTCAGGAAAGTCCATGGTCAGAGTGTAACCATAGCTGCAAAGGCTGCCTTTTAGAGCTTTTCTTCTAGAACCTGAACCTTGTCTCCTTGCAAGGATAAAGGCAGCCTCCAGCAAAAGTGTGAATTTGGGTAGGGAAGGCAAAGACTCCAGACAGACACACTGCTTCCCAAGGAGCAGAAAGTTCTGTGATATCATGATCATCTTTCACGCTCAAATCAGCAGGGGAAGCCAGACACGGTGAAAAGTACTGGACTGTGAGAGGGGACAAGTGGTTTCCCATTGTGGATTGAATTATGTCCCCTCAAAATCCTCTATTGAAACCTCAATCCCCAATGTGACTTTTTGGACATGAGGTCTTTAAGGACATCATGATGGTTCAATGAGGTCATAGGATGGGGCCCCGATCCAATAAGACTGGTGTCCTTATAAGATGAGGAAGAAACACTGAAGATGTCTTTCTGCAAGGGCACACAGAGGACACAGTAAGAAGGTGACCATTTGTGAGCCAAGAAGAGATGTCTCACTAGAAAATAACCCTACAGACATCTTGACCTTGGACCTCCAGCCTCCAGAAGTGGGATAAAATAAATTTCTGTTGTTTAAGCTGCCTGGTTGGTGGTATTTTGTCACGGCAGCCCAAGCAGATGGAGACAATTCCCATTCCTGATCTGTTTCTGGCCTCTTATGTGACCCTGAGCAGGTCACATCCCCTCTCTGGGCTTCAGTTTTCTCATCTGTAAGTTGGGATTGAGTGATGATGTTTAGGATGGAAAATCTTCAAGATCCCTTCCAATTCTAAGCGTTTCTGCTCTCTCAAGATGTTCTTTAGGAAGGCTATGATTTATATCACAGATGTGCAGGAGGAAAACAGTTGTGTGGGAATCAATTTCCTCTTGTAAATAGGATCTTTTTAAAAGCACTCTGGGGAGAAAAGGAGGAACAAACATTTCTAGAAGGCCTACTATGAGGCAGAAGGCATTCTGTACAAATCTGGTTTCATTTAGCTCCTTACACTAAAGTTTATTTATTTTGCAAATGTATTGCATGCCTAAAATTTTTAAAAATTATCATGTTTTGTTTCATGCACAAAAAGGACCTCATGTTTTAGAGGAAAACATGAAAAAATGCAAAAAAAAAAAAAGGGAAAGGAAAAATAAACTATTCATCCAACAGGTGTTTATTGAACATCAACTATATGACAATCGCTATGCAAATAAACTGGGTTTCTACTCAGTTTTACATGTAAATGTTTGTAAGCATATATTTTGTAAAATTTAAGTTCTGCAATTTTATTTAAATTTCTACTATATTCATTTTAATGTTATGTAGCTAGTTCTTAATAAGTATACCACTTTCAAGTCAGCTTTCTCTTTTCTGATTATAAAAGTAACATGCACATTAGCTGAAGAAAATGCGTACATTATAGACATATAAAAGAAAGAAAAAAGATTACCTGTAATCTACCACCCAGACTTTTTTCTGTCTACACATCTAGACTCTCAACATGCTTATAAACTCGTCCTACTCTCATCCATGGGAACTCCTACTTCCAATTCATACCCCATACCAAACTTATCCACACTAGAATGTGGAAAGCTACCCGAGATCAGTAATTTTTACTCATTCAAATCACTACTTTATATTTAGCACCTAAAACAGTACCCGACACACAGTAGAAGCTCTGTAAGTAGCAAATGCTGTATATAATATAAACAATGAATGAAAATAAGATCATAAGAAACATGCACTTATAATCTGCTTTTCAAAAATTATCAATATGCCAAAAGTATATTTTAGTGTTATGAAATATTTTCCTAAAATATAACTGATGATGCCTTCATAGTATCCCGCCATGTAGATAAATCATGAATAATTTCTTCGGTCTCATCTTGTGACTAGCATTTCCAAGAAGATTCTAGTAGCTGTCCTTTGCACAAATTTATGATAATTTTCTTGGGATAAATTTCCAGAAATGAAATTGATGGGTCAAAAAACAAACACATACAATAGAATATTATTCAGTCATAAAAAGGAATGCAGTGGTGATACACGCCATAACACAGACGAGTCTGGGGAAAATAAGTGAAAGAAGCCAGATACACATTCCATGATTCCATTTATATGAAAATCCAGAATAGGCAAATCCATAGAGACAGAAAGCAGATTAGCGATTGCCCGAGCCTGGGGGATGGGGGTAATTAGGAATGACTGCTTCATGGGTACAGAATTTTCCTTTAGGGTGATGAAAATGCTTTGGAAATAGAGGTGATGATTGCACTCCACTGTCACTGTACTAAGTGGCACTCAATTGGACACTTTAAAATACTTAATCTTATGTTATGTGAATTTTGTCTTAATTTAAAAAATTAAGCAGGCATAATTTCAAGGCCAACTTGCTGTACCAACTTATGTATCCACTAAAAATACATTTAAGTGACCATTTCTTCAAAAAAATCAGCAGTACTGGTGATATTCTATAAACCCAGCTAGATTTATAGGCTACATGTGTTGATAATCAGTAATATCAATTTTGCTTTTCTCAATGAATAGGAGAATATTTATATTTCATTTGTATATTCAAATTTGCTAATCATATTAGAGTGTTGACCTTACTGATTAGCAAGAAAGAATTCTCCATTGATGATATCAACCCTTGTCATGTACGTCTCAGTCGTTATACCCATTTATTATTTTGGCTTTTAATTTTAACATGATTCTAACTTTTTAATTGCTGCTAATCTACCAACCAGTGACTACTACACTTCCTATAGTAATCATCTCCTTGTTGATTGTCTACGAGATGTTCAGTCCCCATTCCCACCTTTTCCTTCCTGTTAGTCAAAGTTCACCACCTTTGTCTTGAAGCCAGTCTTGGCTTCAGACTCAGGAAGTGGACCCTGATGCCATTCACGCTCATCTCATTTATCTTTTCAGGATTGGTTAGGACCTGGGCACACAACACAATTACAGGCCATGAGATATGAGGGAAGTTTGATGGGGGTTTCTGGGAAAGGTTACTTGGCTCTTACAGAGAGGCGTTCATGAGACAATGCCCTTTCTCAGTAAGTGGCTGGATGTAAGAGTGATGCTGAGATCTCTGCAGCCATCTTGTGTCTATGAGGAGAACGAGGCCAGGGACAAAGCCAACAAATAACAAAGGACACAGAATAGCAGATTAGATCCCTGGAGGCATCTCATCAGTGTACCCTTCCCCAGGCTTTTCACAATGTGAGATAATGGATGTCCTGGGTCTTTCAAGCATCCAAGTCAGGTGCTCATTACCCTCAGCTGATTGTATCCTAAATCATCAAATTTATTCAGAGTCAGCTATTTCTTTTGTGGTTTTTTTTTGTTTTTGTTTTAATTTATATACAAGTCTTTTCAATAAACACTTTTTAAAATAAAACTTTTTCCATAATTTGACACATATCCTCAGAGTCCCAGATGTGGAATTAGAGAATGAGAGGGTATTAATTTTTAATGTTGCTTAATTCGTATTTTCATTTGCTTTTCAGTTGGTGGCTTTACAGTCTTAATCAGCCTCTCAGATAGAAAATAGAGGCAGGGATTTGACCCTGAGTCTTCTGATATCACATCCAAAGAGAGATATTAAAAGAGAGCTGACCTTTAGTCTTGATTAAGTTCCTTTAAATCTGAAATCACGGGTAATGAATTCAGTTTGCCTGAAACAAGCATCCCCTTGACAGCCAAACCTGATTGCCATGCTTTTTTATGCCTTACACAGAATTATATAGAATTCTAGAATGTCAGGATTGGGAAAGAATTTAATGGTCTGAATTGGGGTGGAGTGAACCAAGAGTTCCAATGATAACTTGCTGAAGTGTGTAGACCATCTTTCGGAAAACTTCATGCCCACCTATGTTAGTTACCAAGGCTGCTGTAACAAAGTACCAGAAACTGGGTGGTTTAGAGCAACAGAAATTGTCTCACAGTTCAGGAGGCTGTAATTCAGAAATCATGGTGTCAGTAGGGTTGGTTCCTTCTGAGGGTGGTGAGGGACAATTGGTTCCATGGCTGTTGCCTAGCTACTGGTCCTCAGGTGCTCCTTGGTTTGTAGATGGCCTTGTCCCTGTGTCTTCATATTGTTTTCCCACTATGTACCTCTTTTGTGTCCAAATTTTCTGTTTTATAAGGACACAGTGTTATTGGATTAGGGTCCACCTTCGTGACCTTATCTTAACTTGATCATCTGCAAAGATTCTATATCTATTTTAAAGAGAGTCACATTCACAGGTCCTACGGGTTAGGGCTTCAACATCTTTTGGGGGAACACAATTCAACCCGTAACACCACCCAACACATGAGATTATTCATAGAGTGTCAGGGGTCATGAACTCATTAAGGTTTATTCAGGGTCCCAAATGTGATGCTTATTCTGTTCTGTTTTCTTCACTTTAGAGTGAGAGATGGGAAAGAAGCAATGGGATCGCCAAGGGTCAGAGAGGGAAAGGCATGTGTTCAGTTTCCCACAGCACATATGAGAACGTGCCAGGACTTGAACCCACATCTCCTGGATTTTCATGTCGCATCTCACTGGGATCCCTGCCCTCTCTGAGTCCAGTTTACTGGCAGCTGCAGAAGTTAAACCTCTGAAGTAGCCAAGCTGAGAAGAGACAGGTGACCAGACTTCAAAGAGGTGCCAGAGGCTAGGGGTATCTGCCAGAGGGACATCCCTTCCCTAGAGGGTTGGGAATCAGAGGGCAGGAATAAAGCATGACTAAGGAGAATAGAACTTGTGAAATCAATGCAGATCATAAAAAGCGTGAGAGAAGAAGCTCACTCTCATTGCAAACTCTAGAGTGACAACAAGGTGGATTCTGGCATCAGTTCCTGTTGGCCAAGTCCCCCGGATATTTTAGGGGGCAGCCAGGAAGGGGCTGAGGAACTCTTCTTTCTGCTGTCTGTGCCAGCTGCCCATCCATAGGAAGCCAACGTGTCAGCCCTGCAGCCCACTGATGCTAGCCCAGAGGTGCCAAGGCACCAGGCGCAGCAAAGCCAGCTGGCAGCTTAATGGTGAGCCATTGGCCTGACCGAACAGCCCATCTGCTCCTCACTGCCAGCTGCATGCCTGTGGGAGGCGGGCTGGCAACTCGGCCAAGTGGCCAAGGTGCCAGCCACTGGGCACTCCAGGCCAGCTGGCAAGCTGGCAGAATTGGCCAGCATACCCATCTGCTAGCTGTTGCCAGATGAACGTGCAGGGGAACTGGGCCCAGGGACCTCAGGGTGCCAGCCTGCCTGGAGTTCCAAGGCATAAGAGGCCCTGGCTCTTCTCTTCTTCTCTCTCACACCCCCTCATGAGCTCTGAGATGTTGCTAACAAAGTTTCTAAGTGAAGGCATGGGGAAGCATGGGGAGGCATGAATGGTTAGGAACATGGGACTCCAGAACTGTAACATCACAGGACGTTAGGAGTACAACATATTGATGGTTAAGAACATGAACTCTGGGGTCAGACTGCCTGAGTCTGAATCCAAGCTCTGACACTAATTAGCTGCATTACTGGGCAGGCTACTTAATACCTGTGGCCTCAGTTTTCTCATCTGTAAAATGGGAAAGTAGCTACTGCTTCATTGGGTTGAAATAAAGATTAAATGAGATGCATACATGTAACCCTGAGAAAGTGATAGGATTTACTCAGTACAGGTGGTTATGATTATCAATTATATTATATGGATCAAGTGTTTTACCTCAAATGAGCTTCAGATATCATCTGGTCCAATTTCATCATTTGCCTAATTTCATCTTGAGGAACCAAGACCCAAATTAAGAAAGGGCCTTATTCAGGTCACAGTCCTACAGTCCGATTAAAGAATGGGCAGAGAGTGGGGTGAGAGGAATAGAAAGATGGTGGTCAAAGGCACACACTTCCAGTTATAAGATAAATAAGTCCTAGGGATATGACGTATGACACGATGACTCTAGTTAGCGCTGCTGTATGATGTATAGGAAAGTTGTTACAAGAGCAAATTGATTCTAGGATTTCTCATCACAAGAAAAAAAAGTTGTGTGTTTTTTTGTTTTTGTTTTTTTTTGCTTTCTCTTTTTATTGTATCTATATGAGATGATGGATGCTAGCTAAACTTATTGTGGTAATCATTTCACAATACATATAGAACAATACTGCTGTACACCTCAACTTATACAGTGTTGTATTTCAATTATATCTCAATACAACTGGAAAAAGTAAACATTTTGACTTGCAAAGTAAAATTTTAAAGAGACAATTATTAATGCAAATAAATACAATAAACACATCAAATGAAAAAAAAATAGATAGAGGATCTGCATAGACAGTTTTTCAAAGAAAACATACAGAAGGCCAACAGGTACATAAAATTTAAATCAAAGGAAATAAAAATCAAAACCACGATGAGATGTCATCTCACAGCTGTCAGAATGGCTGTTATCAAAAAGACAAGAAATAACCAGTGTTGGCGAGGGTGTGGAGAAAAGGGAACCCTTGTTCATTGTTGGTGGAAGTGTAAACGGTGCAGCCGTTATGGAAAACAGTACGGAGATTTCTCGAAAAATTAAAGCTAGAACTACCATATCATCTAGTAATTCCACTTCCAGGTATTTATCTGAAGAAAATGAAAAGATATTTGCATCTCCATTTTCATTGCAGCAGTTTTTACAATAGCCAAGACATGGGAACAACCTAAGTGTCTATTGACAATGAAAGGGTAAAGTATAAACACACAAATACACACACTACACACACACATACACACATGCACACAATGGCATATTATTTAGCCACAAAAAGGAAATCCTGCTATTTGTGACAACATACATATACACACATATGTACACATATATACATATGTGAATCTTGACAGAATTATGACAAGTGAAATAAGTCAGACAGAGAAAGACAAATACCATATGATCTCACTTACATGTGGAATATTTAAAAAAAAAAAGAACTCGTAGAGAACAGATTGGTGGTTGCCAGAGACAGGGGGTGGAGGATGGGTGAAATGGGTGAAGGTTGTCAAAAAGGCTCAGACTTCCAGCTATGAAATAAATAAATCCTGGGGATGAAATTCACTACACAGTGACTATAGTTAACACTGTGGTATTGTATATTTGAAAGTTGTTAAGAAAGTAGATCTTAAAAATTCTCATTACGAGAAAACTTATAACTATGTGTGGTAATGGATGTTAACTAGACTTACTGTGGTAATCATTTAACAATATATACATAATATCTAGCCATTATCTTGTACACCTGAAACAAATACAATGTTATATGTCAATTATATCTCAATAAGAAAAAATCACAATTGCATATAGAGTCTCTTGGGGTACAGGTACTAGATTCCAGGACTCCTGACACTCTCATTAGTCATTTGCCATAAAAGGCTTGCCTGAAATTGAGGAGGTGAAATTGAGCAAGGCAGGGAGGGACCTCTCTATCTCGCTCCGAGCCACCCATATGCTCCAAGTGCTCTATTGACGTGCTCTACACTTAGCCCTCCGAGTGTACTGCCTGATGTGTGAATGTGTGTTTGCAAACACATACATATGTGTACATGTGTGTGTCTCTGACTGAGGGTTGGCATATACCCTTGTGTGTCTGGGCATAAATGTTCTGTCTACCCAACAGACCAAAATCTTAAGGCAGGTCCCATGTCTTATTCTGGAACATCTCATCTATCCGAAGCTCATCTCTCTGGAAGCCTCAGGTATCCAGAAAGACAATGACATCCTAAGCACCTAACGCTGAGAACAACACTTGGCATGTAGCTGGAGCTCTATACGCCTGTGATAAATAAATGAATGAGTGAATGAATGAATGAATGAAACAATGGACCCTTTATTTAACCTGGTATAGCTCTTTTAATTTGGTGAACCAGGACTCTTACTGTCCACCAAGCAACTAATTGGAGCAAGGATCTTCATGTTGTAAATCCTTCATCCTAACCAGCAACTCTTGATTCTCACTCAGAGCCTAATTACCCTGATTCCGTGGGCAGTACTAACAAAGGCAGTTAGCTGACCTAGCCTGCAGGTTGGATGCAACAAATGAAAAAGGAAATGAACGATGAAGAAGGAAACAAACACCTGCAGGAAGAAGATAAAGGTGTTGCTGATGCTTTTGTGGGCTAGGAAGAGAAAAGACTGTTTGGAAAAAGCCTCATTAATGTCAAAATCTGAGTGGTCCAGGGACACTGCGAAGGAGTAAATGCCCCAATTGCAGAGCCTTTTAGCTCTCACCAGAATATAAGTGATGCTCATAATGACAGATCTGAGGTTTAGTTCAAGGGACCCTGTGCAAACTATCAAAGAACAGAGTGCATTTTGCAGATTTTTCTACCCAAAATGTAATTTTCAAATGGTAATTAAACAGGTGATCTTTCATCAACCAGGAAGCTTGGTTTTCTCAAATGACTTGGTCAGGGAAGGTTACATGCTGCTGGGATCCACGGCTCTTTGTGTGAACAGAGGTGACTATTAGAGAGTTTAAGGAAAACAAAGGGAAAGGAGAAGGTGTTGGGGAGATCAATCAAGATGGCTTTTCATTCTGGACATGAATATTAACCTTCCCTTGTTAGGCATGTACAGGGATGGGCGGCGTTCAAAACTATTTCACGTCCATTATCTGTCACCTCTTTTTTGGGCTTCTTGTTTACCAAGAGGAAACGCACATCCTGTATGTCTGTGTATATATATCTATATCTATATATAATATGTATGTATGGGTGTGCATATATGCACAGACATATGTAAGGGCACACTTTCATACACAACCACACGTACACACAGACCCACACTCAGACATACACACATGCACACACATGCTGGCATATACACATACACATGTTACGCACACATGCACACATTCACACACACACATGCACACACAGCCCTGCATACAGATTGTCAGTCCTTTTACTCCACGAAACAATGATCCTTACTTTTTCACTATCTTGGATTGGTCAGATGCCAAATAATTCCAAGATCATGATGATCACAATGGGATTGGTGATACAATATAACTGCTATTTTGGGGGCGCACCTGGTATGATTCAGATTTCAGGTCTCATATTTTACACCCCATTTACCAAACTCTACCTTTTTCTTCTCCCTCCCTCCTTCTTTCTTCTTCTTTTTTTTATTTCTTTATCTTTTGTTTTCTTTCTTTTTATTTTTTCCTCTCTTAGGAGCTTTACATGAGTACTTCCTCATTGCAAAACATCAACACAGTCCTGACCAAACAAACCTTTCCCTTTGTATTTTCTGCCACATAACCACACAATTTCTTAGCAATAATGGCTGTGATCAAGGGCAAGTAGAACATCCATCACCAATTTGTCATGCAGTTCTATACTATGTCTAGGAAAGAGCCTAGATGTCCATCGACAGGATAAAGGTTAAATGCAGTCTAGAATACTATGCAATAGCCAAAAAGAACCAAAGTCAGTTTTTGGAATAATATTGGCCAGTATCTCTTGAGCCCTTATCAGCAGTCAGGCACTTTCCCTTCAGTCCATCACTTAATCTCAGCTATACCACGAGCCTTATCACCACTCCCATTTTAGAGATGTGAACACTGAGGACAGGTGGGAGCAGGATATTAGGACATTTGTCCAGCTGGCCTGTTGCAGATCTGAGATTCAAACCAGGAGATCTGTTTCTAAAACCTGCATTCTTAAGCCCTATACTAAGACACTCAAGAAGCAACAGTGAAAAAAATACATCTTTGCAGAATACAGTAGAGAATGTGATCCCATTTATACATATATGTAGGTACACGAATGGACCTACTATCTTATGTCGCTCTCGCAACATCTCTTATACGTTTCGGCAAATGAATGGTGTGACATAGAGGTGAAGTGGCTTCCCAAGGCCCAGCAGCTGGATTAAGTCCATCCCTCCCCAGCTGCACAGTTTGTGCTATTTTCATAACACTTTCCTTTTGCTGATGACAGAGTGAACCGAGGAGTTGGAAGATGCTGTTTCAAAAGAGTTTGCTCAAAGCTCTCTGTAAACCTAAAAATAAAAGGCCAAAGTGAGAGGCAACAAGCATTTATCTGAGATCAAAGAAGAGCTATTTAGGAAGTCCTGATGCAGGCAAAAGACCAAATAGTGTTCTGATTTGAAGACAAATGCAAGGGGCATTTATGAGAGACGGAAGGGGAACAACTCTATCAGTTGAAGGAAGGCATTTCTGTTGGAGTAGGTAACGTAACATAGTGACCCTAATTCTAAACGATGTTTTTAAGTTTTAGTCTTTGGTCATCAGTTCCTTAGTCACAGTATCTACTTTCTTGCTGTCCTTGCAAACAGTTCTTTGGGATACGATGTTGCTTTAGGCACAGTCCAAAGGTTATTTTCACCTGTTTTAATGTTTCAAAGGTTTGAGGCATAAGATATGCAAGACAGTTCCCCTGGTATAGCAGCTCCAACTCCATCTTAAAGTAGCTGCATTTATTATTTTTTACAGCATCTTCTGGGGAGAACATCTGCCCTTCTAAGTGACCCCCCGCTTTCACTGTCTCACACTTCTAGATGGGCATGGGTAGCTGCACGAGGTCAGAGAAGGGAGAATTCTGGGCTGCATAAGGTGTGAGACCATCATGAAGGTAGGGCCCCTCCAGTATCTGGCCATTGGATAATGTCTCAAATGCTCCCATTAGCAAGCTACATAATTACCTAGTCTCTAGGTTTGATACTGCAAAGAGCCTTCAAAAGTCTTAGCAAATGTCAAACTCACCATGGGATTGTTCATCTCAGAGATGCTGGTGCCAGTTGTGGGCTGCCTCACACTGATCACTCCATCTTTACTGATGATGAAGGAGAAGAAAACCAGTGGCCACATAACTTGTTTGAGGTTGCAGAGCTGTCCGATAGCTCAGGCATGAAGCCAGGACTAGAATGAGGCCATCATTGGGCACAAAATTTAAGGAGGTGCCAACAAACCCAGCAGTCGAGATGAAAAACACTTCAGTAAAATATTATTTTAAAAAATAAAAAGTTAATTAATGCAAACAAATCTCTGATGAACAAAACATTAAAATTTTAAACACAGACAGGATTAGTATTACTGATTTTTCCTTTTGCCTCAGGCTCCAGTGTGACTCTGCATGACACTTTACTTAAAATTTTTAGACTCTATTATTTTTTTGCATTAAATTTAAGATTTAAAAATACTGAATTAAAACATTTATCATGATCATGAGTTTTTTTGTTCCCTTTCAATTCTGTGCCAGAGGTGGTGCCTCACCTGCCGTACCCTAGTCCAGCCATATAGGA
>NW_011889032.1:95958-101388 GCF_000151845.1 Pteropus vampyrus | reverse complement strand
CCAAGGCCCAGCAGCTGGATTAAGTCCATCCCTCCCCAGCTGCACAGTTTGTGCTATTTTCATAACACTTTCCTTTTGCTGATGACAGAGTGAACCGAGGAGTTGGAAGATGCTGTTTCAAAAGAGTTTGCTCAAAGCTCTCTGTAAACCTAAAAATAAAAGGCCAAAGTGAGAGGCAACAAGCATTTATCTGAGATCAAAGAAAAGCTATTTAGGAAGTCCTGATGCAGGCAAAAGACCAAATAGTGTTCTGATTTGAAGACAAATGCAAGGGGCATTTATGAGAGACGGAAGGGGAACAACTACTATCAGTTGAAGGAAGGCATTTCTGTTGGAGTAGGTAACGTAACATAGTGACCCTAATTCTAAACGATGTTTTTAAGTTTTAGTCTTTGGTCATCAGTTCCTTAGTCACAGTATCTACTTTCTTGCTGTCCTTGCAAACAGTTCTTTGGGATACGATGTTGCTTTAGGCACAGTCCAAAGGTTATTTTCACCTGTTTTAATGTTTCAAAGGTTTGAGGCATAAGATATGCAAGACAGTTCCCCTGGTATAGCAGCTCCAACTCCATCTTAAAGTAGCTGCATTTATTATTTTTTACAGCATCTTCTGGGGAGAACATCTGCCCTTCTAAGTGACCCCCCGCTTTCACTGTCTCACACTTCTAGATGGGCATGGGTAGCTGCACGAGGTCAGAGAAGGGAGAATTCTGGGCTGCATAAGGTGTGAGACCATCATGAAGGTAGGGCCCCTCCAGTATCTGGCCATTGGATAATGTCTCAAATGCTCCCATTAGCAAGCTACATAATTACCTAGTCTCTAGGTTTGATACTGCAAAGAGCCTTCAAAAGTCTTAGCAAATGTCAAACTCACCATGGGATTGTTCATCTCAGAGATGCTGGTGCCAGTTGTGGGCTGCCTCACACTGATCACTCCATCTTTACTGATGATGAAGGAGAAGAAAACCAGTGGCCACATAACTTGTTTGAGGTTGCAGAGCTGTCCGATAGCTCAGGCATGAAGCCAGGACTAGAATGAGGCCATCATTGGGCACAAAATTTAAGGAGGTGCCAACAAACCCAGCAGTCGAGATGAAAAACACTTCAGTAAAATATTATTTTAAAAAATAAAAAGTTAATTAATGCAAACAAATCTCTGATGAACAAAACATTAAAATTTTAAACACAGACAGGATTAGTATTACTGATTTTTCCTTTTGCCTCAGGCTCCAGTGTGACTCTGCATGACACTTTACTTAAAATTTTTAGACTCTATTATTTTTTTGCATTAAATTTAAGATTTAAAAATACTGAATTAAAACATTTATCATGATCATGAGTTTTTTTGTTCCCTTTCAATTCTGTGCCAGAGGTGGTGCCTCACCTGCCGTACCCTAGTCCAGCCATATAGGATTTGCTCTGCCAACCTGGATGCATTGCTCCTTCCCTATGTCTATTCACTCACTCACTCACTCACTCACTCACTCACTCACTCACTCATTTGTTTATCCAGTCATTCAGCAAATATTTTGTAATGCTCATGATTCCAGGAGCTGGGAAAATAGCAGTGAACAAGATAATCATGGTTTCTGCCTTTCTGGCATGGACAATGTAATTGGAGGAACAGATATGAGTCAAATATTCACATAAACAAATTAAGAGTGGAAATGCGGCCATGAGGCCGATGTAACAAGGGGGAAATAATGGGGGCGTTGACCAAAGGTGGCAGTCAGGATATGCTTTCTGGAGGAGGTGTTTGGATGAGCCGAAGTTAATCAGGTGAGAGTGGATTAAAGGAGGGTGGCTAAGAGTGCTCCAGGCGGAGGAAATGGCAGGCACAAAGGCCCTCTGACAAGAGCAAGAGGGTGAAATATTCTGAGAACACAAGGGGCCAGTGCAGCAGTGTGCTGAGAGCCACAGAAAGTGTGAGGCAAAAGAAGGATGGAGTAGACAGGGTCTGGAGACAGCGGAGGAGGATTTTAGCTTTATCTCAAGGGCAATAGGGAGCCACTGGAGGGTTTGGAGCTGGGGAGTGACATAATAGGCTTTGTCTTTGGAATGATCTCTCTGGTTGCTGGATGCAGAGTAGTTTGCATTATGTATAGAACCCAGACTCCCCGGGATTCTAATATGGCTTCCCCCTTTCTTGCTGTGTGACTCTGGGCCAGTCACACAGCACTTGCCTTCTCCATGCCTCAGTCACTCATCTATAAAATGGGATACCAGCCTCTCCGTGTAGTTGAGAATTTTAAATGTGGTAAGTGTTGGCATTTACAGTAGGCTTGGCATATAGTAAACACGCTATAAAAACTGGCCATAGTTATTATCACTGAGGATGGATTTTAGGGGGGCAAAATAGAAGGTCATGAGAAAGTAGCCCCTGCTCTCAGCCCGGGGGCAGCTCAGCCTGGGCTCCTCTGCCTGAAGCTCACAGCTATCCTCATTAGAAAGTGGCTTTTCTTTCTGCCCTGTGCTTGCAGGAGGAGAGGGCACAGTGGAGGCTGCAGGAACGCTGTGAAGGTCTTAAAAGAAATTATAGCCTGCATAAAAGTATTCACTCCAGTGGAAGGCCTTAAACCATTCCCCTGGGCATTGAACAGTGACGGAGAGTGTATTACTGTGCACTTAAGGCGGTGACCGCAGCCACCCAACGTCAGAGAGAGAGGAAGGGAAGCACTTAAGCATGGAAGTTCCCTTAAGTGGGAGCATCCTTCCTTAAGCCATCCCTTTCTGGTCCCTGCAAGCTCCTGATCTGTGGCTTCTGAATAAATCTGCAACGCCAAGAGTAAGAACATTTGCTGAAATCCCTTAAGGGGTGGTGAGGAAGGGGGAAAGGAGGAGATGACAGGGAACAGGAACCAATCTGGACCTCGTCTTGCTCTGAGAGGACTCACTTAAAACACCTGACTTCAGTATTATTATCTGTAAAATGGGAGCCAGGCTGCTTATTTAGTTCTAATTTCTGCAAGGACTAAATGAGGAGTTCTAGCCTGCCATGCCACAGAGAAAGTGCTCAAAAATGATCATTTGTTCCTTTGTGGAGCTTTTTTCCTTTTCCTCATGACAGTTTTTTTCTCTCCTAAACTCTAAAGGACTTCATTTCTTGGCAAGTTGAACAACCTTCCCAAGCGTCAGTTTGCTCATCTGTCAAGTGGGTATTCGAACAGTAAGGGCTGACCGGTTGATTCTGGGGATTAGTGAAACATTTTGAGCTGTGACATGCTGAGAACAAGAAGACTGGGTCTCACTTGCCTTCATACTTTGCATCTTTTCACAGCGTGGGGTGGGGTGGCAGTAGGGACAGGCAGACTCCTTCTTCACCGTTCGTGGTCTCAGAAGTGTGCAATCACAGGTAGCCTTAATCCTGGACTCTCATGAGTCCACGAATCCTCTACAATTGAACACTCAGACTCATCGTGTCCTTAAAGGGGGGAGGAGTCCCAGGACCCCCAAAGGACTAAGGAGTGAGGGGTCACAGGTAAAGGTGCTTTGGACCATGGGCTGTCACGGGCTTAGCGAGATCTGGCTCTTTGGACAGCCATGTGGGCCTCAGTTTTTTCATCTGTAAAAGGGGAAACAAGGAGATGTACTTCATTGGATTATCGTGAGGTTAGTGGTACATGCTCTTGAAGAACTCAGAGTATAGTAGAAACAGTACCCATTAGCTCTTTTCCTCTTTCCCTGTAGCAGCGCTCCACAGGGTCATGATTGCCATCCAAAATTCTCAAAAGGAACCATTTTATGAAACACGCATCACACTTTTATTTACTCTCAGACCAGTATAAACACAAACAAAAAATCCCCTTTCATCAAGAGAGACTATAAAAACAAAGAAAACATATGCTTGCTGTCTCCTAGCAAACCCCATCACTACCAAGGAATTTTTTTGGCAGATGCAGGAACAAAAAGAGGAATTCTGCAGTTAAATAAGTTTAGCAAGCATTGCACCGATCAAATTAAGTGGGTATTCTTCCTCAGGGTAGATCCCAGTCCCTAGCATGTGACTGATGTGCACTTTGAAGCCCCAAGATGGGCTCTGATTACTCGGTGCTTCTCCAACTTCTGTAGCCAGAGGATGCTTTGCTGGGCTAAACCTGTAGGGGGAACATTTTAATTTTTTTCAGGGAGTTTTGTGAGGAGGAATAAAAACTGCAATAGCCCATTTCTAGGGGCTCGTCTAACTTGAAATTTGGTCTTCATTTTCGGGGTTCCTTTTATTTTTTCTTTAAATAACTCCTTCATGTAACTCTTCTCTATTCTTGTCTGTTCTTGGCTTGACATATTTCACAATCAGTGTTTTATTGACTTGATTTCCCTGTGACAAAACCACTACATCGTTGGGATGTGCTTAATGGTTCTTTTTCAGGAAGCTGCTCCAGGCGCCTCCGGGACAGGCGCTTTCCATGCCCCATGGGGCCAGCCAAGCAGAAGACAAGTCTCAGCTCCAAGAACCTGCAGCTTGGGAGGCTCCCAGCCCTCGAGCTGCCCGCCGTGATTAGTTGAAATCCAAGACAGCAATATAAGAAGTGTCGTTGGTGTGCGTGATGGAGTGCCTGCTGAGTGGGCCACAGATAAGCACCGTGATTTCGGAGGACGCTTCATCATTTCGCCATAAGAACATGTTAACGGGTGATTGTTTGAATGTCTCCAGCTAATAGGATATTATTCATAACACTCTGGCTAGTTGGAATGGGAGATGATAAGAAATTAAATTCTTAATGGCTTTCTTTAAAGGAGGACTTTTCCCAGGGGAACCTGGAACCCTGGGAATTTACTCCATGTGCCCTGGCAATATCTTTATGAAGGAAATTGGCTTGAAATGAACCTCCCAGGGGGACACAAGGGTAAAAGGAAGAGGACACAAAGTAATTAACATTGACTGGGCACCTATTACGTGCCTCTTACCTAGACATTTTACACTCTGACCCAGAAACATCTCTGTTGTGACCAGGTATCATTAAGCCCATTTCAGAACTGGGAAATCAGAGGCTTGGAGAGGTGAATCGATTTGCCCAATCTCTCCTTTCTGGTGTCAGAGTCAGGATTTGAGTTCCATAGCAACTTTTCCATGAAACAAAATTTAGGGAGCGGGGGTTGTCTGGAAGAAGGAGGTGCCTTACATGAGATCTGAAAGGTAGAAAAGAAGGAGAAACCATAATATCTCAGAGGTAGCTGCAGGAAATTACAAAGTGCTGGCAGAGGCAAGGCGTGAGTTCTGCAGGTACCTTCTATACTAACTTTGGGAACTGTCTACTTCCGGGATACGTGAAGCCACCATTTTCCTTGAATATTCCTTGTAATTCCTGTGCTTCTGGATTTTCCTAAGCTTTGTTTTCTATCTTTCCAACAATTAAGAAAGCTTCTAACTTCCTGTATTAAATCTTTTCCTGCTTGAAATACCTTGAGCAATGACTGAATCTTGACAAAGTA
>NW_011889032.1:76081-95613 GCF_000151845.1 Pteropus vampyrus | reverse complement strand
ACGGGCCAAATTCACTTTCAGTGGGGACTCCCCATAGCAGCTGGTTGTGAATATTTAAAAGTGAATGGTTTTTGTCTGTTTTTATTTTTGTGGGGTACAAATACCCAACATTGTCCCAGCCTCTCCACTCTTTTTCTTCCAGGTCTCATCAGCTCCTACAGTGGAAGCCAGATTGGTTTCCCATTTGCAAAGTTCACAATTCACCCAGCCATGAGCTGTGCCTTTAACCACTGCTAAATTGTTTCCTGACAGCCCTCGCTACAATTTTCTCCCCTGACATTTGATTTACATATGATCTTTAAGCACTGCCATGGCGGTAATAGTGATTTGGTTAATATTCCAAGCGTTCCTCCATGCCCCACACCTTGCAGGGCCATTTCATTGCTGCAGCGTGGCAAAATGCATGTACCAAATAAATGTATTGCTAATGAAATAAACGGATTAGGGGGAAGAATCAATTGCCCTGCTGCCAGGATGAGGCACCAGGAGTTAATTTTGTCTGGATCTGCAAGGGTAGCTGTTAATAGAATAGGCTTTTTACCTAATTGGAGAGAAAGTAAATGAAGTATAGTAATATTCCATGATGTATTGGAAGAATTTACTTCATTTTCTCTTAGTTTTGCTTGATGAGTGTTTACAGCACAATGAAATTTATGGTCTCCTTCCTCTCCCTGTTTTTCTCTTCTTTATCTAGTCCTCATTCTCTTTCTCTTCTTTCCTTTTTATCTCATTTGTTTTCTTCTATTCCTCCATCCTTCCATTTTGTCCTTTCCATCCATCCCACCATCCTTCCATTCAGCCATCTTTCGATTCTTGCATTCATCCTCAATACCTACATCCATCCATCCATCCATCCATTCATCCATCCATCCATCTATCCATCCATCTATCCATCCATCCATCCATCCATCCATCCATCCATTTATCCATCCATCCATTTCCTCATTCAGTTAATAAACCATAGTCTCAGACACAAACGTCCTCAGGAGCCACCAACACAAATGAGTAAGTGTTTGTGGGGCCTGTGACAAAATGAAGGCATCACCATTATCACTATTCCCATCATGGTCATCATCATTGTCATATTCATCATTTATCGAATGTAGCCATCTTTCTTTCATTCTTTCTACTTTTATTGAAGGCTTACTATGCTAGACAAAACTTGATCCACCTCTCTGAATATGATAAAAGAAAAATATGTAGCTGAAGAAGTCATTTACACCAGTTTATGTATCGATCTGATACCTAGACCCCTACCCAGGCCTTTTCTCTCTCTTCTGATAGAGGAATTGGAATTATGTTGCAGTAAATGTATTTTCTAAAGACTAGAACCAATAGGTATTAGGTGAAGGGTGGTTAGACTGGTGATATAAAAAGTAGGAAAGACCTCTCAAAGAGCTGAAAAGAAGGATCTGAGCATATACAGAAGTTTCAGAATGTTTTTTCCTAGCATGAGTCATGCACAGGATACCAGACAGCGGTGAAAGGAAGAAAATGAAGCTTACTGAATAAAGAGAGGTCATGCATTAGAGTGGAAAAAACAGACTACTATGTGCTAAAGCCCAGGCAGCACCAAGAACCGCTCTCCAGACTTTCATTTGGGAAGCTCTGACCTGTCCAAGTCACATGACTGGTAAGAGGAAGGACTAGGATTCTAATCCAGAATTCTAGAGCCCACAGTAATCCTCCAACTTTAGCATATCATGACCCCCTGGGGAGTTTATTTAGCTTGTTGTTTTTGGGGATGACAAAGACTCTCTCCTCTGACTAAACCTTTATCTGGCTCCTCTGAGTTCTCTTCTGATTAGGTTCTGACCTTGGGCTCTGTCCTTGACCCACTTATTCCAGATTAGCAAAAATCCCCCTCTTGATCTAATCCAGGCTATCTGACCAAATTCCTCATCCCTCACCCTTGATATCTTATTACCAAGAATTCTGTTATGTCAGTTTAGCAGAGAATTACTCAACATTTTAGTAAATTTCCATCCACAGAACTTCCCCTTCCCCCAATTCTGCTCCTTGGCTATAAATCCCCACTTTTCCTGTTATATCCACTTGAAGTTGAGCCAGATGTCTCTCACATATTGCAAAATTCCCATTGTAGTAGCCTCTCCTTGAATAAAGTCTTCCTCACAATCTCTAACAAGTGTCCGAATTATTTTTTAAAGAGAGACCTAAGAATCTGTATTCATAATCAGATTCCCTAGGTGATACTGATGCAGGTGTTTTGAAGACCATACTTTGAAAAACTCCACCTGAGTCTCGTTGGGGCATGTTTAGAGGAGTCTTGTTTTATTTATACAGCATTCATTAGCCACTTGGGATCATGATGCTTAAAAAAGAACCAACATGAGGCTGGGAGGGTGGCAGGGACATCAGTTACTTGCACATGAATTTTTTTATTTGTTTATTAAAGGTTTAGAGTTATATTTTCAAGGATGTGACTTCAACTACTTTAAAGGCATGGCCTGTCATCTGCCTATTGAGTCCCAAGTCTCTACATGAGTCCAGAACCTAGATTTTGACTTCTAGTCAAATGTTCTACCTAGGACCAGTGATTTCTGAGAGTCTTTTCCATGCCAGGTACCATGCCTGACATTGGGGATGCAGAACCAAATCAGCCAAGAATTTTACCCTTCAGGAGCTCTATGTCAAAATTACAGTCACCCTTCTACAATACATCTGTTGGGTTGCAGCCCTGGAAAGCATTCATCATCTCATTCAACTGTCTCTTCTTTCTCCCCTTCTCTTACTGCAGACTTCTGCTTGTGTAAACTTTGCTGAGAATTCGAACAGAAATAGTAAATAATGAAGCTCCAGAGGGTTGCACTAATTTCCCAGACATTTAATCAATGTGGAGCTGCCCTGTTCATTACAGCTGTCAAAAATATGCAAAATCGTCCATCTGGTCCTCTCAGGTACAAAGCTCTGAGCTAGAGTCACCAGTTGCTTAGCTAATACCACACCCTATTTTCCCTCATTCAAACCTTCTCCATTAACTAGGAGCTACCAGCTCAAGTATAAAGGTAAACAATAAATATTTGAAGTGGCATTGCCTAGGCTGAGGTTCTGAACGGTGGTTGAGTTGGGTAACCCCAGATGAGGAATACAGGTGGAGTTTTGTGGAAGAGCAGCCTTTCCCATCTTCTTCCCTGACTACAACTCTCCCCAGCCCCCAACCTCCTTCCTTCTGAGTCCCCTCCCTGCCCCTCAAATATTTAGACCTATTAAAAACCATTGGGGGGAAAAATGATCTATACAAAAGCTTTGCATAAAAAAGTGATCAATGCAAATTCCTCTGAGGAAATTGCTTCAACAGATGGAAACGGCCCATTTGCAACAAATGCCGCTGGCTGTGCAGATGGTAATTATGGGATGTATGTAAACATGCAAGCTCTGGCAAGCAGAGCAAACTGCACTGCTGAACTCAGCCTGCATCGAGGCCACCTGCCCTGGCACTACCCCTGCCCTGACTGGCTTGTAGGCTAAGGGTTCAAAAGGAATCCAGGAGCACCTAAGGATTTGGGTTTGGAATTCCAAGACCTGTTAGCCTAGCCTCAGTTTAGTTATAGGTCTTTTTGCAATGGTCCCTGGGAGCAAACCACACATTCTCTAATCTTTTGATGGACCAAGGCTACAGCATGGTTCCTGGAAGAAGGAAATCAACACATATTGAGCACTCGCTGTATGCCAGATAATGTGCTGTTAGCCTTGAATGCATTCTCTTATTTAATCATCACAAAGATCTTGATGGATTGACATTATCATTATCATCTTCATCACCACTATTCTGTAAATGGGGGACCTGAGGTTTTGGAGAGATGAAGTGATTTTTCCAAGGTCGGAAAGCTAAGAAGTAAGAAATTCGAGATGTATCAGTTAGCTATTGCCGAGTAACAAATAACCCCAAAGCTCAGAGGCTTCAAATAATAAGCATTTATTACAGTTCATAAGTCTACAGGTCAATTGGGTGGTTCTCCTGGTCTTGGTTTGGCTCAGATCATCATGACTGGGCTCACTTATGCATCTAGATGGGCTAGGATGTCCTCACTTAAGTCTAGCGATTGGCTGACTGTTGGGCTGAAACGATGGGAGTTAAGAGCCTTGTGTCTCTTATTCTCCATCAGACTCACAGTAGATGGGCAAGTTCTAAGAAGAAAACAGAAGTGCACAAGGTACCCCCACCCCACAAAATTATATATTGAAATCCTAAAAATCAAAGTGATAGGTATTTGGAGCCCAGGCTTAGAATAGACACACTATCTCTTCTGCAACATTCCATGGTAAAAACAAGTCACATGGCCCATCCAAACTGAAGAGGTAGAGAAATAGACTTCATTTTCCGACGGAAGGAACTATAAGGGCCCATTGCAAATGGCAACCACACAGAGAAGCATAGAAAATAAGGCCTGTTTTGTTAGCAATATAACACATAAAACTTGAACTTAGAGTTTTCTGGTTCCATGTCTTTAATTTCCAGGCCATCTAAGGCTCCCCATCATTCTAGAGATAACTTGGCCTTTTTGGTCCATCTTACCCTGACTCTCTTCTGTCTGTAGATAAATTGTGGTTCATCTCTTCTCTTTCCCAGTGATTCTCACTCCCATTCTCAGCCTCTATTCCTTGGATATCTGAGTAGGACAGTGCTGTAAGCATTAAATTTGGAGTCAGCATATTTGAGTCCTTATCCCACCTCCCTCAATTATGCTCTTTTGGGCCTCAGGCAATCCCTCACCCTCTCTAGATTTCAGTGTTGTGTCTGTGCAATAAACAAGATGGAGAAGATTTGACTTGATATTACTGCCAGACAAATTCTGTATGATTTTATGAATGGTAGGAAGTTCTCTGTAATTCTCATCATCCCAGCCACTACTTTAGGGAACTACATGGGCTCCAGAAGGTTCATAAAGGATAATACATGTGTATAAAGCTTTACAGCTGATAGTCAATAGAGTGTTGTGGACTTGAGTTCTGGAACAAGACATGCCTTGATTGGTTCTCAGTTAAGCAACGTCCTACTGGTTGTGTGGTTATTATAGACTAAATGTTTGTCCCCCCTTTCCGCTCCCCCCAAATCATATACTGAAATCCTAAAACACAAAGTGATAGGTATTTGGAGGAGGGGCCTTTAGGAAGTCATAAGAGTGAATAGGATTAGTGCTCTAATAAGAAGAGACCCAAGAGTTCTCCTCTCTTGGCCAAGTGAGGACAAGCAGAAGAAGATGATCTGTCAGCCAGGAAGAGAGCCCTCACCAGAACCCAACCATGCTGGCGCCCTGATCTCAAACTTCGAGCTTCCGGAAGTATGAGAATTAGATTTATGTAGTTTAAGCTACCCAGTCTATAGTATTTTTGTTATAGAAGCTCAAACTGAATAAGACAGTGGCCTTGAATAAATCACTTTACCTCTCCTCCATCAGGTTTGTACTCATGGTGGGTGGGTAGGTTCCAAAGGAAGGAAAAGAATTGTATGAGGGCTCTTGAGATCCAGGCTGGGAGATGGCACAATATCTCTTTTGCCATATTCTCTGAGCCTCATTTTTCACCTGCTCACAAGGTTATTGGGTGATTAAATGGCACATAGGAGAGGCTTAACAAATGTTAATTACATAATTGTTATTTCTACTACAAAATTCTCTTTTCTATACATCACCTCATTGAGGCTATGATACAAGACAAGTGAATATTTTTATACCATTTATAGATAAAGAAATGGACACCCAAATTGAAGATGTGACTTGTTCAAGACGGCACAGAGTGTTTGCAACAGAGCTGGGACTGTCCTCTTGCCCTACAGCCCCATCCATACTCACTCTATGATAACTCGTCAGGCCAGACCCTGTCTCTCCTGCTTATTATTCTGGGGCCCAGTGGATTCAACCCTAGAAAAGGAAAGGCTGGAGAGGGAAGAAACCCTGTTGGATAAAGGCAAAGATCTTGAGCTCAGGTGCCTGTAGGTGCCAGATCTGCCATGACCTAGGTATTTGATTTTGCAGCCTTTTGATTCAGAACACCTTTAGCATTGAAATTGTCTGGGTCTCTTCCACCCCTACAGCCTTGTGAAAAAGGTAGCATTATCGTTGTACCCATTTTTGTAGTGAGGAGGCAGAGGCTTAAAGTTGAAGGAAATTGTTTAAAACCTCAAGGCCCCTGAGTCTGACCTAGAGACAGAACCCAGGTCCCTTGACATTTTCACTTGCTGAAGGAGGCCCAAGATGGGACACTAAGCTGGAATTGGAACCTCTCCCAGGTTCGGTATCTTGTTGTCTGGTCCCGTTGATTTATTCAGTTCCCTCCTCCTTCAGACACTGAGAAGAAGCCAGATTCCTCTCCCTGATGTCCTCGGCCTCCCCTCCTCCAACATTGATCTCCAGCTTTATGTGGGTGACAGGCCATACCTTTTAATTGCATTATTACATTTTTATGGTCTGCCGATTAAGCAGGTCTTCTCCGCTGGGCAGCCAGGCCCTGGAATTTATATGTGGAACCGAAACATTTATCGGAATTGTATTGATGAAGGCATATTGTAAAAGGGCCTGTGACTCTTAATGAGAGACTGGGGTCCTCAGGAGGCAGGGGAGAAGGCAAGTCAACATACTCCCGAGAGAGAGCGGGTGACCTGTGAGATATGAGGGCAGCGCCTCCTTCCACACTCTGCCCAACTCTCCAATATTTCCTCTTCTATCATCAACCTGTTGGGCTCTGGGTAGGAAAAGCTGCAGGGAGAGAGCCTAGGGGATTTCAGAAGAGGAGCTATGTTGCAAGTTCATGGATAAGTTGGCACTGAAGGACTGCTCCTGCCAAGATCGGGGAGGGCCCTTCAGGTAGAGGCCCTGTGTGAACCAAGATGTACAGCAGGGGCCAGGAAAGAGCAAACAGTAGACTATTCATGGAGTACAACATCTGTAAGGAGAATATGTGGCCTGCTTGCCAACTCCACCTGAGTGTAGATAGACATTTCAAACTTAGTCTGCCCCAAACTGACCTGACGTCCCCCATTCTCCTCTCAGGTGTATCCATCACAGGAATTGATAGATCCACCCCCCACCCCCCAGGGGCTGAGGACACCTTGGAGCTGTCTTTGATTTTCCCTTTATTCCATTTCCCACTGTTGATTCATTGCAAATGTTGGGCTCTACTTTCCAAATCTTTTGAGACTCTGAGCTCCTCTTGCACCTTTACCATTTCCGCCATGCATGGATCCCCCTTCAGCTTTCTCTGGATTATTTCATAGCCTTGGCATCATGTTTTGGTTCAATTGTCTCCTTTACAAGGTCTCCCCTGTAACCCTATTTTAAACCACAATCCCCACCCCACAGCACTGTCTGCTGCCCTATCCTGCTTTATTTTTCTTAGCACTTCCTTCCATCCAATATGATCTATATAATTCATTATGATTGTTATCTCTTCCGCTAGAATGTAAATTCCTTGAGGCCATGGACTTTCACCTGTTTTATTCACTGCTGTATCTTCAGCACTGAGAACAGAGTCTGGCATATAGTAGGTGCTCAATAAATATTTGTTTAATGAGTTTCCTGAATAAATTTGGTTGAAGCCAGGTCCTGGGAGGCCTTCAATGTTGCCCTGGGGGCTCGAGTTTGTGCTCAGCTCCGATTTCTACCCTGCATCAAACAATGTGTTTGTGGAGCCCTCACACACATCCAAGGTAATTAGTATGCCTTCCTGAAGCTCTGAATTTGTAATACCCAGTGCCAGAGAGACAACCACAAATGAGGAATTTGGAAGAGGAATAGCTCAGGGGTTAATTTGAATGTATTTCTACATCTCAAAATCAGCACATTATAGAAGAAAGGACTCTGCTTTGCATAGTAAACGGTATTTGGTGTGCGGCCTCCTTCTTTATATACAACCTGGATCATCTGTCTTTTTGATTCTTAGAGGACTTTGGTGCAAAAAAGAAGGGGTCTGCGGTGTAATGTTAATCAGTGGCAATTAATTGGACCTACTTTGTGAACTCTCCCAGGCCATACGTCACTTGTGCTTTGGTTCAGTGTTATAACAATCACTGTCCTTTTAAAGAGTGTTTTTACCTTTGATAAGGAACAGTGGCAGCTGGCCAATGTGTCTCCAGGGAGCGCTCCTCAAGAGTGGCAGGGAAGGTGAATATTTTAAGATTGGAATCCAGTTGGAATGGTCAAATGACAACTTTAGGCCAGACAGCTCTGGGTTCAAATCCCAACTCAGCCACTCACTACTATATGTCCTTGGGTAAGTCCTTGTTAATAGAGATGACACAGCCTTATTCTCAGAGTTCTTGGGAATCTCCAATAGAATGACGAGGGGAAAGGAAATGGAGTGACTTTATTTAACAGTGACTGTGACTAAGCACATGCCAGATGCTTCATGTTGTGACATGGCCAGCATTTTCAGATTCTCCCAAAGTGTTTGATACATGTATAACTGAATTCATGAGTAATTGTTGCATGAATAAATGAAGAGATGTAGTTAGAATGTTATAGGGATGGATAATTTACCCAGTAAAGAAAGATGGCAAGACTTGGAGTGCTTGACTCTTTGGGCATTAAAAGTGTGGAGGCTCTTTACGAAAAATGCTGAAGTATCAGGGATTGTAGGGGGCTTTGAGAGCTTTCTCATTTTGATGTTGAGTAGAATCAGGACCCAGAGAGGGAAAGCAATGAGGTCAAGGACACAAAGTAATTGAAAGACAGGATTAAGGTTAGAACCAAGGTGCCCTCCCCACCAGAATGTTTCTACCCCAATCTCTCCATGGGTGCTCTCCACAGGAATAAGGGAGAAAATGAGGCAGAGTCCAGACCTGTGGTTCAAGCACTGGGCTTGGAAGGAGAAGAAGAAAATAAGCAACACTCTGAAGGCCCCTTTGGACATCAGCTAGATGCCTGGAAGCTCCCCAGGGCAGAGAATGGACAAGGATGAACCTCACTAAAGGTTAAGAGATATAAGAAAAAGAAGGCACCGTAATTAATAACCATCAGCAATGGATTGTGTTGAGTGAGCATTGAGACACCTATTGATCAGAGAAGTAAACATGAATTGCTGGCAAGTGTCCCTCTGGCCCTGGGTCAATATGCTTCCATATACAAAGAGGCCAGGAGCTGTTGCCGATACTGGGGATGTCTTAATCAGGGTGACTGAGAAAGCTCATGCTTCTCAAAAAGATAACTACATTATGAACTACTGTAGTGTAATGCTCTATTCATTCATTCATTCATTCATTCATTCAACATATTTGTCAAGCCTCTTGGAGGTACTGGGATAAAGTAATGAACAAGAGGCAATCCTTGCCCTGATGGGGCTCACGGAACAAACAAATAGACAAGATAATTTCAGGTAGCTTTGAGTGCTGTGAAGAAAGTCACATAAAAGGGGCAAATGGAGAATGGGTGGAGGAGGCTAGTGTCTAGGTGAAACTGGACATTTGAAGATCAGCTCTCTGAGAAGGTGACATCTGTGCTAAGGTCCTAATGAATAGAAGGAGCCAACTCCATGAACACAGTGGAGAGGGTGGTTCAGACATAGGGAACAGCATGTGCAGGGACCCTGAGATGGAAATGAACTTGGGATGTGGAGGAACAGAAAAGACACTGGAGGAGAGTAGCAGGGGATGAGGTCGAAAAGGTAAACAGGGGCAAGGCTGTGGGGCAATTTTTTTCTAGAGTTAAGAGCTGGATTTGTCTTAAGTGATGAGGCCATTAAAGGCCAACTAGTCATACCCTTCCAGTGTGGGCACCTTGGCAATGAGATGTTCACTTGGAGTAAGGGACACATTCTTGGCTGGAGTCTTGTAGACCCAGCCCCACCTGAGCATGGGACCCTGGACCAGCCCCTCCCATCATAGAACCTCCATCTCGTAACCTTCCAGCTCCATCTTTCTGTCCTTCTTTCAAGGGCATGGGATGCAAATATGCCACCTCAGTACATCTTACTCATTCGCATGTGGGAAAACCCTGACAACTAGGCTATGAGGCTCTGGCTTTTCCCTTTTCTGACTGCCAGGTATCTCAAATGCTGGAAGTGACTTGGGGAAACCAACTGGTCTGACCCAATCCATTTTGGGAACTAAACTATGGAGGTTTTAGCCAGCACAGACCCGCGGCCCCTTGAAGACACGGGCCTTCTGGGTGATGTTGGATAAACTGAGCTCCATTATCAGTCTCTGTATTCGAGGGAGAAGGGTGGCAGTGATTATGACAGCGAGAGGCAGAAGAGCGAAATTCAGAAAGACACGACCTGCAGATGCAGGCCTTCGATGAACCCGTGTGCAGGTCCATGTTGGAGAGTGCCTGTGCACACCCAGGTGAGACCCTGTAGGCATGTGTGAGTGTGAATACAAACGCCGAGAAGGCAGGAGCTGTGTCTCTCTTGCTCACTGCTGACGTTCCAGCACCTGGCACATGGTGAGTGATCAATAAACATTTGTAGAGCGAATGAATAAATGTGTGCTCATGTGTAAAAGTTAAAGTTATCTGTTTTCTAACTTGACAATCTGTTATTTAAGCTTTCTGTCCAGGAAATACATTGAGAAAATACTTGGCATCGCTATAGACACCCACTGTTCTTTTTTTATTTGTTTAAAAATTTTTATCGGTGAACAACATACGCGGAAAAGTGCGCACTTCATTCGTAGGTCTTAATGCATTTTCAAAAGATAAGCACTATTGGAAGCACCACCCAGGTGAAGAATCAGCAGAACGTTTTCTGTGCCTGTAAGCTCCCATTTACCCTGTTCAGTTACTACCCTCTGCGGGTAACTGTCATCCTGTGTTCTAGCAGCACAGAAGACTTCTGCCTGCGCTTGCACTTTTTGTGAATGAAATTGTGCAACAGGTACTCATTTGCGTCTGGCTTCCTTCACTCAATATTATGTTTGTGAAAACCGTCCACATTTCCCGGGGACGTTCTAGACTGTTTATTTTCATTTTTATATAGCATGTGTTGACAAATTTGTCCTGGAAAGGGCCAGATAGTAAAAGCTTTAGGCTCTGTGGCCTATACTATCTCTGTTATAACGTTCGTCTTTGCCGTTGTAGCACAAAAGCTGCCACAGACAATATGCAATGAACGGACATTGCTGTGTTCCCATAAATCTTTATTATAAAACAGAAAGTGGCTAGATATGACTGTGGGCTGGATTTGCCAATACTGCATGTGGGACACCTTTCTAGGTCCCACAATTTATCCAGTTTAACTCTAAATGGACATTTGGGTAGTTCTCAGTTGTAGGCTGTTACAAAGAGTACTGCTGTGAGCAGGCTTGCACGTGTCCTTTGGTGCACATATCTTCATTTTGTTGGGTGTATACTTAGACGTCGATCTCTGAGTCATGGTATTGGTATGCATTTAGTTATAGGAGGTACTGACAAACAAGCGATTGTGACATTGCTGGCTCTTATTTAAGGGAGCTCTTGTTTTCATAGCACGTGACTGTTTCCTTTCTGCATGCTGTGCCTCGCACAGGCACCACTTATTTCTGTCACAGGGACCTGCCCTCAGAGGCTGCAACTTCACTGCAGGAATGCAAGGAATACAACTACAAGCTCACCTGAAACATGACTGATTCATGTTGCAACCAGTAATTGAGGGGCCGGAGACACAATGACATTTACTTTCCTTGCTATTTCATCCCCCATTTCCTGTACCATAACAACCCACATCCCATGGTGAACAAAGTGGGCTTTACTGACAAAACGAAAGAAACGTTGGACTAGGGCTGGTTGAAAATAGCAACGATCTGTTTCTAAATGAAGTGACCAGTCTAGTGAACCCCATGTTCCCTGAGAGTCTCCCTTTGAAGACCTCCTACCCTAGCCTCTCTCAGCAGTTCAGCCCAAAATGTCAACTGGCATTACTAGATTTTTATAAGGACTAGCCATCAGCATTCTTGTGTCATGGTAGGTAGCAGCATGCAATATGATGACTGAACAAACACATCTGAGTTCACACCTGCCTGGACCATCTACTATCTGTGACTTTGGGGAGGTTATTTAACCTTCTTGTGACTCAACTATTATACATTATCTCATCTAATTCCCCAGAAGCAGATATTATTAGTGTCTACCTTGACAGATCAGGAAACAGACTTAGAAATATTAGGGACTTACTTGAGGACACATTTATGTCTAAACCCTGAACTCTAAATTCAAAGACCATCTGTGGCTCTGAAGTATGAGCCTCAGTTATGCACCAAAATAATTTCCTTTGGAAAAGTCACCATTTGTTCTTTTAGAGCCCTGAGTTAGGCTAATCAGGGACAATCTCCTTTTCTTGAAGAAAGAATTCAGTACTGGATGCAATCATGGAAAAAATGAGTTCCCTCCAAATTCTCGTAATAAGACAGTCAGTGCAGAAGACAAAATGTTGAGGTCGTTTGAGGAGATGATACCTCTAAGTAAGAGAAGATATGTACTTTTTTTCAGCAAAGAACCTGCTGTTTCAAATTTCCAACAACTGGATCACTGTTTAAATACTGGCAGGGAGTGAAGTTTTCATGCCAAGGGTCATCTCTCAGCTGATGAATTCTACCAAATTTGAGCATCGAGGCAATTGGAAGTGAAACTGATATTTTCAAATGTATTTTTATTTCCTCAGAAATAAAAGATGTTGGTTTGACAAAATTAAAGTTGCACAGTCTATTACTAAATATGAGAAGTAAAACACAGGTCATCTTCAGCCAGCTTTCCATGTTTTGCATGATGATGTCTTGTTATGTCAATAAATTTATCAAGTGTTTCTAGCACATTAGTTGGCATCATCTAGCAAGTACACTCATTGTATTTACCTGTAGACGTGGGTAGGTGGATTTCTGGCTGGGTGTTCCATGAATTAACCTAGTTTAAAAACTGTCAGGAAAGCTTAGGTTCAAAGTCCCACCAGGAGATCTCCCTATACTCAAGATTTGGTGTTTGAGTGTTGAACATGGGAAGAGACCTTTTAGATTGATGTGAGAGTAAATCCAAGATGGTGCCCCCAGAGCCCAAGGCTTCCATTTATACCCATGGGCTACTGAGGCTGGGAGCGGCAGGTCATGGAGTGACACAGAGGTCAAGCTCACAACTCTGGAAGGTTCAGAAACTGCAGAGAGTGACTGTGGATCCTGGATTATCAAAGACCCCTGGTCTGAGCCCAAGTATACAGGATTGTCCCACCAGAGGCCCACAGTGGGAAAGATGTCAACTTTCCAGGAAGTGTGAGTGTGAAGGATAAATTTTAAGCAGAACCACTGTGGTATGAAAGGGTGGGTAAGCCTTTGCTGACCTGTGCTATAGGTGTCTGGAAGTGTGATACAGAAGAGGCAGGGATATGTCGGCAAAGGCAACCTGACGAAAGCATGTAAGAAACAAATTTACCTGTGGAAACAGGGAGAAGATTGCTCCCACAATCAACCTTGAAACACCAAAGAAGCTCACCCACATCCAGCCTGGGCCTGGCTGTTGACATAACCTGAATGAAGTAATTCACCGATTTTCCAAGCCCTCAGATCCACCATCAGCCTGGGATCCAGGTCTTGGGTAATGAGCAGCCTGGGTGACGAATGAGGTTTGGAGTCAAAATCTATCTGAGGCCTTTCTCCCTGCCAACGTCTACAGCTTAATAATTGCTTCCTCGCTCCCGCTGCATTCGGGTTCAAGAGAAACGCAAACCCCTCCAGCAGTATTATGCAAATAGGGCCCACTGCGTTCCAGCGATGGCATATAGAATATGTAAATTTATGGTAGTGGCAGAGGCTGCTTAAGACAGAAGATTTCTCAATGATGAAATTAGATTTTCTGGAAAGAGGCTTCCGAGGACCTGTCTCCGTTCTCCTGCATCGTGCTGTGCAGTAGCTACCACACCGGTGCTCTGGGAAATAATTAACTGAATTACAGGCTCAAACTTATTTTAAAAAAATCAAGAAGGGAAGAAGAAATAGATCAGGCTTTGCGAGGCCTCAGTAAATTTATACTTTACAGAAAATGTAAATAACAACGGAGGATGCGAGAGAAGAAAGCAGATGGGCAGGGAAGCACCCGTCTTGGGTTGGCAGGAGAAACTGACACAAGATAGGGAGCTTTGACATCACCTTGGCCTTGGCAAGAGTGAGGATAGAAGAATGGACAGAGCCGTGGGCCCTGGTTTCTGCTTGAACTTAGCACTGCCACTTTTGTCTGTTTTATGTACCTGCCTTCTCACAATTTTGCTAGAAGAAAGCATTTATGTGATTTAAAAATATGAACAAATCATTCATCTAGACCAGATCAGACTTGAACATGCATCGGGCTTACCAGGAGGGCTTGTTAAACATGGATTGCTGGATGCTGCACCCAGAGTTTCAGAATGAGTCAGCCTGGAGAGGGCTCAAGAATTTCCATTTCTGACAAGCTCACAGGTGATGGCTGCTGCTGCTGCTAGCCAAGGGGACATACCCTGACAACCACGGACAGATGTGGGAGACCGGGGCTCAAAGAGTTAAGCGATTTGCCGAAAGTCACATAGTGGAGTCAAAGCTGCATACTCTTTACCATCATCATCATCATCATCATCACCATCAGTGTAATCGTCATCATTTTTATTGTTACTCTCAGTTGCTGAGAGCTTTCTATGTGCCAGGCACTGTGCTAGGCACATATGCACCTTACTTGCACTCTAATCTCCAATGAATATATTGTTATGGACTAAATATTGCGTCAACTTAAAATCCACGTGTTGAAGCCCTAACTCCTGATGTGATGGCATTTGGAGATGGGTCCTTTGGGAGGTTATTAGGTTTAGATAAGATCATGATGGTGGGGCCCCCCCTCATGGAATTAGTGTCCTTATAAGAAGAGGAACACACACACAAACATTCTTTCTCTATGCATCCACAAAAGAAGTGGTCCTGTGAACACAATGAGAAGGTGGCCATCTGCAAACCAGGAAGAGAATCTTCATCCAAACCCAAATCTGCTGGCACCTTGATCTTGGACTTTTCAGCCTCTAGGACTGTGAGAAATAAATGTCTGTCATGTAAGCCACCTAGTTTATGGTATTTTGTTATAGCAGCCCAAGCAAACTAAAGCAAACACTGAGGCTCAACTTCAAGTAGCTTCACCTCCTGATCTCCAGGTGTCTCATATGTAAAATGGGAATTTCTGACCCTTCAGAATGTTGGGAGGATTCAGTGAAATTTTACACATGATGTGCTGAGCACAGAGCTCAGCACAGAGCAGGGGCTCAGTCATTAGATAATAGTAATTAGTATTATTCTTATAATTACTATTACTAATTGACTTGTGGGGGTTGGGAGATAGCCTGGAGTGAGCTTGGGTTTCAGAATACAAGAATCTCGATTCCAGTCCTAAGTCCTAAGCTCTTCACTGTGAGGCTAGGGGAGTATGTCACCACCCTCTCTAAGACCCAGGTTTTACAATGGATGGAACTTGGTGGCCCCAGGACATATGCAGCTGTACAACCTCTGATTCCATATTTCTCAGGGTGGGGCTATTTCTCACTGCCATGTGGCCCCAGTATAAGTGTCATTTTTTCCTCCTGGACTGTCATCCTGCCTTCTCCTGGCCTTCTTGCCTCTGGTCTTGCCTCAGTAACTCCACCTTTCTAAAACTTAAGATGGCAACCTGATACGGTGTTCTCCCACGCAGACCCTTTTGTGGCTCTATTTCCTTTACTTGTATCAAGTCCAAGCGTCTCAGCTTGGCACTCTAACTCCTTCATGCTCTGGTCCCTCTCAGCTCCTCATTTCCTGCCTCTACTTCTTCCACTTTATTTTCCAACAAAAACAGAAGTTTGTATTTGCCCTCAGGCACCATGCTATTTCCTGTCCTCCTACCATTGCTTTTACTGTACCTGCTGCCTGGTGCTCCATCCCTGTTTTTCCTCTCTTTGTCTGCGAACTGTTTGACCTTTAGCACTCAGTTCAGATATTGTGTGTCCTGAGAAGCTATCCATCACCTACTTTTTTCCTATCCCCAATCCCAGGCTGTGAGGTACTTTCTCTGAGCTGCCTGTAGGTATCTCATTTTAGTTCTCATTTAGTATCTCATTCTAGCTTTCTCATCTTTTGCACTGGACAGTGACTAGTTTAAAGGACGAGACAAACTTCTTCATCAGGCTTTTTGGAAATTTTTTGTTTTGTTGTTTGCTTCATCTGCTGTCTGTAAGGGTCTTAAGTGCAGGAACGATATATTTTGTTTGCCACTACAAACACTTATTTCCATGTCTGGCACATGGTAGATGCTCAGTCCTTAAATTAAAAAACCTGAAATCTCTGCTATGTTCACAATTTTCTTATTAATTACCATATCTCTGCTGCCTATCAAAATGTCTGACATGGAAGCATTCAGGAAATAGTTACGGAATGAACAAATACATGAGTAAAATGAATGACTTCATAAAAAGTGTAGCGGTCAGCTATTGCTGTATAACAAACAACTATTAAATCCCAATTGCATACAACAGGCATTTATTTTTCATCTAGCTTTATTTTGTGAGTCAGGTGGGGCAGCTCTGAGTTGCAGGTTGTGTCAGGCTCATCTCCATGTGTCTGTCATCTTCCATGGGCCAGCAGATTTGCCAGAAGGTGTTCCTCTCCTGGCAAAGGCAGACGTGTAAGAGAAACAGTAGAAACACACAAAATTTCTTAAGGTCTCATCCCGCTAGGACCTTGGCCCTCCCATTCATATATCATTGGTCAAATCCAAAGTCAAACTCAAAGTCAAAGCACAGGGATGTATCTTCTAGGAGGAGAGGCGAAAGACATAGATACATGGAGGGATGAAGAATCAGGGCCAGTGATTCAGTCCACTCCAATGACCAACCCCATCATCTAGCCCAGAGCTCATGACACACAGCAACCACTATGACCTCTGAGACAAAGTGACCATGGTGATCCTTCCAAGTTCAAGGCTCTAGAATACCTTTGCATTTTCTGCATTTTAAACCCTCCTCTTTCTCCACCATGCAATTTTCAGTGATTTTCCAGTGCCAACAGTAAATAATCTCCAGGGCTCTGTCCACAGGCATTGCCATGCTGGAGAATGTCACAAGCCTGTCCACCCCGTCCTACACCCAGCCCACAGTGCATGTTGTGAGGGTCTCCCTGATGTTTAATGCATGAGCTCCACATTCTCGCAGCAGCCGCCGCAGACAGATTCTCTCAGCATGGGAATGGCCATGAAATCAGATGACTGTACAGGAAGCAGTCACCCCTCCCCTGCCTCCGCCTTTCAATTGTTGTGAGGCTCTCCTGCTTCGACTCACTTCTAGTTTTGTAATCTCTTTTATTAATGTGCCGGAGGCAGAGAAAAATGCATTTGTAATTTCCTCTTAATGGCTGGTAGAACTTCTCTTTGCTTTCTTTCTGAGCATGTGTTTGTGGCGCGTGTATGTGCGTGCGCGCACAGAAAAACACACACACACACACACACACACTCCAGGTCAGGATGAATTGAGTGGCAAGGCAGTGGATGTCAAAGCACAGAGTCTTGGAATATTTCAGCAGGAAGGATTCTGAGTCCAATGGCTGCCACATTGCATTCCCAGTGCTTCGGGGTTCTTTAGAATAGCATCAGAGGGTGCTGTAGGTTGAGAAGTTGAGGAATTGGCAGCCCTTCCCTGGACTCTGCCTTATTCAGAGCATCTCTGTTTTTACCTGCCTAGTACGCTGCACTCATGCATGGTCTCGTTAGAAATCAGGGATACCATTGCTATATACAAAATATGCAATAACTCTCGTTTCCTCTGCCCCTGCTTTCACAGAAAAAGAAACTAAGTCCCAGAGATGCTGTGGCTTCTCAAAACTCACAGGATGAGTCAGGGTTGGGAAACTTGAGGACTGGGTCCCCGGTCTTTGGATTCTAAAGTTAACACCTTTTGCCTGCAAACAGGTTATACCTCAAAATCTGAGCATCTTCTCTAAAATAATGTAATATATCTTTTTTTTTTTCATGCCCTGAACACATTGTGCTAAAGGGAAAGAGCTGTGGGGAGTTCTCACACTTATATTTACTGAACACCTACCATGTGCCAGGCACTGTGCAAGTACTTTAGGTAGTTATTATCTACCAAAACCTCATCACCAGGTCGAAATTATTGTTTCTGTGTTACAGATGAAGACGCTGAGGTTCAGATGGATAAGCAATTTCTTTAAGGACACATGGCCAGGTGATGGTGGAAATGGAATTTGAACTTTGGTTCACCTGATGTTACAGAGATAACAAAGTTTCAAAGTGCTTACCTCTTCATGGATCTTAGGCATAAGATCATTCAAATGATAAGATATGATACCAGTGACCATAGCCTCTGCCTGGTATTGAGTGCTTCCCTTGAGCCTGGTGCATGTTGAGTACTTTATTTGCAGGGCTACCAAGTATGGCTGTGCAGGGTGTGCACTGAAGAGCTTGCAGCCAAAGGGGCGAGTGAGAGCTGAACCTAGTCTTTAAGCTGCTTATCAGACCTGGAGGTAAGGTTGCATCTACCTGGAGGAAGAGGGTGCCTTTCTCTAATTGCTCTGCCTATGATGGCTGCCTTTTCTTAATTCTTACAAAGGTGCTCTGTGCAAGTTGCCACCTTCTTTACACATATGATCTAATCCTCTCACAGACCCCTGGGTAGATTTATTACTATGCCCATTTTAAAGATGAAGAAACAGAGGCACAGGGACGTTAGATTTCTTGCCCAGCATGCTGCAGCTCTTTCAGTGGCAGAACCAAAATTTGAACCCAAGGTTGCAAAACTCCAAGGCTAGAAGAGAAGGAATTTTCAGCTATACTCATCACCTCATCCCCCAAAAGGCTGTTAAACTTCACTAATTCCAAGGATAGAATCTGGGAGTTCAAGGTTTGTGGGTTCCTGGTTGGAGGTATTCTGTGCCCTGTGTAACAGGAATCAAGGGAAATTCTGAGACGGCAAATGGCACTCATGGATCAATTCAGTTGGGCTTTTTCAACCAGTCTCTCTTTGGATCATGTGACTGTGCTCTTTTCTGCCATGCCATCCCTGTCGCTAGAGGAGATCCCATGAAGGGGGAGAAATCCCCCAGACTGTGTAGGTCTGACCTCTCCCACCCATACCCTTTCTCCTGGAATACTCACTATCTGGGAAAGGATTCCCTGGAGATGAATATCTACATAAAGCCAATTGTCAAACAATGTCCCAGAGCCAATTATTCATTCTGGGGGACCCTGAGGTGGCTTGAGGAGTTGACAAATAAAGAGGAAATAATTTGCAATTTGCTGTTTACACATAATCAGTGTACCAAGAGAAAAAAATAGTGTCACAGCTTACAGCTTCCCACGTTTTATTTTGATTTTCTAAATCAATACGTAAGTGGAGAGGCAGCTGGAGACAAATAAAATGTTTGGATATGTTTGGATAACGGAAGGAAGGACTTTTTGAAAACACAAGGGAGTGGTCAAAGAAGATTGAATAAGATCATATCTCTCCCTGCCCCCCACCCCCCCGCCAACAAAAAGGGAGCAGTGAATGACAATTATAGAACTCTTGCTCTATGCCAGACAGTGATATAAGTACTTGACAAGAGTTATGGCTGTGAACCCTCA
>NW_011889032.1:73061-76031 GCF_000151845.1 Pteropus vampyrus | reverse complement strand
GGGGGACCCTGAGGTGGCTTGAGGAGTTGACAAATAAAGAGGAAATAATTTGCAATTTGCTGTTTACACATAATCAGTGTACCAAGAGAAAAAAAATAGTGTCACAGCTTACAGCTTCCCACGTTTTATTTTGATTTTCTAAATCAATACGTAAGTGGAGAGGCAGCTGGAGACAAATAAAATGTTTGGATATGTTTGGATAACGGAAGGAAGGACTTTTTGAAAACACAAGGGAGTGGTCAAAGAAGATTGAATAAGATCATATCTCTCCCTGCCCCCCACCCCCCCGCCAACAAAAAGGGAGCAGTGAATGACAATTATAGAACTCTTGCTCTATGCCAGACAGTGATATAAGTACTTGACAAGAGTTATGGCTGTGAACCCTCATATCCGTCCTGGAGGTAGGCTCTTTCATCCTCCCCATTTCACAGATGGAGACATTGAGGCCCCATGAGATGAAATCTCTTGTCCAAGGATATATAACCAGCACAAGCTGAACCCAGGACTAGCCACTCATACCAGGCCGATGCTGGAGTCTAGGATTTTTTTGCCTCATTGTTCAGCTTCCAGATTAGTTTCCCTGAGTTTTAATGCTAGTCATTTGTTTTGGAACCATTAAAGGGTTTAAAACAGGGGCTCCTCTCTCAATGGGAGAGTCTTGGGGAGGTGCTGTCTCTGGTTCTTCTCCAATCATCCTTCGCTGATCACTTTCACTGCAAGTGAATAATAAAGTGGCAGGGCCACTGGAAACAAAGGAGACTTGCCAGGAGACCTTAGAGAGGGACATGGTGACAGGGGATGCTGTTCATGAACCAAGAGGAAATGGACGTTTTCCATCATCAGATTTCCTGAACATTTCTGAGAGTTCGTTTTTTCACTTTTCTAAACGTCCTTGAGAAATTGAATATCTTTTGCCAAATCTCCCCTCTTTTTCCTCACTTTCCTGGACTTTGAGGAGCCACAGTCCCTTCTCAGAATTTCAGAGCTATTCTTCCTCTTCTGTTTGAACACATCCTTCCCTCTCACTGGCCTGCAATCTTAGAGCCACAGGAGACCTCAGAAATAGATAGAGTCCAGCCCTAATGTCAAGGTAGGAAAAGTGATCTCAGATCCATTTTATAGACAAGTCCACTGAGGCGAAGTGCTTCTGGCCCAAAGTAGAAGAAGAGAGGACAAGGACTCACATCCACACTCCAGCCCCCGAGGATCCCGGCAATCTGGTTTCTTCCATGGGAGAGATTGCACCTCTCTTTGTTCTCCACCCGCCCCTGTGTCTCTGAGCCATGTGTAAAATTTACATACACACACGCCCACATTTGCATAAAACACACAGACACACACACAGGACTGCTCCTGGCTTGAAAGACAAGGGATGCCAAATGCCGTTCACATCTTTCTGGGGAGGAATGCATCCATCTCGATTCTGTCTTTGCCAAAGTGCCATACGTACCAGACGTACATATATTCTGTGTGAAGTTCCTTAATCTCCCTCACAGCTGTCCTCTCTATAGTCTCTGTTAGAGCATTCCCAAATTACTCGTCTCCTGGCTGATATAGCAGTTTGTTCCCTGACTCCTCCATCTCTTTAAAATTAATAATAATAATTAATAATAATAATAATAATAAATTGCTTTTGTTTATGTAATCCTTACTATGTGTTAGACACTGGGCTAAATGATATGCATGTTGCATCTTGTGGACTTTTTTCAACAACTCTGAAATGGAAGCATGATTAGCCCCATTTTATAGGGGCTAATAATGAGGCTTCAAGTTTAAGTGCATCACACAGGGCTGGGGATTGAGCTACACGGCTGTGGCTGACTCTGAGACTTGTGCTGGTAACACTGGTCAGGCTGCCCTCTGATATTCCCATCTAGCTGAGCCTGCCATGGTAACGACCACACAGAGGGGAGAGTTCTTATTTTGGAGGCCCCAGAGGATAGCCATTAAGAGAGTACATCATTTCAACCTCTGACGTTGCCATTTTCTGTCTGTGTGAACTTGGTAATTTACTTAACCTCTCTGAGTCTCAATGTCCACTGTTTAATGCGTAGCACAGTAGTCCTTAGCCATATAGAGTAACTATGGAAATTGATAAGATAATTGCAAGGGAAGCACTCAGGGTGATTTTTAGCACCCAGTAAATGTTGGGTAATTAAAAGATTGTGGCATAAGATCATTGTTGTGTCTGATGCTCAAGTCTCTCTTGGGTCAGAATCTGCCTTTCTTTCTACCATTAAAGCCCAGTACTACCATTTTGCATCCCATTCTTTGGCTAGAAGGAGACTTTAACGAATCTCCACAATTTCCTCACCGTTTCTCACCTCTGTTAATTTGTCCAGCTAGGTCTGTTTCTGTACCCTCTCTGTAGACCCATAATTGGTTTGTCCTCAGCGCCCAGCTTAGAGGCTGACTTCTACCGGATGTCTCCTCTTTCTTGCCCATTAAAGGCCACCTCTTCCTTCTCTAGTTATGACCTTGGGTCATAGTGTGTATCAGTCCTGAGTCCTACTATGTGCCAGGATAAAGATATAGATACACCCATAGGATGTGATTCCACTTTTTCCCCTTATGCCTTAAATGACACTGGAAGGAACTCTGGGTGCCTGAATGACTGTGTGGAACAAGAACTCACCTCTGGCCAACCCACAGTGGACTGTGTCATGAGCAAGAAATAAACCTCTGTTGTGCTGAGCCATTGAGAATTAGAGGTTCTTTGTTATAGCAGGTAAACTGCCCTAGTGAATCTAACTAAAATCTACCTTCCTTTCTATCCCCATATTATTCCAGAAAGAACTTAGTCATTTAAAAGTATATTTTAAAAATAGAATGAAAGAAAAAATGCATGTAGGAACATAAAATTGCATCAGATATTACATGAGGAAGTTTGTACTATGAAAACCAATATCCTACTCTATATGATTAAAAAATTTAGTTCTGAGCTTCCTAGCAGCCAAGGTAAAATGGGAA
>NW_011889032.1:62376-72236 GCF_000151845.1 Pteropus vampyrus | reverse complement strand
GTTAAGTAGGTGTATCATGTTTGAATGTGTGTTGCATGGATGTATATTATGTGTGCATTGTATGTATGTTGTGTGGATAATGTGGGTGTGTCCTGTGAGCATTTTATGTGTGATGTGTGTTTTGCATGGGTGTTGTGTAGATCATATGGGTGCTCTGTGTGCATTGCGTGTTCTGGGGATAGTGTGGAAGGTGTTAATGTTGTATTTGTTAAATGTGTGTGCAGTGTGCTGTGATGTGTTGTGGTGTGCACATTGTGTGTGTATGGTGCATGTACTCTGTGAATGTGGACTCATATGTGTGCTTCGACATCTTATATCCCATGTGTCCTGCATATTCCCTGCAGGATCAGTGCACATTCCTTGTATGTGACTCTATGCCATTGTGTGTACCTTCGGCGAGCACAAGGCATGCTCCCTGGCACTGCCTGTGGGCATATCAGTTTGCATGCCTACCCCATGCAGGCTCTGTGCATGCATCTATGTGTGTACCCTGTGAGTCACTGTGGATACATCTAGAAGGCAGTGACTATTGTCTTCAAACAGAGAACAGCCATTAACACATTCATTAATTAGGATCATGTTGACACTTCCATTGCCGACTAAAAACATCTGTTTGTTTAATCAGAGTCTCCTTAATTCCTTACACTTATTCTCCCAGTGAGAGAGGATGGGCTTGCTTTCCCACGTGTGTACACTGGGGTTTTATGAGGTGGGGGCACAGGCTCTGTCAATATTGTCACAGAGTGACAGCTCTTGGGACAACCCACAGCCTTCTTAACAAACAAACATCCCTTTCAATGGTGAATGAGGAGTCATCCATGGGTCAATTTGCCAGCGGCCAGTCCTTGTTTATTGGAGTAGCCTGAATGACACATTATAGATCAGTTGTAAGAACTCCGCCACAGCACTAAGTATAAATGCTTTGGGGCTGGGTGTGCTGGCTGCTCCATTTCACTTTCTTTCCCACCTAGATTTGTACCCTAAATCCAGCCACGAGCAGCCAGAAACCTTGACCGAGTCAAATTCACTCCCCCATAGCCTCAGTTTTCTTACATGTAAAATGAGATGATAAAAGGACAAACCTAAAGATGAAAAGAGGACATATTTAAATGAAATGTCCAGTGTAGCACCTGGAAAAAAAGAGATGCCAGAAAATGCCATTTCTACCTTCTAAAATCCCTCATTTCACATGAATTCATAGAGGTCAGGGGAAGATGACCAAGAAAAGAACTCAAGGTTAGGGACCGACTGACTTTGGTCATAATTCCCATCAGTCACACCATTGAACATCCAACACATGTTTACTGCATCCCTCTTCTGTGTCAGGCTGGGCCTGGGTGCTGGGTACATAGGTGTTTGCCCTTGGAGCATTCATCATGAGGAGGTGAGAAGTGTTGCCATGAGGCTGATTAGTATCTCACTTAGGAATGTGGAAACAAAGGACCTTTCCAGAAGAGGGGATGAATGAACAAAAGCTCTAAAGCTGCGGTAGGGGGAGGCTCTCAGAGCCCGGAGCATGGAGGAGAGCTGCAGGAATAAATTCGAAAAAGAGGAGGGCTCCTTCCTCGTAATGGGTCAAAGGACATGTACACATATGCTTTTTAAAAAATGTTATTTTTTATTTTTAATTATATAAAAATTACATAAAATTTACAATCTACACCAAATTGAGCTGTGAGATCTCCAGGTGCTCTTGGTGCCTAGCATTGCTGTTTTCACCTGTTAAATGGGTCCCAAGACTTTCTCAAAAGGACAGTAAGAAGATTCCCTGGGAAGATGCATAGAGAGGCTTGCTTAGTCCCTGGTATTTGGTCAGCACCCAAAACTCAGGCATTATTACTGGGAATTGGCATGGCTCAGTCCAGACTCTGGACTCAGGTGTGCCAGTTGTGTGACCTTAGGGCAGATACTGCACCCCTCTGAACCTGTTTCTTCAAAGAATTTTGAAAATGACTTAGTAAAAATAACATCCAATAAAAAGGATGTTGCCATTTGGATGCATGACAAATAATATTTTATTTTCAAGACATCATTATTATTGTCGGCTAATTCTGTACTTGAAGAAAAACTGTTACCTCAATTAAGCTTTATAAATTTCTGGTCTGCCACAGAAATTTGGTATTCTTTTTATACACCAGAGCATTCTAACAGATCCAGTTTGTTACTGCAGATGATGGTTATGGTAAGTGATGAGTCTTTGCAAAGATAGTTTTATTCCCCTCTCATAGCTGAGTGAGACTCCAAGATGAGAAAAAGGAATGGGTTGTAGTTCATGCTCCCTAAGAGCTAGACACTATCTTATTTAATCCTTGAAACAACCCTTTGAGGGCAGCACCATACCCATTTCACAAATGAAGAAACTGAGTTTCAAAAAGCTTAGGCAATTGGCCCAAGATCACACAGCTAGTAGATAGTTTGACTTAGGATTGAATTACATTGGTGCTTTCTCTTTTACATTAAGCAGCTCATTTATTGGATGAGTGTACTTAGAAAAAATAATAAATTTATCAGGACTCTTTAATTTATAAGAGATGAAAACCCTGTTCAAAATAGTTTAGGCAAAAAGAGAATTTATAGGTTCTCATAACTAAAACTGCAACCTGGATTCATGCATTGCTAAATTCAGAGGTCCAATAATTAGATCAGGACTTGGTTTTGCGTTCTCTCTCTCTCTCTCTCTCTCTCTCTGTTTCTGTCTCTCTGTCTCTCTCTCTGTCTCTGTCTCTCTCTGTCTCTCTCTCTCTCTCTCTTTGTCTCTCTGTCTCTTCCCCCCCTGCACCCTCTCCTTCTGTAGGCTTTGTTTTCTAGTGTGCTAACTTCATTCTTAAGGAAGGCATTTTCTCCATGATGACAAGATGGTCCTCAGCAGCTTCAGGTTTCAGTCCTCCAAGCTTAGCAACTCCATTTAAGGGAAGAACAGTTCCAGTGAAAGTCCCAGAATTGACCCTGATTGGCTTCACTTGGGTCACATATACATTCCTCAGCCTATTGTTATACATGAGAATGAACGAGATGCTCTTATTGGCCAGATCCGATCCACGTGACCACCTCAGGATTGTGAAGATCAAATTCATTCCATACTGAGCCAAGTGCCCCTGAGGTAGAGATCTTCCCAGAGGACAATCTAGATGTTTCACTTAAAGATGGAGAGGTGGCCGCTGGGAAAAGAACAGGAACTGAGGTCCATTCTAGCTAGCTTTGGATTGTGCAGAAAGGCATTGAAGGGATCTTAAAAGGCACTTTAGCACGTCTAAAAATGGCAGCATTTATCCTCAACCAGCCTCAAGTCAGGAGGATGGAACATGTGACTTTACTGAAGTGCCTTTCCAGCCAGCCTTTTGGGATATTTCCAACCAGGACTTATTGTTCTGGAAAAATCCCTCAAAGCCTTGGGAACCAAAAAGCTAAGAAAAATGCAGGACCACCTGCCAGGGTCCTTGCCTTTCCTCCTCTCTCTCTCTTCTTCTTCATCTCCTTCTTTTAATTATGAAACATCTATTGCTAGACTATTGATTTCCTGCTTGTAAGAGCAGCTGGCATGATATATGGTGCATGAATCCACTCCTTTAATTCCATGGCACGATTGAATATTACCTTCGATGAAGTATTTATTAGTCATGCATTCAAGAAGAAGTGAAATAGCTTATAACTTTGGAGAGGTGGTGCTTTCAGTGTTTGAGGGCGGGTAGATAGGTTTCCTTTTGGTATCCCTAAGGGGAAGGACAAATACTTATCTCAGGCAAGAGTGACAGGTTGCCCCTACTAAAATCTTCCTCTCCTGGATCAGCTACCATTCTCAGACTTTCACTCAAAAAACATACCATCCCCTCTTCTTGAAAATGTGCTTGAAATTCCATCATTAATTAGGTCATTCCTTGGGCTTAAAAAATTACCTATAAAGGCCATTGTTAATATAGATATGAATTCTAAAACTACTATTACAACCATACTTTGTCACCATTTGTTCAGCAATTGTCCTTTTCTTTTTTTTTCTTTTTTTTCTTTTTTTACATAATGAAATAGTTTCAGAGAAAACAAGTAGAAATAGACTAGAAGTGCTAGGATTGGAACCCACTTGAGCCAACTCTGAGCTTTCAGGCTAACTATATGCTCCTCTAAGGTAACACATTAACCCATTAGTACAGAGTTGTAGGAGGTTGTGGGGAAGCAGAGCAGATGACCATTACCTAAAAGATAGGAATGGAGTAGAATACTGTGTCCCCAGAATCTAGCACACAGTAGGTGCTCAGCCTGAACATTTTTGATGGAAGAAATGTGTCCTCATTTTGGGGGAGATGCTGTGGGGCCATTGCGCCTCTAGATTATGGAAAGCCACCTTTCCCAGCAGTGGAGATTTAGGGTCTCTCTACAGTGGAAGGTTGAAAGGAAAATACTTCTCAGGTTCTGAATTCCCATGTAGGGTCATAGGGAGAAACTGGATTTCTCCTTAGGGCTGGGTGAGGAAAGGAAAGGAACGCTTGGGCTGGAGGTCAGTGTTTGCCCTTGGGGGGTGGGAGCATCCAGAGAGCTAAGGGGAAAGAGACACACATTATGGACCCTAGGGGAGCGGCTGGGAAAATGGAGATTGGAACAAAGATAATGGAAGAGAAAGGAGGAGGAATTGCTAAATGGAGAGATAAAGAAAGAAAGAAGAGAAATGTAGAAAGACAGAAGAAGGAACAAGAGAGGTGCAGAGATAGATAAATCAAGGGAGAGGTGGATAAAGAGTGCAAGGGAGAGAGAGAAAGAAAGATAACACAAGGGAGAGGGAGAAAGGTAGAAAGGAAATAAACGAATAAACAATGTCTTTGTGGGAAAAGCAATCTCTGAAGGTGAGAGAGTAGGAGCCCAGGAGCACATACGCCAGCCTCCGGCCAGAGTCCAGAGACCTTCCATTTCAGCACTCTGGACAGAGATTCTTGGGTCTTTGCCCTTTATTACCCTCAACTCTGCCACTGACTGACCCTGTGACCTTGGCAGATCATTTCCCTGTCTGGGCCTCAGTTTCTTAGCATTCAAATAGGGCTACTTACACCTGTCACTCAGAGGCATTGCTCAAAGGGTAGCAAGGGCCAATTTCAAGAGCCACTTGGGGAGTCCTAAAGAATATTGATGCCTGAGCCCAATCTCTAGGTATTTTTATTCAATTGGTTTGATGCAGTGTCTGGGCACTGACATTCTCTAGGAACCTCCCCCCTTCCCCCACCCCGCAAAAAAATTCTAACATGCACACAGTGCCAGTAGGCTCTGACCAGTGTAAGATCTTTGTGGATAGGAGTTCCTGAAGAAAGTCAGCATGATTCTTTCTTGGCTTCAGTGTATTTGTTACATGGATAGAGACATTGGGGCCCAGAGAGGGAAGCATTCTGCCACAGGTCACACAGCCCGTGGAGCAGGCACTTCGGATGGTGAGAAAACCTGGAAGGGACCCCATGCTAGTACAAAAGCTTAGCAATGCCTCCTCAACATCCCTGCCCTAGGGCCTCCCATCACCAGGCTGGCTGACACTCTCAGCCCCATGGGAAATCTGTAGACTCAACTCACTTCCTGCATGGATGACCCCCAACCATGGAGGAGCTTGACATATTAAATTTCCCTTCCTCGTTTGTTCTATGACCCGTTTCACATCTGATTGGTCCTCAGAAAACCCACCTGCTGTCCTTGGTCCCAGAGAGGAAAAGGCAGGCAGAATTAAAGCTGGCCCTCCTAGAATGCTGTATAAATCCTGCCTCCTGGGATTCAAACGTGACTTCTCTGGATTGTGAACCCAATAAGGATATCAGTGGGAAGAATCAGCAACAACCTTGCAAGGTCTTGTAAATGGCAATTGCTTTCCATGTGGGAGGAAGGTTGGGCAGAGGTTAAGGTTGTAGGCTCTACTCTCTGACTGCCCAGGTCCAAATGCTGGTTGCCTCTCTAGGGATCTTATGGTGACTCAGAACAAGCAAATAAATCTCCAACCCTGAGTTTCATCACCTGGAAAATAGAGTAATAGAACCTTGCTTTCAAACTTCTAATAAACTTTTTTGAAGTAAGTATGAGTATGGTGTAAATGTTAATAAACGAGAGCTGTGAAGGAAAAATAGGAGAAGGAGGAGAGGAGGGAGAAGTGGAAAAGGTGATGATGATGAAGGTGATGCTTCATCCTCCTGATTACGTCAGCGACTCTTGATGATCCATTGTAGATGAAGTAACTAAGATTTAGAGAGGAAAAATGACTTGTCTGGATCCACACAGCAAGCTAGCAGCAAATCATAGACAAAGCTTGCCCTCCTTACTCCGTCTACTACAGTCTGACAAGGGGACCCCAGTAGGAGATTCTTGAAATGCTTGTTTCCTTGGAGTCATCTGTAGCCCTGAGGATGGATTTGCTCTGGGCCACCCACTGCTGCCAGCATCTGTGACCAGGTGATAAGTGTCATGCATAGAAAACAGAATCCCAGCTCTGCAAGAGCTGATGCTGTGACTTTGAGCAAGTCATCCCCCCCCTCCAAGCCTCAGTTTCCCCATTGTCCAATGGGAAGGGGGTTGGGCTAGATAACTGCTGAGGGTCGCTGAGAAACTGATGTGTTGGGGCTCTCTGAGATCCTGCCTGTGCTCTGCACTTCACAAGCGGTCTTGGAAGCTCAGGATTCTCTGGGGGCATTCAACAGCTTCTGAATTCTATCTTTGGGGGATTCCACTGATGTCTGGGGAGTTTTCTGGTGGAAAGCATATTTCAATAGATGCAGACTCGGGGAGTGAGTTCTCTGGAGACAGAGGAGCCTGGCAAGGTGAAAATAACAGGAAATCTCCAGGGCTCTGTGAGTCTTGAAGCTGCAGAGGAGACAACCCTGGAACCACATGTACCTCATGAGCCCACTTAGTTTTGGAATATTCACCTGGGTTGTCTCAGGGAATTTTCCGACCCACCAAATGATGCAGATGCTGTCACCCTCCTCAGCTTGCAGGTGAGTGAACCAACAATTTCAGAGCTTGGAAGACTCAGCTTGATGGCATCTCTTGGAGGTAGAAAATGCAGATGTCCAGATTCGGGGTCCATTGTTCACTGTTGTACCATTGCTATTCCCGAGGGGTGGGGCCCAGGCTTGTGCCAGGTTTTCTGGGCAAGGCTGTGGGACAATGGCAAGGGCTGGCCTTGTTGTTTTGTGGAGGCTGACAGTGAAGTCCACAGAAGAGGCATGTAGGTACAAACAGTGACAACGGCATTAAGAATCAGGCACTCATGATGTTAGAGGCTAAACATGAGCTAACCAGACAGGGATAGCCAAAAAACCCTGGACTGGCAATTGATGGCCTGTGTTCGATGGCCTGTGTTCATGTCTTGGCTTTAATACTAACTGTCCTTTGACCTTGAAAGGGCCCCTGCTCCCTCCTGGGGCAACACCAGCTTCTTCAGCCACCCCTGTTTCAGATCTTCAACCTCTTCTGGGTTCTTTCAAGGGAAGGGCACAGGACAGGTAAGAACTGAGAATTTTTTTTAGTGACAAGATAGGTAAGGACTCATGAGATAAACAGATTTTCTTGCTATTTTCACTTCCCTGCCCTCCTGTGGGCACCCTGTGCCTGCTTGTCAGAGAGAAAAGAAAGCAATGCACTTATTCACAAAAGAATGCCAAGAAAGAAGGGAGGAAGGTAAGGCAGCATATTTTTCCTCCTTATTTTAAATTCTTAGGTTACAGAATCTTTATATCACATGGTAATTAGAAGCATGAGTGCTGGGGATAGATTCTCAGGGTTTGCAATCCTGGATCTACCACATCCCAGCTATGTGACCTTGAACAAGTGAGTTGGTTTCTCTGAGCTTAAGCTTCCTCATCCATAAAATGGAGATGATCATTTCCCCTGTCGAGTGTCAGGGTTCTTATCTCTATTGAGAATCAGTAAGTTATAATCACTGTTTACTTATAAATTGTCTCTATTGTTTGAATTTAAAAAGTAATCACAGTAGTCAATGTGTATAATGTGCTCACTGTGCGTCAGGCCCTGTTTTAAGCACTTTGCATGTATTAACTCGCTTGAATGTTCTACAGCCCTATGAGCGATGTGTTGTTATTAAGGTGGCCACTCAACAAATGGGGAAATGAAGGCTCTGAGAGGTTCAGTCTCTTGGTCAAGGTCATCTATCCCTAAAGTGGTAGAAATAGGATTGAACCCCCATATTGTTGACTTCAGGCTTCTGTATTTAACCATTACTCCCTAGCCATGGCCCGGAAGTCAGGCTGCTGTGGGTATCCACTTGTTCCCCAACCCCAGCTCAGCTCAGAGTCTGTTTCCCTCCATGAGTTCTGCCCCCCTCTTCTCCTCTAGCTGAGTGATCTTGCTGAGCCCTTTGCGGGGCACTGGCCAAGGTCCTGACTGATTATTGACAAATTAAAAATATAAGCTATTGACCAGACACTGGGATGGAGTCCCGGAGCTGAGGACCTGCATCTCAATGAAGCAACTGAGCATGGAGATCGATTCTGCAGGTGGAGGAGGAGGCAGACAGATTGCCCCATGCCTTATGCAGAGTCTGGTGCTCTGGTTAATAATTGTCTGGTGAGGAGCAGGGGCAGGCCTCTGCCTGAGTCAGCTCTTTCCCTGCCTAGCTAGGGCCCCACATTTTACACACCTGATTCAGCCTTCAGCAGCCTCACTGATGTAAGAATCACTAACCCCATTTCACAGACAAGCTCATTCAGAGACACATAAGTGTTGCCCAAGGTCAAAAGCTAATAAGTGGCAGGGCTTGAATTTTTACCCAGATCCTTCTAACCTACAAAGCTTGGAGATCAGAGACTCAGACAATGCATGGCTACAATTCTTGCTCCACTCCTTCTAGCTGTGCGACTTTGAGAAAATCACTGTACATCTCTGAACCTCAGCTTCCTCTTGTATAACGATGGATAATAAAATCTACCTTTCAGGGTTATTATAGGGATGAAATAAGAAGGCAAGGGATCGTGCTTCCTGTGTTGAACCTCTTCTGCATTCACTTCTTGATTCTTCTCCATCTGTAGTTTGATTCAGGCAGCTGACCCATGTGGACCGTATGAGCAGCCTCCCTTGCTCTCTGGTTTCCAGCATGATTTGGTGAACAAACCACAATGTCAGGAAACTGGAGGGCAGGAGGAGAGTGAGACTGAGTTGCTTCTCATCTCTGCTCTGGCTCTGGGTCTTCGGTGGTTGGTTTGCTCTACCCAAGCCTCCTCTGGTGCTGAGTAGCTCTCTCACAGTGGCAGCCACAGCTCTCTCCAGGATCCAGCATTGGTCTCTCCCTTGCCCCTTTAGTCCTAGGATGGGAGGTTTTCCTGCTGTTCCAACGCCCCCACCCCAGGGGCTGCACTTTCCCTTGCTGCTTTCCCTTTCTCTCTAAGTAAGTATCCTATTTTTAGACTTTCCTAGATTACCCCACCAAATGCACCATCTGTTTCCTGCCAAGACCCTGATGACCCACTTTAAAAACTGTGAAGTGTGGTACACCGGTAAAGGGCTATCCAGAAGATCATTGCCATCATCGTTACCCCTGACAAGGTCTCTCCCTTCCATTCATCCATCACCTCTCACACACCCCTGTTAACACCCATCCCACTAAACAGCTATTTGCACAGTGGCTGGCCATCTCTGCTGGACTGAGGGCAACTAAGGGTAGAGTCTGGAGTTACACAGCTGTGTACCTAGATGTACACTCCCCGTGGCTAGGCCAGAGAATGAGGAAAGAATCAGAGAATAGGTTACAAGTAAGTGAAGGAGCTTTAGATAACTTTCCTAAGATTACATAGCAGGAGTCCGATGTGGGACTGGAACCTGAATCTCCCAGCTCCCAGACTCAGAATCTGAAAATGTCGGTTGAATGAATGAATGAGTGAAAGGAAAGA
>NW_011889032.1:52551-61546 GCF_000151845.1 Pteropus vampyrus | reverse complement strand
GACCTTTCCTGAAGACGGGTTTCTGGAATTGGGATTACTGGATCAGAAATGATCAATTTTTAGGGCTCTTGATTCAGAAAAGTGAATCCTCATCCAGCTATGGTCAAGAGTCGTATCTTACCTCCCCCTTGCCAACACAGAATCAGCTCATTAAAATCTGTGCCAAACCAACAGTTTTCTCCTAGTTAGATTGGTTATATGTACTTTTTCATGTGATCGTCAGTCGTTTGCATTTCTTCTTCTGGGAATTGTCTGTTTCCTTTGACTCTTTTTCTCTTAGGGTTTTAGTGGTTTCTACTTGATATGCAAGAGCCTTGTAAAAGCTATGGAAGGCACTAACTAACCATTTATTTATCATAGGAGTTGCAAATATACTTTTTATCAGTTTGTCAGTTGAATTTTAATTTCATTTATGATGTCTTTAGTCACATTGACTTTTTTTTCAGTTTCATTTCAAGTACACAAATCTCTCCAATTTTCCCTTCCTTTGTGATTCATTTCTTTGTTGTTCCTGCTTAAGAAATGCCTTTCCCTCCTTGAAGTCATTAACTTCTCATTTTCATCTTTAAATTCTTATTAATTTTTACATTTGACTCTGGATTTGCAAAATCTATTTGGAATTTATTTTGTTGTATATAGTGAAAATCTAGTTTTATATACATCCCCTTCAAAAAATAAAGGCCACTATTTTGGGGGGGAGAGGATTGGTACTGTGACACCTCGCATATTGCTCCATCTGCTGAAACTTGGGAAGAAAAGAAGAGCTGGGCCTTTGGCTCTCACAGTACAAGAAATGTCTCCTCTGGGAGCTCCATCCCACGAGATGAGGGGTACCCTGGCCTCCCTTCTCCAGGATACCCCTCATCTCGTGAGGCCCACCTCATAGCAGATTAGGCCATCCAAAGGCTTGGCGGGCTCAGTGCTCACCCATCATGTACACCTGCTATAGCCCTGCCTACATCCATGTACTTTTAATGTTTTGCCCTTGAAGTTAACTCACTCTTGATGCAAGAAGTTTCTTTGGTGAGATTTCTGCATTTTCCATAGAAACTGGTCTGATTGCATTCTTTATTATAGTGTCCTGTGTCCTCAGGGTGAGGGGGACATGGCAGCCCAGTAGATGGAGCGAACACTGGGCTTGGATGTCAGGCAGACTCCCCTCACCCCCAAAATACCTGCTATGTGGCCTCAAGCAAGGATCCCCCTACACCTTACTGAGTTCTGTGTATTTATAAGTTAAGTGGTACTTATCCATCTCCTTGAAGGAGTAGTGAGCCTTCCATGAAGTAATGCATATGGATTGTTTTTCATGGTGGTGGCTGCAGCACAATGGGCACCTGCTCAAGAAATAGTAGCTATAAAATAATGCCACTATTTTCCACTTCAAAGCAAGAAAATTCTCTTCTCACCCAAGGATCCAGTTTACTTCTGTTTATGACGTAGAGAAAATTACAGAATTTCATGCACACGACTTTCTACACTGGGTTCTAGGAATGAGTCACCTGTGGAAGTGGTCAGTAAAAAGGCTAAGGCTAGAGACCCTGGAGTTACACCCCTGGGTTTATATCCCCCTATCAGCACTCCATGACTGAGGCACCTTCTCCTGCCCAGTCTCTCTAAGCCTCAGTTTTGTCATCAGGAAGTTAGAAGTAATAATAGCAATAGTAGTACTTCTAAGAGTTTCAACGATTAAATGAGATAATACATTTAAAAAATGTTTATCTCGGTGGCTGACATTTACAAAGCAATCCATTTCATAGAGCTTTAGAGTTTACATTGATTCATTGATTCATTCATTCATTCATTTTTTAACCTCTGTGTTACCAGTGCCTGGTACATTATAGGGGCTCAATGAAATAACGCTTGAATGAATGACAGAGTTTGTAGACCATTTATTATGTATCGACTTCTAGGCGATGGCTATAGATATTCAAAATCTGTGGATCTAGGAGGAGAAACAGACACAAATTAATTATTTTAGGGTTATTAGTGTTACCAAAAAGACATGCTTATGATTCAGAAGGACTGTAAGAGGGTGTTGATCCCATGTGAGGAGAGCTGGCAGGAGCAGGTGATGCCTAAGGTGGATTCTGAAGCCAGGCTAGAAGTGTGCTGCCTGGGGAAGCATGTTCTGAGCATCTACTTGAACTTCTGCCGTTCTGAGCCTGGCTTCAACCTTGAGAGATGAGAAGACATTATCTTCCCATATCAGAGCCAGGAATCCTCAGGGCCTGAGAGATTACATATCTTTTATGTGGTCACACAGGTAGAAGTGGCTAAGACTGAGCTCAGTTGTTAGATTTTGGGGGCCAAAGTCTTATTAGGAACCACCTTAAAGCTTGTGTAGAAGCCAAGGTTGAGGTGGGTGGGTTTTAAACTACAAATACAAGAAATATACCTTAGACTCCAGTCCTTTTTCCCAGATTATACTGGCTTCCTTCTCTCTGCTATAACAACCTTGTGATTTAGCCATTCACATGAATGGCGTCAGATCCTTTGACAATCTAACTCCAAGTCTTTTCTAATTTTCTCACCTAAAGAACTCTTGGATCTGTCCACCTCTCTCCACTCCCACTCATCTCAAACCTGGAAGCAGCAGTGGCCTCCTCGTTGGGCCTCCCAGCTTCTGTTTCTGCCCCTCTGTGGTCTACAGGAGAGCCAGAGAGTTTATTCCAAAGCACAGATGTGATCACATCATTCCCTCACACTCTCTATGGTTCCCACAGTCCCCAGGATAAAGTCTAAACTCATAGGCCACAAGGACCTGACTCCTGCTGAGTTCTGGATATCTCTTTTCTCTCACCCCCACTCCCTTCAGCTGCATTTCTGTTTCTATTTCTGTTTTTTTAAAGACATCCTGCTCACTCCTGCCTTTGTGCCTTAACATACGCTATTGCCTCTGTACCTTCCCACTCTCTATCATCCCCTGTCTACTTTTAGTTTCTTCTTAGAGTTCCAGTTTAGGATTCACTTTCTCCAAGAAGCCTTCCCTGACCATCAAATCTAGGTTACGCTCACCCACAACCTTTTGGGCTGCCTTCATTATGGTGCATATCCCAATGCAAGGCAATTGTCTGGTTGCCCTGGCTCCGTGTTTCTCAAAGTGTGTGCCACGAAACAACTATATCAGAATCACTCAAAATCTTGTTAAAATGTAGATTCCTAAGCCCCACTCCAAGCCTCCTGAGTTAACATCTCTTGAAGATGGATCCTTTAGAAAAATGTGTTTTAATGTTTTAATAAGGAAATTTTCAGACAAATATAGAGGGAATAGTATAAAGTAATGCTACTTCAAGTGCTATTCAGTAAAAATGAGAGCAAAATCCTCTGAGGGCTTGTTAGACTTGCAAAATTTGGCCCCCACTGAATGAGAATCTCTGGAGTGGGGCCCAGAAGTCTCCATTTAACAAGCCCCCCAGAAGGTTCTCATGCCCGCTCAAGTTAGAGCTCCATGGGTGTAAAGAGCTACCATGTACTTATCATTCGCTTCAGCAATTGTCAACTCATGGTTCATCCTGTTCAATCTGTATGCCTCCTCTTCCAATTTACTGCCTCCTGTATCATTTTGGAGCAAATGTAGACACTCTGTCATTTCACTCTTGGATATTGCTGTGTCTATCTCTAAAAAATAAAAGCCTTTCTGGGAAAAAAAAAACATTTAAAATTATAACCCCTATGTTATTATCACCTTGGGTGGTGCTAACATGCTCTCAAGTCTGAGCTGCTACCTTGGGTGGTCTGTTGAGTCTGTGAGGTCAGAACCAGGGCTGTCCTAGTCACTGTAGGCATTTGCCCGAATCCTGCCGAATGTCAGCAGTTTGGGTTAGAACTTGGAGTAAACAAAGAGACGGGAGACAGGAAGAGTTAAACTCTTCAGTAAAAAAAGGAGCCAGATTTTATTGGCAAAAAGGGATTTTTTTTCTTTTTGCTTCTGCAGCCCCAAGCCTGGAGCTTGGCACTCTGGGGAAGGCACCAATCAGATTGTTGCCTGCATGTTGGAAAATATTTATGTCACCTACCAAGCTGGGAGCATACTCAGCAGGCTTCCTGGGCCGCCTGATAGACAAGGTCACACCCCAGCAGCTGTGAGGAAGGAGGCGTGCCGGCCTGGCAGCTGTGCTTGGCGCTGGAGGCTGCCAGGGAGCGTGGTGTCGCACGTTAGAGGGAGACACACTTCTGTGACCCTCAGCTCAGGGTTAGTGTGGGGTGGGGGTTCCCTGCTGTCTGAGCCATAGGCCAGCTGTGAGTAGGGCTTGGGGAGGCTGAGAAAGGACAAGGAAAGGGCATGGGCAGGAGGATGGGGGGCGAGTAGGAGTCTAGGATTTATGAGGTGCTGGCACCATGATAGGTACATTATAAGTGTTATGTGTGAAATAAGCAATATCTCAGTGGATATTTGTCATATCCCCTGAAATGGATGGGGTCATGCCCATTTCACAGATGAAGAAACTGAGGCTTTGAAAGAGTTGGTGAAATATGGAGCTGGGACTCCATATCTAATTGTCTTTCTTAGATCCTGCATGGAAGACATTTATTATTAGCCCTTAACTCTGATATGCAAACAAAACAAAGCAAGCAAAACAAACAAAAACCCATCCAATTACCATTATCTATTTGTCTACCTATGTATCTATGTATCCATCCATCCATCCATCCATCCATCCATCCATCCATTCATCCTTCCATCCATCTCTAGCTAGCTAATTGTTGCTATTCATCCACTTGAATTCAACAGTGAAGTCCATCCAGTAGAGTTAGAAAGACTTTCAATTTTGATCACAAGAAGCAGCAAGGTTGTATATTCACAACAAAGCTGGAACTACAATGGTCAGCCTTACATTCTCCCCCTCTACCCACCCAAACACTGTCATCAGGATGCAGGACCCACCCGGTTGTTAAGAGTATGAGCTCTGGAGCCAGACTGCCTGGGCTTGAGTCTCAGTTCTGCCACTTATTCTGTGGCATTCAGCAAGTTATTTTTCCTCTCTGTGCCTTAGTTCTTCACCTGTAAAGTGGCGATATAAATAGGACTTCTAGGATAAGTTTTAAAGATTAAATGAGTGAATACAGATGCTCCTTGACTTATGATGGGATTATATTCCGATGAACCCGTCGTAAATTGAAAATATAGTAAATCGAAATGTGTTAGCCTAGCCAAGCTTAAATGTGCCCAGAACACTGACATTAACTTACAGATGGGTTAAATCATCTCTCTGCTGCTGTTCAACATCACAAGAGAGTTTTGTACTGCATATCACTAGCCCAGGAAAAGATTAAAATTCAGAATTCGAAGTATAGTTTCTACTGAGTTCGTATTGCTCTCACACCATTGTAAAGTTGAAAAATCTCATGTTGAATCATAGTAAGCCAGAACTGTTTGTACTGTAAAATGCTTATTAGCACACTGCCCAGTGAATGGGTAGCTCGCTGTGTTACATATGACTGTCCCAGTTAACTCTGGCCGTGTAATAAAATCACCCAAAAACTCAGTGATGTAGAGCAACCACAACTATTTATTATGCTCAGGTATACTGTGGGTCAGGAGCTGAGGTGGGCCACAGTGCGGATAGCTTCTAAACTGTCCCAGAACTCTCAGATATGAAGCCTGAGAGCTGGAATCACCTGGAATCTTGCTCACTCGCATATTCGATAGTTGATGAGGGTTGTAAGCTGAGACCTTAGCTGGGACTATAACCCAGAACATCTCATGGTCTCTCATGGAACTTGGGCTTCCTCACACATGGTTGTTGGTCCTGAGGTTAGGCATCTCAAAAGAAAGAGGGCAGATAGAAGCTTTGCCCTTTTTATGACCTCCCAGCCTAAGAAGTCACATAGTAGTACTCTTAATACACTTTATATATCAGAGCAGTCCCAAGTCCTCCTACATTCAAGGGAAGGGAAAAGCAACTCTACATCTTAATGGGTATGGCAAGGCTTTTAAAGAGCAGATAAGCTTGGAAATATGGCTGTGGTTGTTTTAGGAAAATACCATCTGCTACTGCCAAGATTGGCTATATTGAAGCTTCAGGCATGGGGATCTTGGAAGGAAGGAAGGAGGTCTCAGGGAGCCCCTGTGGCCAGGATTACATCTTCCTTCATGTGCCCATAATTATACCTTCTAAGGTCTAGTCTCCACCCCAAGATAATGAGGTGCCAGCTTCCTCACCATTCAGCCCCCAACCTCATTTTGTTCTTGGGTGGATGGCTGGGTGGATGGGTGGATAAACAGGTAAACAAGTGGACAGGTGGGTAGATGAAAGGACGGGTGGATAGATGGATGGATGGGCAGACAGATCCCTGTTGCCCCTCAAAGCATACTCTTTCCTCTTCCCCCTTCAAGGTATGCACATTTTCAGGGACTCACACACTTAACAAATTACAAAAAGGGCCCCTGGCTTACTTAAGCACCTTCTTTCTGAGGCAGAGCAACACCACGGGCCTGGCTCTCAGCTTGAACAGAAGAAGAGGAAAAGGAGAGAGAATGAACCCAGAAATGTCCATGCTCTGAACCAGGCAAAGGCACAACTCAGAGAGAGACAGGGAGAGTGCTAATAGTGGAGCTAGAGACTTGAGAGGGGTAGCAAAAAGCTGAGAAACTAGGATCTGTTCCAATCAGCATCTACGCAGGTGATGTGGACAGGATGACCTGGATGTAAGCAACAGAAACACAAACAACTCAAACAACTTGAAAAATGTTTATAGACCTCATGCAATCTTCTTTAAGGCTATCAACCCTGATGACATTTTCTGATCACTCGTGTGCTTCTTTGATTAAGGTCTTAGTCTTCCCCTCCATCCTGTGTTTCCAGGGACATGGCATCCTGTGAGGGGAAGGGCTAAGCCTGGCTTTGTTTCAGTGCTTAGTATGTGACAGAAGTGACAGAGCATATATTAGCTAATTAAATACTTTATTCAATAAATTAAACTTCCCAAGTGCCAATTACATGTTCTAGGATGTGCGGATACGACAGAGAGTAACACTGGCTCAGCTCTTACCTTCATGGAACTTTACTCTAGTGGAAGACAACAGATGCTAAACAAGACAAATAAATGTATGATATAATGTCAAAGAGTAAGGAGTGTTCTGAGGAAATGAAAAGGGAGGTAAAAAATAAAGAGTGATAGAGAGTAGCTAATTTATATCAAGAGTGATCAGAGAAGGCCTTTTGGAAGTGAGAAATTTAAGCAGAGATCTAGTGAAGGAAAGGAGCCAGACATGGGGGTGTCAGGGAGATAGTGTTTCTGGCAGAGAAGACAGCAGATGCAAAGGTCCTGCAGCTTGTTGGTGGAGCAGCAATGTCAGAGTGATTGCAGTAGACTGAGAGAGGAGAGAGGGATGCAAAATGAGTTGAGGGGGCAGCTCTGTGGTGCTCACAGGCCTTAGTGAGAATGTTGAATATCATAATAAGGTGTGTATAGTTCAAATAAACAAATAAATAAATGAAACAATGGAGAAATGGATGAATGGATGGATGGATGAATGGGAGGCTGGGTGGGTGGGAGGATGGAAGGAAGGAAGGAAGGAAGGAAGAGAGGGAGGGAGGGAGGGAGGGAGGGAGGGAGGGAGGGAGGAAGGATAATTAGATGGATGAATGAATAGATGATGGAAGGAAGGTTGGATATAAAAATGAATGGCTGGGTGGATGGGTGGATAAACAGGTAAACAAGTGGACAGGTAGGTAGATGAAAGGACGGGTGGATAGATGGATGGATGGGCAGGCAGATGGATAGATGGGCAGATGGACTGTTGGGCTCTAAGAACACGCATTGAATTGAACCTCTGCCATTCTTTTTCAGTATTGCCTTTCCATTTTTTGACCCACATTGGAGCCCTGCTCCAGTATAAAAACACTCCAGGAAGAGGGAGGCATGGCCCAGCTGATGCCCAGCTGCTCTCAGGAGCATAGGCTGAACATTAAATAACGCCTCCTCCTCAGGAAGAACCGTTCTGGTGGCGTAGGCACCGAGTGGCGTTTGGGGCAGGCAGCCGTCACTAACAGATTCATTAAGCTCGCTCCAGAGCAACGATAAAAAATCAATTTAGTTCACCAGGCAGCTTGAACGGGCGCCAGGAGCAGGGGAGCCCTCCCATCCGTGAGCTTAGGGCATGCAGAGAGGTACTGTGAGTTTCGTGGAGCTGGAGCATGGCAGCACCCCATTGTTGGGTGCTCCCCACAACACAGGGCTGCAGGAGCTTTGACAGGAAGGCCTGGGAGGGGTGGCGATGGGCTCGGAGTGGACTCCTTTGAGAAACCTGGGCATCGCTGCAGACACACCTGACTTGCTGACATGCTGGCCATGATCTCGCTCGCCCTCTCTGTCCTGACTCATTAATTTATATTTTAACAGCCCCTGAAAGCTGGCTAGGTGGAATGCACTGGGCTGAGGTCTAGGCACAGTCTCTGCCTTGCTGAGCTCCCAGTCTGGCTGGGGAGCAGATCTGAGCCAAGTGCAGGAAAGTGGGTGTGAACAGAGGGGTGGGGAGGTGTCAGAGAAGAGAAGAGGGGGAGAAGACGCCATTAGGGGTTCCACAGAAGGAGGGCATCGCATTCATCAATGTCATGGCAGGAAATAGGTAATGCAACTGAAATGGGATAATTAAGGGAGCATGTCATAAAGGTAAGAGCAACAAAGCATGGATGGGGCTAAGGGAAACCTAAAGAGATGATGCAGCATCTCTGGCTAGTAGCAGTAGGGAGCTGTTAACACCCTTATGCGTGGAGGGGAGAGAAGGGAGTGTTGGAACATGGAGATAGACGTGGCTTCAGGAGAGGACTGCCCGGGGCCTGGCCTGCAGTAGAGAGTGTGCTACTATCAACTCCCAGCAGAGCCAGGGGAACAACGAATTCCCCCAACTGACCTCGCTTTCCACACCCTGAACCCCTTCGGTCCTTGCATCGGGAAGCCAGGGCAGAGGGAGCCAGGTGATACCGTCTACGGGAGGCATTCACAGAATACAGGACTGGGGATTCAGTGGAAGAGAAGCTGGAGGGGC
>NW_011889032.1:50456-51811 GCF_000151845.1 Pteropus vampyrus | reverse complement strand
GGGAGAACAAAAGAGGTAGAACAAGGGAACAGAGAAAGAAATGAGAGGAAATGATGGAGCTGGAAGTCAGCCTCTGGAGGCAGAGAAGACAAAGCGGGAAACACAAATGCAATTGAGAAAATTCTCGGGAGCTCAGCAGGCCTGCCAGACGCAGGGCTGGAGTCTGAGAAGTCGCTTTGCCTGTTCTCTGGAGGCATGAGCGTATCAGAACTGGGCTTGGCTCCTTGGCTCATGGTCTGTGGGGCCTTAGCAAATCTCTTAAGCTGCTGTGCCTTGGTTTGTTCATCTGTAAAGAGGAGAAAATGTCAGGTGGGTGTGTGAATAAACAAAGTTGTGAATGGAAAGCACTTGGCACAGGGTCGCACTGGTCTCTCCATAAAATGGCAGCTAAAAATGTCTGTAGAAAGACATATGGACATGCACATATGTGTGGGAAGTTGCAGAAAGTCAGAGTCCAGGAGACATCCCCACATAGCTTCTCTCTTATTCCTTCTTCACGCTCTTGGAGCTGTGAGGTTCTCTTCCTAACAGAGAAAGAGGAGATAATCACACAAAAAGAGGAAATAAAAGAGGAGGTAAAGACACACACACACACCCCCCACAAACACAACACACATCACGCACACACACTACCACCACTATCACCACAGCTTCCGAGCGGCACCTCCAGCCCAGCTCTAGCTTGCACTGAGGCAGTTGGACAAGTGGTCAAGGCTGGAGTGAAACAGGCTGGGCCCTGACAGCTAGCGAGAGGGTGGCAGATGAACATAGGTCTCTGCTGAAGGCACCCACATTACCCACCCGCCTTGAACCCTGTCTTGCCATCTCCCTGCATCCCACGAAGCTAGAGCAAGGGTCCAGGAAACTAGATCAACCCAGTGCAAAGAGGAAGAAAATCGGGAATGTGAACCAAGAAAGAGAAAGGGCTGGTGGGAGAGGAGCCAAAACAGGCCAGGCCAGGCCAGGGCTGTGTTCATGACAGAAGCAGTGGACGATACAGCATCCAGTGATGAGGACTGGTGGGGGAGACGGACAGGGAGGGTGGGGGAGGAATACCAGGAGGGGTTCGGAAGGCCAGCTGGGCTGGGGTCATGAGCCCCTGAGGCAGGCAGGGTGCCCACATCAGGAAAGTTAGGGAGTGAGAGGTGGGAGGTTGGGGGAACTGAGGCAGAGGGCTGAAAAACAACTTTGTTAAGGGCATCCAGCAGGCTAGGGTCTTAACTTCTGCATCTCGGTCTCATCTAACTTACCTCCCACTTTCTTGGTTACACCAAAGCCAAACTCGAAATTAGAACCGTAGAGAAAAAGAATTTCCCAAACACCTCTATGTGTCAGGCATTTAATTCACATTGACT
>NW_011889032.1:44293-49818 GCF_000151845.1 Pteropus vampyrus | reverse complement strand
AGGGTGCAATTTTCCTTACCTGTGAAATGTGGGTGGTTATACCATGATCGAACAGCCCTTCCAATCTATCAAGTCCTTTCACATGTTAACCATCTTGATGAACTCTCAAAAGGACCCAACTGGCACACCCATTTGACAGGTAATAAAACTGAGGTGCAGAGGTGAAAGCACCGGCCTAAGCCATATAATGATGATGGCGTGAGAACACTGCAGGTGTTCAGCTGATCTCAGTTTAAAAGATACATTGAAGCGAGACTCCCAGGAGCAGCGTTAGTGGTACGTGCCAGCGAGTCCTCCGTGAGTTACACAGATGTGATCTTCATGGGGCAGCGTCCCTGATAAATCACCTCTCCTTATCGAGACTCAGTTTCCTCTTACAATGGGGCTTGATGGCCTCAACCTCCATGGGTTTTTGTGGGAGGCTGATAGGATAATGGATGGGAAAACTTGCCCATCACTGGTAGGCACGCAGTAGGCGGTTTTTAATAATGTCAACAGTGATAATATAAATACTGGCTAATCTTTTTTGACTGTGCCAGGCATAGAGCTCTTTAGACGAGTTTTTGTTCTTGCTTAAAATTCTTTCTGCCTCTACAAGGTCAGTTTGATACCTATTTTATAGAAAGAATAAGGAGGCCCAGAGAAGTTAAGTGACCTACCTAAGGTCACGTAGCTAGGAAATGGCTGAGTTGAGAACCTGGTTTATTAACACTAAGATTTTTAGCTATTATACATGTATGAAAACATGTCAATCTGTACCTGGCACAGAGGAGCTTAAAACAAAACAAAACAAAACAAAAACGTTTGCCTCCCATTTTATCCCCTATGAAGAATTTGCTTTGTTCTTCAGCTTTCATGGGAATCTGAGGTCCGGGGACAGAAGGACATGCCTCAGCAATCTGACAGCGTCTGCTCTTGCACCAGGTTCCAAACCCTAGAGAAAGGGGCTTGGAAATGCCCAACAAAGCCCCTGCTGTCCTCAAGGCTCCTCCCCCAACAAGACTTCTTCCCTCAGAATCGCATCGCTGCTAACGTGGGTTAATTGTGATTTAATTTACCCATACCCAGTTTTTAGTTTTCTGATTAGAAACATGGAAGAGATTTGCTGCAGAAAAAATAGAAAATGACTCAAATGGCCTACAATCCCCCTATCTGGAGAAGACCACAGTTTGATATTTTATTTTTCCTTCTTGGTTCAATTGCCATCGTTGTGAGCATACAGATTACTCAGCTCTGCATATATTGATTTTTTTTCCTAAAGCCAAGTCTATTGTTTTCCATTGATGAGACTAGTAACTACAAAAGGATAAGAAGATAAAGTCCTACTTAGGGAAGAGTGCTTCTGTTAATATTTAGGTATGTGTATATCTAGCATGTATCATTCCCGCACATACTCCAGGCACCCATGCATATATATTTCTGACATGATTCAGTTTCAACTTGGAATTCAGTCTCAAACTCAAAGGCCCTGGCAACTCCTGGGAATGAGTGTGGGGGCCGGGCGGGGGCTGACCCTGCAGATCTCCACATGCCCCATCCACAGAGACAGCTATTACCACTCTACCCAGTTGCCCCGACAGGAAGACAAGCCCTGTGTTACTATGTGTTCCAATTTTCCACGAAACTCCAGAAATCTTGACTTTTATATAAAAACTCCCATTTAAAAAACATTGGCAGCAAATTCCATTTAAATAAAACATCCATGGAACAAAGAAGACACAATGGGGCTGCCTCGAGCTTGCCACCTCTGTCCTCTGCATCCTGCAGATGTTCACCCCTCACTTTTTAGTTATCATTCTTATATCATTGGCGTTTTCTCGTGAAAGTGGTTAATTGCACCACCTCCCAAGCAGGTTTTGAATCGGAAGGGCACTTTTTCTATTTCCTTCCTTGTCTGTTAGCTTCTTCCCAACCCCCTTCCTCCAGCTCCTCCCCATCTTGTTCCCCCCTCCCTCTCTCTCAACCACTCAATTTTATTAATGGTTGATTTTCTTTTTAAACTGTCCGGAGGCTGCTGCAAGCTCTGTGGTTGCCAGTGGCTGATCAATATCTTGGAGGAGGATGGGGAGGTGGGCGGCTAGAGTGTCATTTCATTAGCTAAGTGCCATGTAATCTACTCGGTAAATCCCATAGTCTCTTTTTTTTGAGCTGGCCAGAGACAGGGGAGGAAGACGGCTGGCCAAAGACCTAAATTTGTATGCCTTCCTTGATGGAATAAGGAAGAAGTGTTTGGAGCCCCGTGTTAAGGTTTGGTCTGGGTTTATCTGGTCCCCCAGGTTGTCTCTATTCCATCTCCTCCCACTCTGTCTGCAGTCAATCCTAGCTCTGATATCTTCGAAGCTTAGTTAACATTTCTCCGTCCATGATAAGGAAGACCACATCACATTAGATCGTCACAAGAACGCTACTTCGGGAGTAGAGACTTAGTTCACAGAAGAGGGAACTGAGGCAAGGAGAGGCTCTGTGGTGTTGCCAAGGCCCCAGCAGGCAGAGCCGGGATTCAAACCAAGGCTGGCTGACTCCTAGGGCTTCTTTCATACTGAAGAGGCTCAGGAGGCAGCCAAGGAGAGGGGCTTGTGTGAAGCAGCCTGGACCCCTGGCCCAGCCATGGAGGAAGTCTCTGTGGCCTTGTGAACAATTTTCCACATTCCTCTGGTTTCTTTTTATGAAGACTGATGGTCCCAGATGTTGTTCAATTATGGATTTATGGCCACCGCCAGGGCCAGTGAACTCCTCTCCTCTGTGGCTGGAAGGCATTAGAGCTGCAGGAGGATGCAAATGTTTCCTGGCGGCAGAGGCTCTGTGAGAACTTGGGCTCCCTTTATAAGGCAGCTCCCAGCCCAGGGACAGGATTTTCTTGTCATTGGAGGGTCAGTTTTAGCATGGAGATCAGGAATGCTAAGGTATAAGCAACTTGACACTCGGAACATATGATTTCCATTGCTTTTCTCATCAGGGCACCTGGAGACATGGTTCCAAGTTGTAGTGACCTGACTGGGCATAAGCAGGGGATATTCACCTGTCTTGGGTGTCTACCTAGGACTGGGACATGTGGAAGAGCTAGGGGTCCGAGAGGCTCCAGATGACAAAGAACGTGGGCTTCGGAGGTGGACAAAAGGGTTCAAATCCCAATTGTTCCACTTCTTCACCTGAGACTGGATTCGCTATCTTATCTCTTGAAGCCTCCATTTTCTCATCTTTGAAATGGGAATGATAATGATGCCTGCTTCATAGAGTTGTTGCAAGGATTAAATGAGATGGTGTGATTCAAGTGCCCTATGCAGTGCTCAGCACTCAACATGTTGGATATTATTACTAGTCATAAAAGGAGAAAATGAGAACTTAGCAGCTGCCATGGACCAGGCACTGGGCTAAGTCTTTGCTATATGTTGTCTCATGCAATCCTAGCAATGGCCCATTTGAAAGATCAGGAAATGGCAGCCCACAGAAGGGTGAAGTGGCCCATTCATTCAAGAGTCTGGGATTGAAGCCAAATGCATTTGGCCCCCAAGAGCACTGGCGGCTGTGGCAGGTGGAGAGAGGGAGGTGGTGTCCAGAGCCAAAGGTGTGAGAGGCAGCGCAAGTTGACCCCTGACACCTGACAGAGGAACCAGATCCTGGGGCCAATGCCGTGTGTCTCTAACTGGGCTCTCTGACCACTGAGGCAGGGAGACCTGGTCTCAGGAGCTCCCCAAAGTCAGAAAGGAATTGTGAGTCTCCGTGGAGTTGTTTCCGATGGGCATCGGAGTCTTGACTAACAAGAACTGGGCTTGACTAGCGTGGCATCTCAGCTCTGACACAGTGTGGTCTGGGATGAGTCATGTCACCTCTCCGAGCCTTGGGTTCCTGACATGTGAAACAAGAAGCAGGCTATGTTAGAGCTGCCAGAGAGATTAAATAAGTAAATGCAGAAAAGGCTGTCACAGATTGGTTACCCTGGATGCAGACCCTGAGACTCTGAGAATTTGAGTGCTGGGAGTTTACTGGAGGTCCAACCAGAAAGGCCTTAAGGATCAACACATACAGGGGAAGGGAAACAAGCAGGATGAGACAGAGAGAAGTTGGGGGACGAGTCAGGATCACCGAAGACCTCAGCTGGTCCCCAGGGGAGCTCTAGAGCTGTGATGACTCTTCAAAGTCATCCTGCCTAGAGGCAAGGAGGCCAGGACAGTGTACTCCCCTCATCAACTAGCCACTGGAAGGAGGTTCGACCTTGGACAAGGCAGCTCTCTTCAGCTAAGGACAGTTGCTGGGAGCAGGGGCTCAGCTGGGAGCTGTCAGCACTCTCAGTAGCTAGGGTGAGATCTAGGTGGCACACCAAAGCACCCAGCAAAGAGCTACTTGACACCTGGTTGGGTACAAGCACATCAGTTGCCTTTTCCTCTGCTAGGGAGCTTTCCATTAAGCCACCAAGGGCATCAGGGGTGAAACGAAGCTGGTTTCCAGGCAAGTAGAAAGCTGAGCTGGGGGAGAAGGTGTGATGGATGGCACAGGGAATTCTGCCCTGTCCATGATGTTTTATGGGGCTGGGGTCTTAGGTGAACCTGTTTCATGGTGAGGGTGGTGGCAGGGGGTGGTATGTCCCCTGAATTACACAGCTGGCAGCATCTGGGTGAGTGAGGCAGGAGGTGCTGCCCCCAGGTTGGAGGAGAAATGGTCTTGCCATCAGAGCAGCCCCTGCTTCCCCTGTCACCCTGCAGGGCTGTGCCTTACAGCCTGCGCTCGACCCTGGAAAAAATTGACTGCCTGTTTCTGCCTGACTGCTCGAGAGTTACAGGCTGCAGGGGCGGGGGGAAGACGGGGGACGAGGGTGGGCTGCTGCTTCCTCATCAGGATGGATTTTTCTGCTTCTCTGCTTGTAGGAAGAGCAGGAACAGGATACGGGAGGCTGCTCAAGGAGTAATCACTGTGCGGGCGAGGGCATGTCAGGGGCTGGCTCTGTGATGAAGGCAAGCAGGAGGGAGGGCAGTTGGGGCAGAGAGGGCTCAGGGAAGGCTGAGGACTTGTGGCCTCTCAGGGAAAGGGGCTCTTCTATCTGGGCGTGTGGACCTTCACCATCCATCTTCCCTCCCTCCCTTCCTCCCTCCTGTCTTCCCTCCTTCCTATCATTCGTCTATCCATACACCCTTTAACTTATATACTCCCCAAACCCACCCTTTCTTTATACTTTCCTGGCACCCATTTGCTCAGCACATAATTCTTAGGGACCTGCCACATGCCTGGCTTAGTTCTGGGTACTGTTGATGACCACATTACAGATTCTACCCTCATAGATTTCACATTCTGATGGGGGAGGAGATGGATTGGCTGAAAGGGCTCTTATTCTCACGGGGTCAGAACTTCTTTGAGAGAACACCCAAGGCCATGTAGGAGATACATAAGGCAATCAGAGAGGTCTTCCTGGAGGAGGAAAAATTTTAAATTGACCTCAAAAGGAAAAAAAGAAACAGGATAAGGAAAGGGATGGAGGCATGGTGGAGCAGAGAGTGTCTGTGGCTTGGTGAGCATTAGTGTGACCAGAGGCT
>NW_011889032.1:34604-43683 GCF_000151845.1 Pteropus vampyrus | reverse complement strand
AATGTTCTAACCCTCTAAGTTCATTCCCACCACTCTTAGCCCCCCATTTTCCATCCATACTCAGCTAATGTGGTTTCACGAATGTGCATAATCGGTTCGCCTCTAGCTTGAGCTGTGTCCCAATGGTGTCTTCACTTGACCTGCTCCACATCTCTCAGGCCTTGGCTTAGAGACCCCTCCAGCAGCCTGCAAGCCCTCTGCTGGTTCTCTTCCAGCTGGCATGTGGCACATCTTCTCTGACCTCCTGTGACTGGCTCTGAGAGCTGAGGTCAAGGTCTACCCTGCACATAGTCAGTGTTAAATATATGCTTGTCAAATGTACCTGCCAATAAACCAAGAAAGACATAAATAACGGTGTGGACACACAAGTTCATAAACACCCATCTTCATCTTCCAGGAAAAGCAAGTTCATGTGGGATGAACAGGGAAGGGGCAGCAGGACGGGGACACCCTCCCTTACACACAGTAGGTGCTCAGAAAGTGTTGATGGAGGGAAAACAAGGAGCATACCACTGTCTCTAGAAGATGCTAAAGAGTAACCCTGAGCAGGATTCAGGGGTCTGAGACAGTGGTCATGGTGGTCTGACTATGTCTCTCAAACCTTAGGGCATACTTCCATCTGGCCCGCCTTTGCCTAGCACATTGAAGAGGCTGGCGTAGGACATGCTCCCTGGTGTGCCTCTGAATGTGTGTCCTCATTCCCATTGTTTACATCATTAATTCATATGGCCCAATTTGCATTTGCACTCCAACTCAATACTTTTTATGATGCAATTACTACTCAGAGATGAAATTTTTATGAGTTTCCTTTTAATGTCTTCAGGGCCTTTTATTCTTGAATAAATCTCCTTGTGAAAAATAGTTGATTCTCTTCAAGAGGGGATTTAAAGCCCTCTGGTCCTCCTAGGCACTGCCTACATGGCACCTCTTCCAGGCAGCCCTCCCTGGCCTCAATGCATAGAGAGGTACCTGTGCGACAGGTAGCAATACAGCTTGGTGGTTAAGGAAACAAACTCCAGAGTCAACATAACCTGGATTCAGATTCTCACTCCACACTTAGTGGCTATGCAACCTTGAGTAAGTCGCTAAACTTCTCTGAGCCCTAGGATCTCCATCTCATGAATAGAATCATATGGATACTGATCTCCTGGACTTGCCTTGAGGACAGAGTGAGATCTTGCATGCCGACACTGAGTTAGCACTTATGAAATATCCACTATTATTATTATAATACACCAGTACAACGGAGCAGCTGGCATCCATCCACTTAGAGAAATTAACCTTCCTGGCCTCCATAATTCATTTGGTGGGGAGGGACAGAAAGGCGCAAGTGACCGCCCTCCTCCAGACATAAAACGTGTTTCTTTGGAGTTTGATGACCATGAGCTTTGATATACAGTCAGACTTTCTCTCTCTTTTTTTTTTCTTGATTGTCACTGTGTTCCTCAGTTCTGTCTTTTGCAATCAGGAAGGATGAACAGGAATAGACAAAAGAAGGAACCCAGGGAAAGCAGTTTTACCCTTTGTAGAGGTTAAAACAGCTTAGATTTGAATGTGGCTTCTGTTGTTTTCCAGAGTTTTTTAGACCTTGGGCTGAGAGGTGTCTTTTCCCCTCCTTACAGATGTACCATTCAAGGCCCAGAGAGGGGAAGACCCACTGCTTTTCTTGGTGCCTAAAATTCTGTGTCCATCTCTGCAACCATCACTGGCAACTCGTATTCACTCTCAATGTGCCAGCCCAAAAGGCCCATTTTCAGGAAAGCTTTCGCTGAATGCCCCAAGGCTTTACCCTTTAAAATATCAAACCTCCAAAGTTATAAAGGCTTTTCTTTCTCCCTGTACTTAATACTTTATTGCCTCTTTCTCTCCTCTCTGTACAGATATACGTACGTAAGTATGGATATGTATGTACGTATGTATGTATCTTTCTATCTTAAATTTCTTTGCCAGTTTATTGAGAAAACTATACATTCAAAAAAATAAAACTTTTAACAGCACAAAAAGCTGGGTTATCTCCTTTTACCCTAGCAGCCCAGCTTTCTTCCTGAGGCATGCTCCAAGAAACCTTCCCAGCAAGTACAACTATATATGAAAGCCCAGCCAAGGTCTCTGTTTTTTACAAATGAACATGCATGGTAGTCACCATCCATCCCTTGGCTTTTTTCACTTAGAGGTTGTTCTATGTCACCATATAAAGATTTGCTTCATTTAAGTGCCACATGGTATCCCGTTCTCAAATGAGCCAGACTGTGTTTAGTCAATCTATCCAATGACCCTTTTGTTTTTCTCTAATCTTCATCTATTACTACCTTTTTGATGTCTGTCTCCCCATCTTGACTGTGGGCTTTGTGAGAACAGAGCAGTTTGTGTCTTTTTTGTCTCCTTTTGTGTCTTCGGAGTATACTGTGGATCATCTGACACATAACAGGTTCTCAATAAATAGTCCTAGTATGGGTAGAAGGAAGGAAGGAAGAAATGAAGGAGGGAAAGAAGAAGATGGATAGAACAAAAGATGATTTGACAGATAGACAAATTAGTTACAGATGATGGACTAGGTTCCTCATTCTCCTTCTCCACTTGCGGCCTGAGGGATCCAGCCCCTGACCATCTCCCAGAAGGAGGATCCAGTTGGGATCCCAGTCTTCAGGCAGAGACGGCCGTGCCAATCAGCACATGCTTCCCTGCTGTGCAGTTCTGTGAACCCATGAGCAACAGCAGGCTCTTAACCAAAGTTCCCCTTGGACACTCATAAACAGCAGTGGCTTCTCAAGGCCTGCCAATGCTGGGTGGAGTTGCACCACGTTATGGAAACTTTTATTTCTGCTTTATAAAAACAAAATAGGAAAGGAAAACTGGCTCTGCCAGAGACCCATGCTGGCCCCGTGAGTCATCTTTATCCAAGCAAGATGAGAAAACTCTCCTAAGTCTGGGCTTATTGCTGAGCTGTTGGAAAACACGATGGTACCCCTCCCTCCAGGATCCCACAGTCCCGTACACAAGGAGGTTGCAAATTCAAATGCCCGCAGGGGCCAGGCTAGAAACACACAGTATAAAGTGAGGCCAGCACATGGCAAAATGAAAAACACTTTTCTATATCAGGTATTTGGATTTTTTATGTGAACTCTCCCAACTTTTAAATTCTGGGAACCAATTCAGATATATTTTTTAAATGCTATGTAGGCTATGTCAACCTGTGAAGGGCCAGCTCAGGCCAGAGAACCATCAGTGTGAGCTTCTGTTAGATGCTCCTGTATGGGCTTCAGGAACACTAGGTACCATTTGGGTTTCTATGTTCCCTGTGGACATGAATCCTCTGTGCAATTCTGTATTCCAGAGACCTTGCAGGGAGAGAAAATAAAGCAATTGTTGAGAGTTTTCTCTGCTTTTAAATAATGTATTGATTATACAGATATGTATCATACATACTCTTGTATATGCTACTACTCTAAGTGATAGGCACTATCTTTGCACCTCCTTTTTCCCTTATTTCTGCTCAGCTGGATCATGGTTAAAGCTAAGGCTCTAGCTTCAGATTGCCTGATTCAAATCCTGGCTCTGCCACTTACTGGTTGGATGACCTTGGACAAATGATTCAGCATTTTTGCCAAGTCTCAGTTTGCTCACTTGTGAAATGGGGATCATGATAGTTTCTTTCTCCATGAAAATTAAATGAATTGATGTATGGTAGGCATTTAGAACAGTGCCTAGTTTCTTGTTAAACCCTTGATCCATGTAGCTATTGACAGTTACCTATTTGCCACAAACTTGTTAAACATTAGTTTGGTGCCAATCTTTGTGCTCGACACTAAGGTTTTATCTATAAGCAAGGCAGGATTACCGCCACCCCCCCCAGGAAGTTCTGTTAAATTCTCAAGGAAACTCCATTTTACTGATGAGGGACTTGAGGATCAGAGAGGTGAAGTGATTTGCCTGAGGTCACTCAGCTGTCAGTGGCTCAGATGGGATTCCAGTTGGGGCTGTTTGTCTTTCCCTCTGGAACAGATGCTTCTCCCAGGGGGAGAGGGTCAGAAACCCCCCTTTCACCAGGGCTTTTCTTGACAAGTGAGAGGTTGACCTCCACATTCTGGGAGAGTCCCTGAGACAGCTCTGACTATTCGTAAGTGGGCCCGAGAAGAGAAGGGCTGGCTGGCACATGCTGAAGACCCCAAGTTTGGGTGCTCAGTGTATGTCTGGCCATCATGACTAGGCACAGAGAAAACATTTGCAGAAGCCTCTGGCTTGTTTTCCCCTTTGGCCTGGGCACAGCATATCATTGCAGCATGCCTCCACTTACCCATTGTGCTATAGGATGGTCACATGTCCATGGAGCCCACAGATGAGGGTCAGGCACCTTTCGTTTTGGCATGCCAGCCCTCTGCCATGAGCTGTGACAACTGGGTGGCTCAGTGGACAGCATTTATTGAACACGTAATGATGTGCAGGCCCTGTTCTAAGAGCTTTACATAATGGACTCACTTAATCTTCACAACTACCCCCAGTGAGGTAGACGCCATGGCTCTCCCATTTTACATATGAGAACACTGAGGCCCAAAAAGTGGGAATAAATTGCTCAAGATCATAATGTGAGTCACTGTTAGACATCAAAATATGAGATCTCAGCGGACTCAGGAATAGAGAGTGATCTTCCCGCTTGGTGGCACCTTAAGAGATGTGCCTCATTGCCTGCTGCGCAGTGGCATTCAACACCGACTGTGTCCACGCGCCCAGCCATCCGCTTCTGTATGACCCTGAGTCAATCAAGTCACCTCTCGGAGACCCACTTCTAAACTGCAGCTCCATGTGTCAGCACTTGAGTGTCGGAGAAATGAGGCCCAGAGCACCTGATTGTGTCTAAACCTGCTTGGGGACAGTGGCGAGCTGGGAGGGCAGAAGGAGGTGTTGATACCACCATCCCTGGTCTCCGTCAGACTCGAGGCACACCAGCCAGTCACTCACCTTTGTCAGAGGCATAGGCTGCTGTTATGTCAGAAAAGCTAGACCTCAGTCATTAATTCAGGAAAGATAAGAGCATCTGGGCTTTGCTTACCTGCCACTGTATGACCTAGGGCAAGTCCTTTCTCCTCTCTAGTCTTCTGCATCTCCAGGGGCTGAAACTTCATGACCTCTAGGAACCTTTTAGGCTCAAGCAGTTGATGGAAAATTGTAAAGACCCCAGAGTGCCTCCCTCAACTAGTCCCTCTTTGCTACCCTGTCTGGAAAAGCCAGTGGCAAAAATGCCATCTCTCCTGTCTAATTTGTATCCATCCCCGGCATGAAGAAACTTTAGGACTAGTTTTCTGTTTCCACAATTAATGGTATTATTGTTCTTGTTCTTGTTGTTAATATTAGCTGCGTTAACTGAACTCAATGGGAAGTATGTGCTGAGTATTTTATATGCATTATCTCGTTGAAGCCTTAAAATAACCTCAGTACTATGATGATTTCGTTTCACAGATAAGGAATGTAAAGCTTGGAGGGGTTGATTAAGTAGCTCAAGGTCGTTCTCAGAGTCAGGTCAAGGAGAAGACACAGTTTGAACCTGAGACTTCCCAGAGTCCAGCACCTTGGCTCTAGGCCACCAGACGGTATGCCCTGCGGGTCACAAAGCAGATCCTCCTCCCCATTTGAAAGTCTCTGTCACTTTGGCCTCCCTGCATGGAAATATTCTGAATCCAGACAGCCAAGAAAAGAGAAATAAGAAAAAGGGAAGAAAAGAAAAAGAAGAACATTTTGTTCCTTAAACCATCCTCCATAAACACAGTCTCTGCCAGGTGCATGACTTAGCTGTGGAGGTGACCCCCGAACCCCCGGCCTCCTTGAGCCCCCCTGGCAGCCGGCTGGTCACATGATGCCCAGACAGCCCTGGTTGCTATTCAAGCGTGTCTGTGTGAAGCTGCTCCGGCAGCACCGCTCCCACAACGGGGGCAGGCGGGGGCTTTAGTCAGCCTTGGACATGGCCCCTCACCCCTGTCAGTGTCCGCTGCCTTGGCAAGGATGCTGAATACTAGCCTGCTTTTGTGCCCCTGTCCAAGAAGCAATAGCATGGGGGAGATGAAATAGCCACTGAGGGGTAGCATAGCCATGGGGCTGAGCCTGACCTCCCATCTTCATTCATTCATTCATTCATTCATTCATTTATTCAATACTCACTGAATAAATATAATGTGCCTGCCACTTTTCTTAGCCCCTGGGATACAGCAGTGAGCAAAGTAGATAATATCCTTGTGGAACCTCAGTATAGCAAGGTAGAGAGCCATTAAGCAATTAAATACTCAATTAATTACTCAATTGCAACCGTGCTAGTTTTCAGAAAGTAGGAGCAAAGCATATGACCACATGCAATAGGGGCTCAGTCTTGCCAGACAGCCAATTATGAAAATCTAATGTGTTCACTCTCTCCTCATATTGCAAAGCAGACATTTGCAAGCACTTAGAATCCTGCAGGCCTAAAACTGTAGGGGCTTTGGAAAAAACATCCAAGGTGACCTCGATCCTTTTGGCAAAAGGCTGTGGAGTGGTGAGGTCCAGGGCTTAGACTTTTGAGCTGGATTTCTGGGTTTGAAACTAGCTCTACTATCAACAGTAGACCCTTGTACAAGTGGCCAAAACAATTGTCCTTGGAAGAATGAGGATAAACAGAGTCCTAGGACTATGGGAGCAGATTAAATCAGATGCTCCATGAGAACCATTTAGCATGTGCCTGCCCTAGAGCAGCAAGTGATGCAAGTCACCATCTATGATGGTTTATCTCCCTTGAGAACCAGAGGGGAACCACATGCCTTAGGAGCACCCACCAAAAGCCTGCACTTGAACCCAAATCTCCAAACTCCATGCTCAGTGCTATACCCAAGCACGGATCAATCCTGCATATCCAGTGGAGGAACTACTCTTCTGTGTCCACCTGCTGTGCACCAGCCTGTCACAAACACACCAGAAACCAAATCCAAGACTCAGTTCTGGGGTCTACGTCCTCCCAGGTGGCTGCACAACCTTCTTCCAGGGCACCCTGGCTTATAGGAAGGGAGAGAGGAGAAAGCATCCAACAGCGTCACCATGGCGAGAGCAGTAACTTCTCCTCATTATTTCCCAGCTCCTGGATTCATTAGCGACCCTAGTATTAATTCAGATTGCTGCATTTATCCCCATCTGTCTCAGATTCGTCATTGAGACACTGATGATGCTAATGTGGTAGGTTTCTGCTACAAAGGATCACTGCGGAGTTGAAGTTGTTGCTCAGAGCGAGAAGGACCCCAGCAATTTTTGGTTTAGAACAGGGAAGGAAAGCCCCCTACTAAACCCAGGCGCATATCCTCTAAGTCCCCAAACCCCTAAACCTAGCAGCCCACGGCCCACGGGCAGATAACCTTCCACCCTGGCCTCAGCATCAGAGAAATTCCTTTGAAATGACTCTGCAGACTTCCCCACCCACTGAGTTCTCCTTTTTGGCTAACAGATGGGCTCGGCTAACCATTCCCAGCTTTCCGATAAAGCAGTGTCAGGCAGTGAGGTCCCTTCAGAAAGGCATGCTTGGCTAATAAATTCCAAGGCACCCCCGCCATCTGCAGGCTGCCAATCACAGGGGCGCCGGGCACACCAGGGCTCCCAGACTGCTGCTGCAAAGGAGCTGGGGTAGGACCTCGGCGGGTGGGGATGCAGCCGCCCCTGCCCATGCTTGCCTGCCCCTGCTGCTCTGTCCTGCTCAGCCTGTGACCTGTCCCAGTCGAAACGTGCTGAGGCCATTCCTGCTGAGCCCCCTTCATCTATTCATGTCAGATCCAGCACGCAGGCAGCACTATGATTTAATGCAATGATCATGAGCCTTAAAGGTGAACAGTCAGATCTGCTGCCACATTTTAGCTCAGCAACATTCCACTGCCTAAGTTCAAGCCAGCGGCTTCCACATCGAAGCCTTGATTTCCCCATCTATACAATGGGAATTAAAGACATCCCCTCTCTCACAGATATAGTGTAAGTATGTAAACAAAATGTGAGGCACAATGCCTGGTCCACGGATATAAGTGGTAGCTGCCATTGTCCCTATCACAATCATTACTATATTAGTGTGGTCATAATTTAAAAAGCCATTTAGCCTGAAAAAATGGACTTCAGAATTCCTGCTTCATACAATTCTTATGTTGGAGATGTGATAACAGGTATTCAAATGTCTTAACCTAGCACATAGTAGGCATTTAGGAAATGTTAGCTATTTCTGTGAATCTCCAATTTATTCATCCATTCATTCGTTCTTTCTTTTACTCATACAAGAGACAGTCACTAAACACTGTCCTAGCCTCTGTTAGGCCTGGAAAAACAAAGAACAAAATATGTAGTTTCTACCTTTGAGTTACTCACTAGGGGGCAAAGGAGGAGCCCCTAGAAGGGCACATGGTCTGAAGGTCCCAGGGGTTCACCATCAGTTTGGGAAGATGCCAGACTTCCCAGATGATCTCTCCACATAATATAAGAGGCAATTCGTAAGTATATTGCTTGGGCTCTTTCTGATTGCTGAGGTTTCCTGAGGCCACAGGTTAAAATGTGCAGTATGTGTGTCGTTTTCTCCCATTGTGAGCCAAGGTAGACAACACTAATTGATCACTGCTTTCTTTTGTGTTGAACCTGAGACAGGTCTCAGACTCTAGAAAGATTCCCTGTTCCTGGTGGTCACAGAAAGTTGATTGGAACTTGCACCACGGTTGTAAACAAACATCATCCCAACCTTAGATTCGGAGTCAGCTATGTTCAGCTATGTGGACTATGTCTGGCCCACCACTTGTTTTTGTAAGTAAAGTTTTATTAGAACAGATCCATGCCCATTCATTCATGTATTATCTATGACATTTTGCACTACAAGGACATGTGCAAAAGGGCAGGCTGGAGGTACTAGTGAGTTGATGCCCCTAGAAGCAGCTCTAAATTGAGACGGGTTGACTTGGGTAAATACCCCAGTGTCTGAGCCCTGAGGCAGAGTAACTCCAAGGTGACCACACTGTCACCCAGAAGAACTGAGCTCTAGTTACTCATCATGGATAATAAAATCCACATATACTTCACCTCCCCACTCCCTTTCCCAGGAATCCTG
>NW_011889032.1:9783-34554 GCF_000151845.1 Pteropus vampyrus | reverse complement strand
CACTGTCACCCAGAAGAACTGAGCTCTAGTTACTCATCATGGATAATAAAATCCACATATACTTCACCTCCCCACTCCCTTTCCCAGGAATCCTGATTGCAAAGTCTGCTGCCGGGAGAACCAGACTAAGACACTCTAATTTCCTTCTCAGCCCCAGCTCTTCTAAGTCTAGAACGTGCTGGATGTTTTAAGGGAACTGAATCCGTGACTCATTCCATTGGGATGTCACAGCAGTTTCAGTGACCATTTCTCAACGTACATCTCACATGCACGCTTCTTAAGAGAGGAAGGCTCTGGTCAGTCCAGTTTTGCAGAGGAGGAGGGAAATTGAGACCCGGGATGGGAAGTGACTGGCTCAAGGTCATACAAGGAGTCTCCAGCAGAGTCGGAATCAAAAGGAAGGTCTCAAGAATCAATTCATGTGCTTGTTCTTCTTGGGTTGCCATTCCCAACTGTGTGTGGAGGCACCCTGGGTGCTTCAGCAGGCTCACAGGACCACCACAAGCTATTTCAAATCGTTGAGGTAATCATAGTGGTACTTGACACCTTTCAAGCATCAAGCTTGAGTTCATTCACGATTCCAGCATTAGAGCACATCGCATTCCTTTGGATGATGTCATATCTTTGTGACCCTGGGTTTTCAGTGGTGACTGTGATTAAAAAAAAAAAAAAGCAAGATCTGTGCCAAATCAATATGGAACAGGAAATGAGAGTGGTAGATTCCAAACAAATTCTGAGATTTCAGAAGCTATGCAGAGCCTAACAAGCACACACATTTAAAGCTGAAATAAAAATATTATTCTTTTTTTTTCAAACTGATATGGGAAGTGTAAAGGAATCCAAGATGGCTACCTCGTCCTGGAGGAACTTCTCCTAATCTTTGTTCCCAGGATCTTACCCTTCCCGCGCTCGTGAATCAGAAGATTGCCAGGTATGTGGAAATGATCAATATATAAATCTACTTGCTTGCCTTTGTTCAGGGCTCAGACTCTGGAGAAGGACTTCTCTGAGCCCGACGGGATAGATAAACCTCCTTTAATTTTTAGTTCGTTGAGTGCCACTTGGTTCTTCTGAGTACGCAGGCCAAAATACACAACATTTTGGATCCCTGATCAGGAAACCCAACTGCGCTGGCCCTTTGAAGCCACCGGTTTGGGCACAACGCCTGGACGCTGGTCGCCAAGGCAACTGAGGAACTAGAAGGTACACTCCGCCCCAGTTGAGTGGTCTTGAGCCCAGCTGCACTCCGCCCCGCTGCTCCGTTGTATCCCCTGGACTCTGAGCAGCGAAAACAAGGAGATTCAGCGGATCTACATCAAACGCGGTAAGGCGGGGGACCCAGGCAGGCCCACCTTAAGGGTGGAAGAGGAGACCAATCACCTCCCAGGGGCAAGTGCCCCTCAGGCAGGGACCAAAAGGGAGAGAATGTTTTAACCTCTGAGAGCGTGTGTGTGCCTCTGTGGATCTCAGAGACCTGTCTTTGAGTTTCCAGTCTGTGGCCCCACGGTTAAAAACTACGGGGTCTGAGAGGGCCCCAACCTGCGGTTCTGTAGTAACATCATAAGGCATAATGATGATTCATCCCTCCAGGGAACGACCAGGCCCGGGGTTTATAAGGGTACACCTTAGCCAAGACGGACTCGAGAGAGACGGGGCCAGGAGGGCATCTGAGTGGTCTCTGAAAAGGGACACCCCACCCTTTGTCTGTCTTTGCGGCACCAGCACAGTGGGAAAACATGGGTTCAGGTCAGAGTAAGGCAACAGTCCTTGAGACTATGTTAAAGAATTTCAGGAAAGGTTTCTCCAGAGGCAATGGGGTGAAGTTGAACCCCGGGAAACTCCAAACATTCTGTGAGGTAGAATGGCCTTCTGAAGTAGATGTCCCCACGGTCCAGCGAGTGTGGAACGTAGTGACAGGGAGCCCGGGGTACCCTGACCAGTTCCCCTACATTGACTCCTGGCTGGATATAGCTCAGAGATTGCCCCCATGGGTACGATTCACATGCATAGGCAGGGACAGGCCAAGGTCCTCCTTGCATCTTCTGAAAGGAGAGGAACAGACACAAAGAAGGCCACTGTTCTACCCGAGGACCCAGAGACAAGCGAAGCGTCACCCCCCTCCATACGTACCACCCGGCCTACTGCTCCTCGGCTGCCAGAGACTCCACCTCCTTCAGTTTCCCCTCCTGCGGAAGCACCTACTCCTAAAGACACCTTCTCCAAGGCCCAGCAGCACGCCTATGGTCCTGAGCTGCTCTCCAAATGCCTGTACGAGAAAGTTGGGAATCTGTGGCTCAAGACGAGGACAGGATTTTACACTCGGGATGGACGACGATGTATTATCAGCCATTCTCAACCACTGATCTCCTAAATTGGAAGTATAATACCCACTCCTACTTGCACAAACCCCAAGCAATGGTCGAGATGATGGAGTCTCTGTTCCAGACACACCGACCTACCTGGGATGACCGTCAGCAGTTACTCAAGACCTTTTTCATGAAAGAGAAGAGACTACATGTCCTGAAGGGAGGTAGGCAATATCTAGAGGAAAACATCCCAGTCGGGATGGTGGACCTGGAAAGATGGGCTCAAAAGGCAGCACCCGATGAGAGGCTAAACTGGGACTTCGCTACCAAAGAAGGACAAGTTCACATCCAGAGGTACCAAGACGCCCTCCTTGCAGGTGTAAAGGCAGGGGCCAAAAGACCCTTGAACATGGCCAAGATCTCCTCGGTAGTTCAGGAAGCCAATGAGACCCCTGGGGATTTCTAGGAAAGACTCTGTGAGGCCTATCGAGTTTATACACCCTTCGACCTGGAGGCTACAGCCAACCAGCATATGGTCAATGCTGCTTTTGTAGCCCAATCTGCCTCAGATATATGAAGAAAGCTCCAGAAGCTGGAAGGATTTGCTGGGATGAATGTCACTCAACTTCTAGACATAGCCCACAAGGTCTATGCAAACCGAGTGGTCACTGCAGAACAGGAAGACCGGAGGGTTCACAGAGAAAAAAGCAGCCCTGCTGGCAGCGGCCCTGAGGGACAACAAGGGGTCAGGGCCCTGAGGACAGGGAAAGGAGTGCGCCCCAAAGGCGGAACCTGAGAAGCCCAGATTGTTCAGGGACCAATGCGCCTACTGCAAAGAAACGGGACACTGGAAAAATGAATGCCCCAATAAAAGAAGGGAAGGGTCATTGAAGCATCAAGTACCAACAAGAGCCACAAGATGGAGAACTCATCGAACTGGCAGATGCAGATTCAGACTGAAGGGGACCGGGCTCCATCCAGCTCGGCCCCCGGGAGTCCACGGTCAGAGCAAATGTAGGGGGCCAACCTGTGACTTTTATGGTAGGCGCTGGAGCTGAGCATTCGGTTGTCACCTCTCCAGCAGCCCCACTGGGTAAAAGGACTGCAACCGTCCTGGGAGCTACTGGGGAAAGAGCCATCCAACAACATTTTTGCAAAGCTCGCACTTGCGAAATCGGGGGACATGTGATCTGACATGAGTTCCTCTACCTGCCTGACTGCCCAATCCTTCTCCTGGGCTGGGACCTCCTCTCCAAGTTAGGAGCCCAAATAACTTTCGAACAAGGTGAGAAAACTACCCTGAGCTTGAAGGGCCCAAAAGGAGGTACTGCACTGGTGATGACCATTTCGGTACCCTGGGAGGAGGAATGGACTCTGTTTTACTCCTCGGAAGAACAAGGCAATCCTCTCGAGTATTGGATCAACTTTCTCCTTGTATGGGCCGAAGATAACCCACCCGGACCAGCAATGAATCGACCTCCTGTAATAGTTGGTTTAACTCCTGGGGCCGTCCCTCAGTGCCTCCGCCAGTATCCCATTCCCCAGATGGCCCGACTAGGCATACAAGAACATCTGATTCACCTCAGAGAACATGGGATACTCATTGAATGCCAGTCCCCATGGAACACACTGCTGCTGCCAGTCAAGAAACCGGGGGGAGGATACCGTTCAGTGCAGGATCTCCAACTAATCAACAAGGCTGCGATAACCCTACACCCAGTGGGTCCCAATCTGTACATCCTCCTCGGACAACTTCCTGCCATGGCCAAATGGTTCACCTACCTGGACCTCAAGGATACTTTCTTCCGCCTATGGCTGGCACCCCAAAGTCAGTCTCTGTTTGCCAATGTCGTGGCAGGAGCCCGACATTGGCAGGCAGCTGCAACTGACCTAGACTAGGCTCCTGCAAGGTTTTAAGAACTCACCAACATTGTTTGGGGAAGCACTCGCGGCCGACTTGGCAGCGTTCCCCAGAGAAGAGACCTGGTGTACTCTCCTCCAGTATGTGGATGATCTCCTGCTTGCTGGGGAAACTGAGGAAGATTGTGTAACAGGAACACGAATATTACTGGAACTTCTGACTACCTGTGGGTACAAAGACTTGTGGAAGAAAGCTCAGATTTGCAGAACTCAGGTCCAATACGTGGGATTCCTCCTCAGTCAAGGAAAATGGGCCCTAGGACCTGAGCGGAAGGCAGTGATAACCTCCATTGCTCAGTTGGAAACTAAGAGGGGCTTACGTGAATTCCTCAGAGTGGCTGGTTTCTGCTGCATCTGGATCCCTGGGTACTCAGCTCTTGCCCTGCCTCTGTACAATCTCTTAACCAGGCCTGAATCGGGTTCCTTAAACTGGATTCAAGAGGCAAGAGATGGCTTTCAGGAAATAAAGAGGTCCCTCGGTCAGGCCTCGGCCCTCGGCCTACCCGACATTGAAAGGGACTTCAATCTGTTTGTCCATGAGAAGAACAGTCATCCTAGGTGTGTTGACTCAAACAGCAGGGCCATGGCAGAGGCCTATAGCATATCTATCCAAAATGTTGGACTCGGTCGCCTCCAGATGGCCACCCTGCTTCCGTGCCCTGGCCACCACAGCAATACTAGTTCAAGAGGCAGACAAACTCACCTTGGGGCAGGAACTGCATGTAAAATTCCCCCATGCAGTCACCACCTAATGAACAGTCAGGGACATCGGTTCCTCTCTAATGCAAGACTAACACAGTATCAGGGGATGCTATGTGAAAACCCCTGCATCACCCTTGAAACTGTAAGAACTCTCAACCCTGCTACCTTCCTCCCTACTGAGGAAGGAGAACCAGACCATGACTGTGACTGACGAGGTCTGTACCAGCAGGCCGGACTTTAAGGACAAACCCATCTCCAACTCGGAACTAACCCTGTTCTGTGATGGGAGCAGCTTCTTAAAAGGGCAATGCCAGGCCAGCTATGTTGTAACTACCCGGCAAGAAATCTTCGAAGCCCAATCACTTCCAGCCGAGTGGTCAGCACAACGAGCTGAGCTGCATGCGCTAGCCCGAGCCCTTGAACTGGGCAAGGGAAAAAGGACTCATATCTATACAGATTCCCGCTATGCCTTTGCTACTGTTCACATCCATGGGGCCATCTACAAGGAAAGAGGCCTCTTAATGGCGGGAGGAAAAACTATCAAAAATAGGGAAGAGATCCTAAAACTTCTAGAGGTCATATGGCTACCTAAGGAGGTTGCCATCATGCACCGTTGGGGACATCAGAAAGGAGATGACCCAGTAACAGAAGGCAATTGCTTGGTGGACGAGGCAACCACAACTGCAGCTCAACAGGTGCCCCCTAAGGAAAAGACTGGTCTTGTAGTGCCCGCTCTCACCTTGGAAGATCAACCACCTCCCTACACTCCAGAGGAGGACCAATGGGCAAAATCGGAGGGGCTATAAGACTTCCACCAATAGGACATTGGTGGAAGTTACCAACAGGACAAATCTTTGTCGCTGTACTCTGTGGTCCCTCCTTAGTGGCTGAATATCATCGATTCACTCACCTAGGGAAAACTGCCCTGGAAGCTCTAGTGAAGAAAAAGTACTATATAAGTCAACTCTCTGCCTTATGTAACAAGATATCTAGTAGATGCCTGACTTGTGCCAAGAACAACCCCCAAACGGCACCCAGGGCACCACCTGGAGTATAAAGGACTGGAACCAGTCCTTTTGAAGACTTAGAAATAGACTTTACTGAAGTCTCACCTAGCTGAGGCTACAAATACCTAGCAGTATTAGTCTGCACATCCTCCAGATGGGTAGAAGCTTTTCCTACGAGGACTGAATGGAGCAGGGAAATAGTAGAGGTCCTGTTCCGGGAGATAGTACCCAGGTTCAGGTTGCCAATTAACATCCACAGTGACAATGGACTCGCCTTCGTAGCAGAGCTTACCTAGAAATTGTCTCAGGCCCTAGGCATTAAATGATTGCTCCATGTATATCAACCCCAAAGCTCAGGGAAAGTAGAACTCATGAACTGTACCCGTAAGGGCACTCTCGCCAAGTTTAGCCAAGAGATCGGTCTCTCTTGGCCAGACCTACTCCCTTTAGCCCTGCTTCAAGCCTGATGTATTCCCAACAAAGTGGGGCTCTCTCCCTTTGAACTAGTATATGAGAGGCCTCCCCCATGCTTGGGAAGCATCCCAGGAGATTTACATCAGATAGGCCACTGAGACCTCTCCAAACAGCTTCAGGGTCTAGGGATTATCTTAACCCAACTATGGGAATACACTCTGGAGTGAGTCCCTATACTGCTCGAGACACCAGTCCACTCTCATAAACCCGAGGACACAGTATAGATAAAGGATTGAAAAAAGGAGGTTCTGCAGCCACAGTGGACAGGTCCCCACACAGTTACCCTAATGACACCTACTGCTCTTAAGGTAACCGGGATAACTCCTTGGATACATTATACTAAGGTCAAGAAAGCCGACCTTTCTGATAACCAGTGGACAAGCCAGCTGAACCCACAGAATCCGCTCCGCCTCTGCATAAAGAAGTGGAGCCCCAATGAGTCCACATGACCTAGGTGTTCTCATAACTATCAGCCTAATCTCTTTTGTATTAGGAATTGGAATGGCAATCATCTCCCCAAGGAGCTGGACAAACTTTCAGCGGTCGCTGTTGGCGATCTCCTTCTGGTCTTTGGTAGGCCTGCTTGCCACCAAATTCCTTCCTCGGACACCAATGACTGCCAACAGGACCCTGACCACCAGATAAGATCTGCAAACCCTGCTCTGACCACTCCGTGGGCTGATCAGTCAACTCACTCCACTGCTTAGAGGATGCTTGAGGATGGCTCCAATCAAGGTGATCATCGTTCTAGGACTCATAAGGACTGTTTTCCCTGCTTCAGGACATTGGCAATTCCAGGTTATTCGGACATGGCGGGGATGGAAGGATAGTTAATGCCACTAGGTGGGACGGGCACCGCCACCCTGTTACCCTCCAATTTGATGCTTGTGAGATAATGGAACCCAAATCACGGACAAATTGTGGTGGGCTAGGATGGGAACGGTATTATGCTACGCAACATAAATACCTCTGTTTTAAGTCAAAAGAGAAGGGTGACTGTGACGATGTAGGAGAATTCTACTGCCCCTACTGGAGTTGCCCCCATGCTCATTCGGGGGTTCCAAGCAGTGGAGTAACCCTCCTTAGGCCCCCGGCGAACTGCTCCTTTGGTCACTGCAACCCTACTTCCTATGACATCAAGGACCCAGGGGACTCCAAGAGGTGATAGTTGGGGTCAGGATAGATGGGAAAGGAAAAGATCCAGGAGCTCTCATTAAGATAGTCAAGTCCTGGGTGGTCAATCCTACCTCTCGCCTGAGGCTCAAACCCCACAGTGCCAACCCCTCCCACAGTCTGTCTCCCCACTTCTTACCCCCTCCAGACATGGGGCTCCCCTGAATTCCCACTCTGGGAAATTGTCAATTCTACCTATCAACTTCTGCTACTAACCAACTCCTCCCTAGGGTCCGACTGCTAGCTATGCACCTCTATGACTACCTGGACCTATACAGGCCTTGGGGTAAATGGTATCGTCACCCCTCAGCATTCTGGGACTGCCTGGCCTGTCTGACCCTCAGTAATGTTGGTTGGTAATACCACCTGTGTTTAAGGTACAGGAACCCAGCCTAATGTAACTGCTGATTGCACCCAAATCTGGCAGCTAAATTCCAATACCGGTACTGGCCTACAAATGGCACGTATTTCTCTTGCTCAAACGGAGTGTACACCTGTCTCGACGGGTCACGGTGCAGCTTATGTGCCATAACTATCCTATTGCCTAACCTCTCAGTTATGCTCGGCTCTGATGTAATCTATCTGGCGGAGCCAATCAGGCCCCGAATTCGCCAAGCACCCATATTAATACCAGTGCTGGCAGGAATTGGGGCAATAGGGGGAACTGCCTCTGGAGGAGCCGCAGTAGGTGTAGCTAAACATCAATTCCTTCAACTGTCCGCTCATATAGATACAGACCTCAGTGCCTTAGAGAGTGCTCTAAATACACGCCAAGATCAGGTAGACTCACTGGCAGAGGTTGCTCTGCAGAATAGAAGGGCCCTTCACCTGCTTACCACCAGCCAAGGGGGCACGTGTCTTTACCTTAAAGAACAACGCTGTTTCTATGCCAATAAGTCTGGAGTCATACGAGAAAACTTAAGCCTGTTACATGCTCAAATCCAGGGGCATATAGCAGAAAGGGAGCAGCAAGAAACATGGTGGAGTCTTTTACAATCCTGGGGTTCCTAGCTGGTACCGCTCCGTGGACCCCTAGTTAGACTTATCTTTGTCCTCACACTGGCACTCTGTGTTCTGCGTTACCTGTCAAACTTAATCTCAGAATGGGTAGAGGCCATCAAGCTTCAGATGGTCCTCCGCCACCCGTATGAATCCATATCCCAACAATCTGATGTGTGATGCGACCCAAACACAAGTTAAGAGTGCATCGAAGGGAAGAATGATATGGGAAGTGTGAAGGAATCTTAGTTCGCTGAGTGCCACTTGGTTCTTCTGAGTACACGGGCCAAAATCCACAACAAAACAGCTACTCTGTTGTTAGGACATTAATGCTCATTAAGTTTGCACCTAAATACCTAATAAATGGAACAGAGAGAGATTTCTTCTGGTGAAACAATTCTGGAACACTAAGGGTGCTATGAACACAAAGTTTGAGAAACATTTGCTCCATGATTTAAGGTTCCTCTGAGCCTCAAGGCAAGACTGAGACATGAAGAAGAGAGGGTTAATGCCTTGAAACAAGACAAAGAAGGAACAGGAAACCTGATCTCTCAGCTACCGCCAAGTCATTGTTTATTTAGAACCAGCAGTGTGAGTACATCCGAAACCTTGTTCTCTGGTTCTCCAGCAAGATGGACCATTCATTCACTCAGCAAATGCACACTCGGTATTTACTCGGTATTTACAGATCAGACACTGTGCTGATCTGGTGATAAATGAGGCACGATCTCTGTCTTCCAAGTTAAGAAAGGGAAGAGAGGAGAGAAGATGCGAGGCAGGAAAGAAGATGACATTATTCTTATGTTTATAAGTGAAGCTCTTAGAAACACAGGTTCAGAGAGGTTAAGTAAATGACTCAGAGTCACACAGCATGAAAGAAGTGAGATAATGACTCACTATTAAGACGTCGTCCTATTACTATTGTGTGTGGGCACTCATGGTTTAATCTGAGAGATCAAATACTGGCATGTAAAATAACATTTTTTACCACTTAAGAAAGGTATGGACAGTATGATACTGGCACAAGAATAGACATAAATATCAGTGGAATAGAATTTAAAGTGCAGAAATAAGCATCTGTGATTAATTGATTTTTGAGAAGAATACCAAGACTACTAAATGGGGAGAATAGTATTTTCTACTAAATGGTGCTAGGGACAAATGGATATCCACATGCAAGAGAACAAAACGTAACTCAAAATGGATCATTGATCTAAATGTAAGACTTAAAATTAAAATTATAAAACTTCTAAAAGAAAACATAGGAGTAACTCTTCATGACCCTGAATGAGGCAACGTTTTCTTAAATATGATAGCAAAAGCACAAGAGACAAAAGAAATAGACTAATTGGACCTCATCAAAATGAGAAACTTTTATGCTGCAAATGATACCAACAGGAAAGTAAAATGATGGTGATGGAGGTTAACTAGAATTATTTTGATGATCATTTCACAATGTACACAAATATTGAATTGTTATGCTGAAACTAATATAATGTTATATGTCAGTTATACCTCAATAAAAAAAGAAATGCAACAAAAAATAAAGTGAAGACAACCTACAGAATGGAAGAACTTATTGGCAAATTATATGCCTAATAAAGAATGTGTATCTAGAATACATAAAAATGCTTAAAACTCAATAATAAAAGACAATCCAATTAAAAAATGAACAAAAGATATAAGTAGGCTTTTCCCCAAAGAACCTATCCAAAGGGCCAGTAAGAACATGAGAAGATACTCAGTATTATTAGTTATTAGAAAAATAGAAATCAAAATCACAAAGACGACTGTAATAAAAAAAAGACAGACAATGACAAGTGTTGGTGAAGATGTGGAGAAACTGGAACCCTCATACACTGCTGGTGGGAAGATAACATGGTACAGTCCTTTGGTAGGCAGTCTGGCAGTTCCTCAAAATGTAAAACCTGGAGTTACCACATGACCCAGCAATTCCACTCCTATAAACCCAACAGAAATGAAAACATACGTCCATGCAAAAACTGTACATGAATGTTCACAGCAGCATTTTTCACAGTAGCCAAAAAATGTGAAATAGCCAGATATCCATCAACTGATAAACAATACGTACTATATCTTTACAATGAGATATTATTCAATGATAAAAAGAAATGAAGTATCGATGAGCATAAGAAGCTAGTCACAAAAGACCACATATTATATACTTATAGGAAATTCCAGAATAGGGAAACTACAGAAACAGAACATAGCTTAGTGTTGATCAGGGGCTTGTGCTGGGGTAAGTGGGAGTGATTGCTAATGGATATGGGGTTCTTTGTGGGGTAATACAATATTCTACAATTAGATTTGAGTGATGGTTGCAGAACTGTGCAAATATGCTAAAATCATTAAATTCTACACTTTAAATGGGTGCATTTTATGGAATTTTAACTATATCGCGATAAAGTTATTTAAAAATAAAAAGTTGGTATTGGGGGTGGTGAAATGGTTGTACATACAGCTGTGGAAGGAGGCAGGGGCCAGAGTTAAGTCACCTGGGGTTTTCTACTGAGAAAACAATGGAGAGCTATAGAAGTTTTTGGCAGGGAGACACAAGGTTAGGGAGCAGGAAGAAGGCTGCTGCAGAAAACCTGGGGCAGATGATCAGATCTGATTTAGGGTAGTGTTGGAAGAAAGAGCTTCAGGCGGCATAACTGACAGGACTTGGTCATGAATTGAATAGGTGAAGGAAAAGAAAGATCTGGGTACAAGGACCCACACAGAATAGATCCTCAGTAAATACATGCAGAACAAATGAATGAATGAATGAATGAAGGAAGGAAGGAAGCTCCTTGTGGATCTTACTGTAGTTGACAGATCTTGATTCAATTCCTGAGAAATATCTCTAAAATAATATGAAGTTCAAGGTCTAGATTCCACCAGCATCCCCCTGCATCCAACCTGCTCTTCACTCCCACTTCAACTGGAGAAAGAGTATGGAAGCTTAACATTTATTGAAAGCTACTGGGCAGGTATGCCCCGGTGGGGAGGTGTTACACTATGCTTCCCATTGCACCTACCCCTGAACCGGGCATGTAGTATGTGCTCAATAAGTACTCATATACTAATGAGTGAGTGGAACAACATCTCATGTTGAGTATCCTTAACAATCATATCAAGTTAATACAATAACCACCATTTTGACAATGAAACCGAGGCACAAAGAAGTTAAATGACCTCCCCAAAGGCCTGGTAGTGGAGACTTTAGGAGTCACGACTGACAAAGGCAAATTGAATAGGTGTTGAATTCTTGGTCTCAAACTCACGGACTCTTCATTCATTTTTTTATGCACTTATTTAATTTAATACTAATTAAATTAAGAGGTCTTTTGGGTGCCTTCCTTGTACCTCCTTGGCTTTACCTTTCCAGGGCATTCCAACCCAGCATCCAACTGCCAACACGTGTGTTTCTTTGCCCAAGGGTTACTTGGGGCTCTGATGCATTCTCTACCCATAAACTCGATGGAATGGAACTTCCTGGGAATTCATGACGCCACCCTTTTCCCACTCCCCAAGCGTAACCTTAAACCCACAATATGAGAGTTCGTAGAAAAATATCCCAGCTCCCTTTTTCACTTAGTTCCAACTTCCTCAGGTCCCTGGGAGGGTTAGGTTCCTGTGACCCCCAGTGGTAACCCCATACTGGCATCCTTACAATCTGCCTCCCTTCCCCGCGCCCACACGGATGCCTTCTACAATCGCCCATTCGCACTGCAGTCCTTGTCTCAGAGGCTGTTTCTAAGGAAGCATAAACTCAGACAGGCACTTCCTCTGTGCCAGGCACTAGGGGATAGATTGGTGAGCAAATTGGTGAGGTTTGATTCTCTTAGGGGTTCTTAGCTCATGGGACTGACAGACAGTCCTAATCTGTGATGATATCCCTGTTTCTGATGTCCTATTGCTTTGAAACCAGCATCTTCCTGCTTCCCCTCTTCCCAGCCCAGTTTGACTAAACCTAACTAATCCTGCTGAACTCCAAGATTCTCAGCCCTACCTCTGGCTTTGGACAACTTTACCAGGCAAAGGCAGTTGTTCTCATGTGTGGTAGAAGTTGATGCAGAAATGGGGGCAATACCCAAAACCCAATTGGAGATGGGCAGCAAGACCCTCTTTCTTCTCCCCAAGACCCAGCTCCAGGCAAAAGCTATTAAGTCATTTGCTGCCAGGACCTGGAGGTGGCAGTAACATATAATCACAAACGTAAACAGTTTTATATGGTAATTATGAATTCTGCCTATTTTTTTTTTATCAGTGCAACCCAGGCTGAAGATTATTTTCTGCTTGATAAAATTCTAATTTTGATCCATCCTTCCCTCTTCTCCACCCAACTTTGGAAGGATTAAGATGGGGCTATGGGTGATAATTTGGGATATGACAGAATCGAGGCCTCTATTTTCAGGTCTTGTACTACATGGATTCAAAGCTGATTTGCTACTGACATTCCATCCCATGTTAGGTTAAATGTCTAAATGGTAACAACCCACCATTCCACGGCTGGCCCTAGCCCAGGCCGGCATCATGTCTTATCTGGATTTCTCCACTGGTCTCCTGGTATCACCCCTTTGGCTGGACCAACACTGTCCTTTTCAAAATCATGCATCTTCCTGCCTAACTGCTCCTTAGCAGGTGCCAGGTGTTAAATGTCTTGCTAAATGGCTCCGCCTTCATCCCACTACAAACCTAGACGTTGTTTTATATTCCAAACTAACCCTTATCCCATCTACTCCCCAAATATACCTAGAAATATCCGCAGTCTCCATCTACTCCACTATAACCTGATTCCAAGTCACCTTCTCATCTTTTCTCGCCTGGGTGGCCATGCAGCCACCCCTTCACATTCATCTACTTTTTAAAAAATTTACTTTTGTTCTTCATTTTCTTAATAATATCCAAGAGCTCTCTATAGAACATGTCTATTAACCCTTTGCCTGGTGTGTATAAAGCAAATGAATTTGTCTCCCCCTATTCTCAACCCTCAACTGATAATCCACTCTCCACCCAGCAGCCAGAGTGATCTTTTAAGACATAGATCAAATCATGCAATGCCTTTCTACTGCACTTAGGAAAAAATATCCAAATTCTTCGCTATGACTCTGCATGATCTGGCTTCTGCCTCCATCTCCACCCCTCATCCTGTACCAGTCTCGCCCTCACCCATTATACTCCAGGCCTGCTGGCCTCCTTCTGTTTCTCAAGCAGGATAAGCTCATTCCCGGCTCGGGGCCTTTGCCTCTGCTGGACCCCTGCCTCTAGCTCTGTTCCCATGTGTCTTGGCAGAGCCAACTCCTACTTCTCATTCATGTCTTAACCCAAATGCCAGGCCCCAGAGCGACTTTCTTTGGCCTAGCCTAAGCAAAGTCTTTCTCAGCTCATCCCAGCCTATCACTCCATTTCCTTTTCTTCATAGTCCTTAACTAAACTTATTGTACACATGAATGTATTTACTTCTTCACTATTTGTCTCCTCCTGTTGAAATGTTCACCCCATGAGGACAGGGGCTTTGTCTGGCATGTTCAGTAGTCCATCTCCAGGGTCTCGCAGAGGAGTTGGCACATAGTAGGTGCTCAATAAACAACTGCCAAGTGAACAAATGAGCAGCGCTTTTCATGGTTCCTTGAAAAGCCTTTCATGAGAGGCTGCCAGATTTCTTTTATCCTGCAACTACAATTATATATTTATGAGGTAATCAGCAACTGAAAAGTTCCCCGTAATAGTAACTGGAGCTTAACAGACAAATAAACTGAACACCATTAAGGATGTTTTGTGGCCACTGGGGTGAATCAAGTGAGCTAATCGCCCAACTCCCAGCAATTAAGTCAATTAACTATTTAGACATATGCTGAGCCATTTCCCGGCTTGAGTTTCCTGGGGGCATCTGTGAAATTTGTGCCATTTATTTATGGTGTAAGCTTCTGGTCTGCATTACTAACTGGGATGACTGGGGAGTGAGAGGTGGCTGGTTAAGTAAGAAAAAAGTCTGTGCTGCAGGAAAGATGTGATAAGCTGTATGTTATCCTCCGAAGGCATTTTTTACTCTCCTTTTCCCTGTGTGCTCAAAGGAAGGGAGATGCAGCCATTACTTGCCATGACTTATTTGCTTAGCATGTGTGGGGCTGTTGTAATGCCAGTGTGAGTCACTGAGGAAAAATAAGAAAGGAGAAAAGTAAGTGGGGGTAATTCCTTGGGATGTAGACTCAGTCTCAGGTTCAAATTTTCACTCTCACTTAGTAACTGAGCCTAAATTTCTTCATCTGAGAACTGGAGAATTATAGAACCTGCCTCATATAGGCTTGTGGTGAGAATTCAAAGAGATGAACAGTGTAAAGTTAGTGCCCAACACAGAGAAAGTGCTAAATCAATGGTAGTTATTACTGAAAGGTTAAAGAGAAGGCAGCAGAAAGAGCATAGAAAGAGGAATCAGACACACCTGCTAAGAAAGCCAGTTCTTCCTGGCATTTCATTGCCTTATGCAACTAACTTCACCTCTAAGACTCAGTGAGCTCTTCCAAGAAATGGGGCTAATAACGCCAGAAGGAGTCTTAAGATCAAGTGGGTCTGACACTCGAAAGGCCCTGGCCTGTGGCCCTCCTCACCCCTTCTGAATATTCCTTGCATTTGAAGAAGGAAGGGAAGGGTCTTGCCTCACATCATGGAACAAGTTGCAGAGATGGCGCTCAGGTCTCTAATTCTGATGTTTTTGCGTTTCTACCTTGCCTTGCACTTTACTATCATGAAAAAACAAAGTTGTTCTTTCAAGAAGAGATATGTTCCCGGAGATAATTAGCATGTATCGATTAGATGTTTTCTTTTTTCCCAGCCACTGCATAAAGCCTTTCACAGATATTATGTAATTTAAACCTTACAAAGAAGTGTATTTTATGAATAAAGAAAGGACTCAGAAGAGACAGGTAATTCGCCCCAGGTAACACAGCCAGGAAATGATACAGTCAGGATTTTGAACTAGATGCCAGCTGAGTCCAATGCTCTTACCCACTGTGCTCCCCTGCCCATGGCAGGCAGGCAGTGATTTTCTCCACATGGTACTACAGTTTGCAAAGAAACGAAAGCATCCCAGTTTCAAGTTTAATCAATGGCTTTTGGAGAGGGGCCCTTATCACCCTCCCCCAGCCCCCAGCCCCAGCTGTCACCCTCCTCCTCTCCTTCCCTTACTTCCACGCTGCAGGATCCCAGAAGGCAGCAGGTCCTTGGCTAAGGATGGAGGACAGCCAGATGGACCAGACTCTTGAGACAGAGACTGAACCTCCACATTAGAGATGGTCCCCACACACCAAGTCCAGGGAGCCACGCTGGACCTGCCAACATCCCAGGCCTTTAGGCTCAGCTCAGCAACATCCCTACCGGAGATTTTGGAAGGCACCGAAAAGACATCCGTGCACCGAAAATGTGTTTCTGATCTTCTGAGGCTAGGGCGGCAGGGTTGCCCAAGACTGTTTCTTCCTGGCAACGGTCAACACCAGCAGTGCCAGAAGGAGGAAGGAACATTCTCAGCCGAGAGCACTGCTCAAGTTCCAGCAAGAGCCGAAGCACTGGTTTCTGGCTACTGGTTCGCTTTGACAGTGGGGTGGGATGGAGGGGCATTTTTCCTACTTCCTCCTTCTGGGATGCAATCAAATTTGTTCAGTATGGTCACAATAACAACTATATATATGCATATGTATAATTTTATATATGTGTACACGCCTATATATCTATTGCTTTATCTACCTAGCTTTATGCAGATTCTCAGGCTTATAAGTTAACAGACATGAAAACAGCCATGTGCTAATAGACAGATACTAGGGCTGTGATTACTAAACTTTGATGTATACAAGAATGATCTGAGAACTTTATCAAAAATGTAGGTTGTTGGTCCCAACACCAGAACTTTTAATGCAGTAGGTCTAGGTTGAGGGCTGAACTGTACACTTTATACAGGCTAATTGTATGCTATGTAATTTTTCATCTCAATTTTTTAAAAAATAGGCCCAATGAATCGCATACCACAGACTAGAGAGTTGGACGAGGCTTCCTATGGAAGGGGCTATGGAGATTTCAAGGTGGGTGAGGAAGGGAAGGGTGTTCTAGGCACAGAGAACAGCATGGGGAAAGTTTGGAGCAAGAGAAGATATGAAAATGTAGGAGAACCATGAGAATTGATGGAGAAGGGGGGTAGGGGGCAGGACACAGGAGGCCTTTCTGGCCAGGCCGAGATGTTGAGTTGTCATGGTGATGGCCCTGCAAGTCCTTAAAGTGTGTTTGATGAGGTTGTGCTTAGAAACAATCACAGGCTGACCCATGAGGACTGGACTAGGTGGGCAGATGTATAAGGCATAGAAGTTAATTCTAGTAGAACAAAAAGCCATACATTAATGCAGAAATCCATAGAGGAAAAAAGAGAACACTTCCCTAAATCACCCACATTTTAAGGCCTTCGTGACAGGCATAATTAAATCAGTTACATAAGTTAGGCCAGGATCTAGAAATTCCTTTTCCCTCTTAACAGCTTAACATAAACATGTTCCCATAATGCTGTGCAGATTAAACTGCCTCATTCTTTTAAAGGCTGCATAGTATTCTATTATATGTTATATTGGTTGAAATTGTAGATATGTCATCGTTTTTACATTTTTTGTTTACAAAAGTAGTCATTTTGGTTTACTTAACTCTTCTCTTTTTGATGAGGAGTTAGGTTGTTTCCAATTTTCTTCTAGGCTAGTGTTAACACTTTGCAAAGGTCCTCTTTGAAAATATATCTCTAAGCTCCTGTATTGACCTAAGGTAGATTCCTGAAAACAGAATTACTGGGTCAAAGGTGGATATATTTAAAGTTGTGATGAGTATTATTAGGTATTCTCTAAGAAAAAATATGTCATCCATTTACACCCTGGGGAGATGAAACTGATACAGGAAAACAATTAAAACTATCTCTCAACACTTACCAAAGATACTATTGTAATAAACACCCGCCAAATCTCAAGGTGTTCAACAAAAAGTATTTATTCTTGTGCTCTATAAAGATCGTACCCACAATGTTCAAGAGTGCCTATTTTGCAACATCCTCACAAGCAGTGTTTTCAGTAAAGAAAAATGTGCTGATTTGACCATTTAACTGTGTTCTCATAACCTGCATTTTCTTTTATTGTGAGTAAGGTTAGCTTGTGTTATGCACTTATTTGGTCATTGCCATGCCTTCTTTGATTAATTTCACATTCATCTACTTTTTTAAAAATTTACTTTTGTTCTTTGTTTTCTTAATAATATCCAAGAGCTCTTGATATAACATGTCTATGAACTCTTTGCCTCGTGTGTATAAAGCAAATAAGTTTTCCCAGTGTGTTATACATCTTTTATTTTATAAATCTGTAATTATTTTCATTTTTATGAAGTTTAATCAATCTTCATTTTCTTTTATAGCTTATTATTTTGTTTTCTTACTTAGAAACATCTCCACTACTTGAAGTCATAAATTGCCAACCCACTTTTTCATCTGGGGGTCATAGAGTTTTATGTTTTACTGTTAACTCCAATCCACTGGGAATTGTTCTTGCTGAATGGCTGTGAAGGAACAATTTAACTCTATTTTGTTCTCTCATGGTTAAACATTTGTCCCAATACTATTTATGGAATAATCTTTTCCCAAGTGAGTCAAAATGCTACCTTTAACACATTTAGATTTTTACAGATCCTTAGGTCTGTTTCTAGACTGCCTTATTTTCAAACCTAATAAGCAGAAATGCCTCTCAACCTTCTCTAGATTAATTTCCTGGGTCTCAGCTCTGCTTCTGAGGAAGGTATTTTTCTTTCATTCATTCATTCATTCACCCATTCATCCAGACATTCATTCATTCCTTCATTCAGATATTCATTCAGTCACTTTTACTCATTCACGTTAGTTATAAACAGGTACTGTATGTGGCTCCTAGGATGAGCTATATATATTTTAATGACACAAAATCAGCTCATGTATATTTTCTATACCAAGTACTGGGCTATGCAGACTACTTGCTCCATCTTATTGACTCCTCTTACAACCCTGTGCAGTAGACACTATTTATAACCTCACATTACATATGAGGAAACTGAGGCTCATAGAGATTAATTAGCTTGCCCAGAGTCCTCTCGGTAGTAAGCTCCAGAGGATAAATTCAAACTCAGGTCAGCTTAATGCTTGTTTTTACTCTAATACTGCTGCTTCCTATGTGTAATACTTGCTCACATTTACTGTGCATCTACTCTGTGCTGGAAATTGTTTTAGGTGCTGTGAGTCCAGACAGAATCTACCTCTTGACCCCAGAGGAGGTGGTAGTCTGATGGTAGAGGCAGGCCATTGAACAGATTATTACCATCCAGTATGACAAAAGCTAAAATAAGATGGACAAGTATAAATCCTGGTCAAAGTTTCTTTGGCACAGCAAAGACACCCAACTCTAGAAAGATGACTTTGCTGTCAGCCCAGCAAATTAAAAAGCCCATTTACAGGTGAGATCTGAAGGTCCAGAGCTAGGAGTTTCGGGACCTATCTCCCATCCATTTGCACTTGGGATGTGGCTTCCATGCCAGGAATCAAGGGCTCTGAACAGCCTTTATGGGAGAGAGTGCAGGCAATAAGAGAAGATGCAAAAAAAAAAAAATCAACACCCTTCAAACCGGCCTTCTGGGCCCCATAGCTTCTGAAAACCTCACCATCTGTCCACATAAGCATGTTCCAAAGTTTTAAGTACCTCTTTTCATGGAGTCCGTTAAAGTTAACCTGGCCTCATAATATATGGGAGAAATCTGCTATAAATAGAGGTAAATAGAGATTGTAAAGATAAATAACAATACCCACATGTGAGCACTGATAATGTACTCTATTTATGGCCCGACTCTAAAAAGGGATGGCCAGCGATACTGCGTCTTTAATGACTTACTTTTGCCTTGGCAGCCTGCGTTGCCTGTTAGGGTGCTAAAGATTCAGTGACACAAAAAGCTTACAGATAATTAAATATTGATTTTTGTTTTCTAATCCTATATAAAAATTGTCCTGGGTCTCCCAATGGTGGTTTTATCTCGCCAGGACATGGGGAGAGGAGAGGGCATCTATTAACCCTCTTTGCACCTCCGTCGTGTTGTGTAACACTGGGGTGTCACTTAGATGGGGGGGGTGTCTGGAGTTGGCTTCATGGGCATATGACCTCTGTAGTCACACAACATTCAGAAGGGCCCTGCATTTGATTTAATGTTCTACTGGCTTCCTCTTGAAATCCTTAAACATTTTTGCACAAGGGGGTCCTACATTTTCATTTTGTACTGGCCCCACAATTATACAGCTAGTCCTGGGGACTGGTCTAACTAAAAAATTGGGGTGACCAGTTCTGGACTCTCAGAAACCCTTCTGCTGCCCAGCATGTTTTCTTACTCTTCTGCCCCAATTTTGCCAGCCATGCCAGAACCTCAAATCTGGGAAGAGGACCAGAGAAAAATTTGTGGTGAGAACTGTTTTTCTCCCACCCTCTGCTTCCTTCTCTCTCTCTCTTTAAAAAAAAAAAAATGCGCTTCATTGTCATTTTGCGTCTGGCGTGCAGCATGGGACATCTGGCAATGTGGCAGAGTTTCTGGCTGGCTGGCTGGCTGGCTGGCTGGCTGGCTGGGAGGGGGTGGTGTCCACAGCCAAGCCAGGCCACGGGCTCCAACAGCAGACAGCGTCTGAGAGGAGAGAGAGACAGATTTAGAGCTAGATCCTGAACCAGATCCTGCCAGGTGTTTGCTGTGTGGCCTTGGGCAAATGAAAAACCCTTCTACGCCTTAGTTTTCTCATCTGCAGAATGGGGATATTCATTTTGGACCCTCTGCCTGCCCCTCCTTTTCTAGGGAAGACTCCTAAGAAGAGTCTCAGTTTTTAAAAATGAGCATCTGCAAAACACTGAGACTAATAGATAATGCTTACATGAGTTTTTTATCGGTGCTCACTAATGCATGCTTACTCAAAGCTTTGCTTATTCTAAGTCATTTAAACCTCACAATAACTTCAAGAGGTAGATACTATTGTAAACATCAGGTACAGAGAGATTAAATAACTTCACTAAGGTTGTACAGCATGTAAAGAGCAGAAGAGTTTGAACCCTGCACTCTGGCTGCAGAGTCCTTGCTCCCAACTACTGTACAGGACTGTCTAGTTCTCTTGATGTCTTCTACTGTGGGAAGTGCCAACTAGGGGTCTACAGGCCAAAAGTGGACCATAGAGCATTTTTGATTGATATTTCTACACAGTGCCAGCCTGCGCTGCATTTGAAATTTGAATCGGTTGCCAATATTGCAAAGGAATTTCAAGATTCCTACATTAAAACATAGATTTACAGCATCTCTTAGAAGCATTGGTAATCATGGTCTCCTATATCGACATGGCAAAAATCTTTCATCTGCCGCACTCCCTACCACTTCCTAATGTCTCCTTGACACTAATGCTCATAGTCTATTTCCTCATTATTTTTATTGCATCTATATCCATTGTCCTCACATACATCGCCTGGGGAATTTTAGTGTTTAGCCCTTTCCTGAGGTGGTAAGGATCTGCTTATGGAGGCAGAAAGCTCTTTCTCTGTGGCTTTATAGGCAGTGTCTTCTTTGTAGGTGACACCATATGTAGAAGGAACAATTAATTTTACTGGCGAAGGGCATGTGACAAGGGAGTACAGAGGTGGATCAAGGCCCCAAAATGAGCTCGGGGCCCTGAAGTTTCTTTAAGTTTCTTCATGGTTCTCAATTTTAGTAATTCCATCAAGCTGCAATTGAAGGATACCAAATTTGAAAAAAAGAAGTCTAATTCCGAGAGTGTGGTATTTTATGATCCAAGTAGTTTAAAATTCTAAGACCTCCAAATTCTAGTATTCCATGCCTCTAAAATTGAAAATCTTTATTGTAAAGGTTCTCTGATCCTTAAATCTCATGATTCAAGTTTACTCACTTCTTAGAAAATATGATACTCTGAAGGAGGAGTGCTACAATGCTCTGGCTCTCTGGTGCTAAGATCTAATGATTTGGCAATTTGGTAATTATCAGCTCTATAAAGTCGGAGAGAAGCTTGTCAGCAGTTAACTGAACAATAGAGGCAAACGAGACCGTCTCATTGCAGTCCTCTTCTAAGGGGAGGTTGGGATTTTCCTTTGACCATTTAACCTGATGTGACTGTTCCTTTTCCTAATGAAATCGATACCACCAAAATGGGGATGTAGAAGTCGGCATCTCATTTTGAACAAAGCCAGTATGTAAACATCCAGCGTTAAGAAACAAACTAAAGGAATGGTGTACTTGTTAGGCAAGTTTTGTAGAGACATCAAATCCCACACATGTCCTTCATCGTCGAGTTGTATTTAATGAGTGATAAATGGAAAGTCAGATTAGATTAAAGGTAGTTTGACCACAGGACAACGTATGTGGTGGAGTGGTTTGGGGCAAGAAGAGATTAGATGGAACAAATTTGAGGTGCTTCGGCTGGAAGAAGGAAGCTTATCCGCACGACACCTGAAATGTCACTTTATCCATGAGTCAGACAAATGGGAGATATGTTTTCAGGTCAATCTTAACTTGGAGATGACTCTTCCCAAAGCCTTGAGACCTGGCATGGACGGACCACAAAAGCAGCTGGGTAGGAACAGAGTGCCAGGCTGGAAAGAACATGACAGGGCCAAAGTGAGCATAAAATGAGCCATTTCAGGGTACTGAAGAGAGGAAGATACTTTGCACAATGCACATCTCATCAGCTTTGTCATTGTAAATATGTCAATACTTGGTGCCAACTTTAGGCAATTACATTTATAAACAGGGAAGCGTCTCTGAAAACAAAAACAAAAACAAAAACAGGGATTCTGACACCAGGATGCCACAACCTGCACAGAAAACATGAGTCAAAACTAGAGGTTTTCACCGTTGATATTGTTGACACCTGGGGCCAGATAATTCTTTGTTGTGGAGGGCAGTCTTGTACACTGTAGGATGCTGAGCAACATCCCTGAATCTTTGGTCTCCGGTCACTAGATACTAATAGCACTCCGCCCCCATTTCTGGCAATCGAAAATCTCTTTAGACATTGCTACATGCAGAGCTTGGGGCAAAGATCCCAGATAACTCCAGAAGACCTCCTGTGACTCTTAACCACATCCATATAAGGATTTCCTTGAATGCCTTAATGTGGACGTAGTTGGCAATTCGTGCCAGAATTCCACTGTGTGCTCCTTGGAATCTGATGTGCATAACTGTGTTGAAAATATCAGAAGCATTCTCCTTCCTAGAAGGGGATTCAGCCATTCCTAAAGAATTCTTTGTGGTGACTTCATTAAGTCTCAGTAAAGAATTCCTCTAGGTATTAGAGTGGATTCAACTATGCAAGGTGGGCTCTTTCGGACAAAAACAAATATAATTTTCATGTATGGGAGATTACGTTAACTAGACGGTTTCCCCCTGAAGATTCTACATGGCAAGATAGTAGAATGCCTCATATATAATAAACACTCAATAAACATGAGATATATTAGCAAATTGTTCTCATGGATCGTATCTCAGTGATGGAATTTACCCTCCAAAGCAAGGTTAGAAAACAGGGACTGTTTCACCTGCCAGTCCTGAGCCATAAATAGTGCTGTCTGGAATAAGGTGTTAAAAAGGATTCTGATGGTGTGTGTCCGTGCTCAGGAGAAATGCCAGCGACTGAGGATGTCTGCTTTGGGTAGGGGGGTGGGGTGGGGCGGGGCTCTAAACAGCCTAGAGGCCAGGAGTTCACCACCTCTTGATCAAACTGGGAGTGAGAAAGATCATTCTAGCTAGCAAGTGGAGGCTGGATTAGAATGGACAACAGCCAAAGGAAGAAACAAAAATCATACCAGGTATTCTAACAGAGAGAATCTAATATAGGGAATCAGTTGATCTAGTTTTGACAAACTAGAAAGGCAAACGGGGGACGCTGAGGAAACACAGAAGAAGTAATTGCAGGAAGCATTTATCACCCTTGGGCTCAGGGAGCAAAGGGAGAATTTGGGGCAGGGGGATTTGGAGAAGGAACCAGAACTCTGCTGAAGCTGAGCTCTGGGAGGGACCATGCAGAGCTTGGTCACCGACTTCTAAAGAGGGGCTGCCTGAAGGGGTATGAAGAAACCAGTTATTATCGTGAGGAAAACCTGCCCTGGAACCAACCGTCACTGCTGGGACAAAGAACCACTGCTTCCATGATACTGGCAACTCCGCTCCGTCTCCCGCTAGCGCCCTCTATGGGCAGAGGCTAACAAAGGCCCCGCGGCCAAAGTGGAAACGCAATGCGCAGAATCCCGGCCCCAGCACAGGAAGGGAGAGAACCCAAGGGCAGGCTTGGAGCCCAGAGACAATAGCTTAAAAACGTGTACAATTGAGGAGGTTCAGGGTGGTGAACAGACTTACCAAGTGACATGTCCAGAGGTGGACGAAGGCCCTCCCGCCTTCTAATCCTGGTCCCCTGTCTCTGGGCTCCCAATTTCATAGAGACTTGCAGGCTCCTGGAGAATAGGCGTGACGGTGTTCATCTTAATATTCAGCAACCCTCAGCATGCTTTCACATGCACCAGTCACTTAGAATCACTCCTTTATCTCCCTTTGCCAGAAATAGGTGTCTGAGCAATAACTATTTCCTACCTCATGCACAGGCTTTTCCCCACCACTCCTGGGATCACAACAGCTTTGGGTCCAGATCTGCTTTCCAAGTTGCTTATAAAGCACCTAGTGAAAACTGTATGGGTGGGGTATTCATGAAGGGAAGTAACCCCACCCCAGCATCTCCCAAAGCATCATGAGAGTGGCTGGCTCTGATCATCTCTTCAGGCTGCTCAGACCTCAGAGCTGTAATCGATCGTGTGACTGTGCCTCTTTCCTTTTATTTGGCAAGTTGCATCTCTCCTGAAGGAAGAAGACTTCCCTTCCTGTCACATCTCAGGTCCTGTAGAGAGATAAGGTTATTCCTCTAATGCACTGAGCAAAACTCCTCGTGCACAAGTTATATTCTCTTCCAGAATCTGCACGCACATTATGCAGAAACATTAAATATTTTACCCGGCAAAAAAAAAAAAAAAAGAAAAGAAAGAAATTTCTTGCAAAGTGAATTTTCTTCTCTTTAAGGCTTCCTCTGTGCTGAACCCTCCACACACTTTTGTGAAAGCTGAGCTCATGAA
>NW_011889032.1:3625-8588 GCF_000151845.1 Pteropus vampyrus | reverse complement strand
TTGTGCACCAGCCTGCTGTCACTGGAGGGATCAGAGGAGAGAGCAATATCCAGGCATGGTGGAGAGGCCTTAGCTGTTGGAGGCTCAGGCCTTGAAATCTGGCTGCTTGGGTTCTAGTCTCCTGGCCATGCCTCTCCCACAATGTGTCTAGGAGTGAGTGATTTGCTCTACCTCAGTTTTCTCATCTCTAAAATGGGGTGAATGGCAGAATCCACCTAAGAGGCATTGTGTGGATCAAAGGAAGATGCTGGGTAAGTGTTTACACTTACAAAGTGACTTGTTCCCAATGGTCGCACATGTACTCACCTGTACCTGTGGTGTGACCTTGAATGAGTTCATTAACATCTCAGAGCCCTGACTTTCCCAGCTGTAAAATGAGAAATGGCCTCAAAGGTTCTGCCGGGCTATGAAATTCAAGGGTTTTTGAATTCTAACAGCATAGCTAGAGGGAGGGAAGGAGGAATGGAGAGAGAGAGAGAGAGAGAGAGAGAGAGAGAGAGAGAGAGAGAGAGAGAGAGAGAATATGTAAAAGCAGATGCTTTAAGCTGAAGGAAAATTCCCTGAGTGACAAGAAGCTCTGAGTTCACCAAAATGCTTAACCAAGATAAGAAGGATGTAACCGATGTTGGAAAGATTATTATGAGATTAATAAAAGTGATTAAGGGATTAAGACTTCTCTAAAGAGATAGTGAAGGGACCACCAATGGCAAAATCCTCCCTCGCCCTCTGTACTCAGCCTCTCCCCTTGATTTATAAGTCCTCAGTCATGCAGCCATCTAACAAAATGCTCTCAGCAGATGCTCAGATAGAATCCTGGCTCAAGCTCATCTTAAACATTGGGAAAGGTCCCCTGTGTTTCTTTTCCCAATATATAGATGAATATATGAATACAATTGTCCCTCTGTATCTGCAGGAGATTGTGCCAGGACTCCCTGCAGATCCCCAAATCTTTGGATGCTCAAGACCCTTATATGAAATGACATAATAGTAGCATATAACCTATGCACATCCTCCTGTATATATTAAATCATTTCTAGATTACCAATAATACCGAATATTATGTAAACAGTTGTTATACTCTATTGTTTTGGAAATAATGACAAGAAAAAAAAGTCCGTACATGTTCAGTACAGACACAACCATCACAGGCCAAACTACATAGTACATGTCAGCAACAAAACAGTTTTTTGAATATTTTTTATTTTTTATAATATATTTATCTAAACATATTTAACCATGTATATCCAAGCATTAACATTGCAATATGTCATCAATATTAATATTAGCATTTTTATATTATTTTATTTTAGATCAGTTTCAGATAGAGTACAATGATTAGACATTTATATTTTTGATCCAGGATGTGTTGGATCTGTTAATGTGGAAACTGCAAATATGGAGGCGTGACTGTACACACACACACACACACACACACACACACACACACACACGAATTGTCAAATGACTGGGTTTCTTTCTGGGAATGTCCAAGGGGTTTTAGGTATGCCTCTAGGACCTGAGTTTTGGGTTGGGATTAATCAGCAAGGTTGTCCTACTGAGTACAGGACCCCTGGATGAAGACACCTACAGGAGGCTGCCTGAATGTGAATCAAGCATCATAAGAGTCGGAGTGGATTGGAGGTAGGGGGTTACTCAGGAACTGAGAAATCCTGGTGATGTCAGCCTGTTCACTGAGCCTCAGCTTTCTCACCTGTCAACTGGGGACAAGGGAATGCCCGCCCCTCCCCCCCCCACACACACAGGGCCGACAGATCCAGTGAGTGTGAAAGCACACTGCGAAGGCATTGCTGCGGTAACTTTGCAAAGTGCTTTTCAATGCCTTCACTGGAAGATTCTGGGCTTCTCTGTGGTTCTAGAATAACAAACAGAAACCTGGACTGACTGCACCTCCTCCATCAGCAACTGGCTTGGATGAAGGCAGTGTGGCCAGTCCCAGCGTTTGGAGCTAGTCTCTCCTCCATTTGAAACCTGGCTCTGTCTTTTACCAGTTATGGGATCTCTCCGTTCTCCTCATCAGAAAAACGGTGGTGATTTTACTGTGCCATGGGTTAGCTGTGAGAAAGACATAAAATAATACACTAAAATAGCCAGGGATGGTGCTTAGCCTATGGCAGACACTGGGAAAAAAAAAAAGAAAAGAAAAGAAAAGAAAAAGTCAACCCTTCACCCGTTTTTCAATCCTATCCTGATATTATTAAAAAGTCTTTGCCCCTCACCTGCGCTTTCTGCACTTGACACAAACACCAGCTTAGACGATGTGGCAGCCATGTGGTCTTTCAGATGGCCCCCAAAGATGCCCACCTCCTGATACTCACATCCCCCAGTCTGTACCAGGAGTGGACCGGGTAGCTAGTAGACTATGGTGGACGTGATGCATCTCACTTCTGCGATTCAGTTATAAAGACTGTAGTTTCTTTTAGGGTCTCTCTCTCTCTCTCTCTCTCTCTCTCTCTCTCTCTCTCTCTCTCTCTCTCTCTCATCTTTAAATGTGGGAAAAGCTATATGGTAAGCGGCTCTGTGGACATGTCCACATGGTGAGGAATGGAAACCTTCAGCCAAAAGCCACTGGAATGAACTTGGATCCTTTGGCCTCATCCAATCTTCAGAGATTGCATTCTTGACTGACAGCTTGACTACATCATGAGTGACTCTAAACCAGACCACTCAGCTAAGCCTCTCCTAGAATTCTGACTCTTGAAGACTGTGAGATAATAATAAGTTGCTAAGTGTTGGGGCAATTTGTTCCGCAGCAGTAGATAACTAATACATGTGATACGGCTGGCTTAAGATCAGACTTTCTGGAGTTGATGTTAATAGAGCCATTGTACTATGAATGATAAATGTGGTTTCATGGTTTATTTTACAAAGATAATCTCAGCTACAGCCTCCTTCTGACTTGACCACAAAGGCTTTTGTCTTATTTTCAGGATTGGTTCAATGGTAAATCATAAGCTCCACTTTACAGATCAGTACACTGAGACCTGAAGATGGAAAGTGGCTTGCTCAAAGTCATGTGACAAGTTGGATGCAAAGCTGTTTATAAAAATCAGCTACTATGTGCTGGGCTCTGTGCTAAGTACTCTCCCAGTGGCCCAGCCTCAGGCAAGCTTGGCTTCTGGGACACATGGGAAAAGATGTCATGTACCAATTCTGGGACCAGTTGTGTGTCTTTGGCTATGTTTAAGTGGAGGAGATAAAGGCTCCTTGTAATGGGAAAGACTCAATCAGACCTCTAGGCTGTATTGTAAGCACCCAGTGGCTGGCAGAGGCTAACTCAAGGTGGACAAAGAAATTCAATCTGGGAACCCTCCTAGCCTGGAAGAGGCAAGGCCTCTATCCCCACTCAGATGACTCCCCAAGTCTCCCAGGCCCCGAAAGCCTTTGCTGAAGAGACAGGAATGGCTATCACGTCATTGCCACTGGCAGCTTCCCAGCAATTGAGCAGAACAATTTCTGCAGGCTCAGCCACCAAGAAGGATCCCAGCAAGATAGAGGAGGGAGGGGCAGGAGCAGGGGACAGCTGCAGTCACAACACAGTGACAGGTTAGTGTGCTCCATGTGGGCACCCAGCCCAAAGCAGAGCAGTTGATGCTGGGAGCTGATTGCTCCTGGTAGAGCTGGGAAGGCTGGGGAAATAAACACCAAGGAACCCTAAGTAGGGTGGGGAGTCTCTTCGAAGGTGGGGCATTTCTGTTCTCCACCCAAGATGTAAAAGCCACCTGATAGAGCAGGTGGATGGACTTGGCCATCAGTGTGTCAGGCTTCTAAGGTATAGGGGTACTGACCCCTAGGCAGGCTAAGCATGGGGACCCCAGGCCCCTCTCCACAGCCCAGTAAGAGAAGCATCCATTTAGCTCTGAGCTTATCACCCTCGGCAATAATGACATTCGGGACTAGATAATTCTCTGGGAGTGGGGGCTCTCCTGTACATTATAGAATGTAGGATGTTGAGCAGCATCCCTAGCCTCTGCCCATTAGAATCCAGTAGTACTCCTTACCCCTAGAAAAAAAACAAAAACATTTTCTACCGTTCTCGAGGAACAAAGTCACCCTTGGTTAAGAACCACTGACTTGACCCACAGTTCTCTGTCCTTGGGCCCACAATCTTCCCATCCCAATTGCTATGTTCTATATGTTGTATGCCACTTCAGGATGGATGGTAAACGTGCAAGTCTCCAAGAGCTGACTGAACGCCCTCAGCTTCACTTATACCTCCTTATATTTCCCAACTGCGATGGGATAAAAATATTAACTCCATTTTCCTAAAGAGGAAATGGAAACCTAGAAAAGTGAAATTTGCAGAGTCAGGGTACAAGGAGGATTTGAACCCTGTGTTTCTGAATCCCAGCTTGGCCTTTAGAGTATCTTGTTCTAAGTTGTACACTCAGTGCCTTGAACAGATGCTTAATAACTGGTTTTGAATGAATGAATAAATGAATGAGCGAATAAATGAATGAAAAAATGGAGTTTCTCCTGGCCCACCTTGGGCAGAATTCTCTGAACCTGAGGACCTGTGGGCTATCACCTGAGCTAAGACAAACTGGCTGATGGCAGAGGGTGTGCTGCCAGGCCTCTCTGGAACATACCATGTCCTGGGAAGATAGAAGGAACAAAAAGTTGCATTTGGCCTCCATTCTTTCCTACTGCTCTAGCCTCCACACTGGCCTCCCTGCCTCTCTCCCTCTTATCTGTCTTCATCTCAGCCACCAGAGACAATTCCAGACAGGCCAATATAATCACGGCAGGGTATCATATACAAACCTACTATAGCTCTCTATCGGCTGAAGATCAGAGTCTTTTGTCTGTTTTGAAAATGCTTCATATTCTGGTCCAGGCCAACCTAAAATAACCAAAATAAGGATAATAACTAAAGGATGTAACAGCATGTGGCACATGGTCAGTTCTCGATAAATGTAAACTATTAACATCATGATTTTTAGTA
>NW_011889032.1:0-3020 GCF_000151845.1 Pteropus vampyrus | reverse complement strand
CAGCAAAGAAGAAGCCACTCCTGAGACATGCTGTGTGGAGAAAACAAAGTCCCCGCCAACCCCTTGGAGGTCCCTGGCATCGCTCTCTTCTGAGGTGGAGCAAATGTGCCCAGACAGGACAGCTGGGCCAGAGTCCTGCCACTTGGAGGGAGATTTAGGGGTGGCAAGTGGAAAGCCAGACACACTGGCTGCTAAATTTACTGGTCTTTTCAAAGAGGTCAGCAGGAGGGCCCTTCTGTGCCTGGCTCTGTCAGCAGCCAAAATCGCCTACTTGAGCATCCAGCGTCTCTCTGCACAACGAAGCTGAGCAGGGGAAGCCAACTTGCTTGTGTCCTGGAATCTTTGGAGCGATTCATGGTTCTTACACCATGGAATTTCAAAGAATGGCCAGCTGCCAGCGATTCTGCTTTGAAAGTTACAAGCCCAGGGGAGCCCCCACCCAAGTGTTTACTGAGTGCTCACTAGGTACCAGGCACAAACAGCCAATTTAACAGCCACGAACGTATTGCTAGCATTATTCCGTCTCGCAGACTTGGGCATTTCAGAGGTGGGCTGGGTTTAGTGTTGTGTGCGTGGGCTCCAAAATCTCCCCACACTCAGGTTCAAAGAGGTGAATCGAGTTGCAAAGAGATAGCCAGTCTGTAAGAAAATGACTGTCCCAAATTTCTCCATTTTCTTCTCCACAAAATAGGTATATTACTAATACTTATGGTTTGCTGGTAGTATTCACCAAAGTAATGCATGTATAATTGTTAGCAATGATCTAGGTATACAGCAAATCCTCAGTAAATGTCAGCAGTTGCTATTATTCCTGTGTTTTTTTTTTTTATCAGAAGTGGCTAAATAAACAAAAACATGAATAAGGACTTTTCCAGAACCAAATTGTTAAAACAATTCATCCATTCATTTAGGCAGCAAATATTTGAGCAATAGCTCTGTGCTAGGCTCTGTCCTGAGATGAAAGGGTTGAGGAAATGAACAAGGCGTGAATTGTCTCCATGATTTAGATCAATGAATTGAAAATGAATAGATTAATAAACTAGTGAGCAAAATGCTAGGCAGGTGAAGGATAAGGGATAAATGACAGGAGGGTTCTCCTGGGGAGTTAAGGAGTGAATCCCACAGGAAATGAAAAGTTTGAGACCTGGAGGATGAGTAGGTGTAAAATTGGTAGAAATAAAGTGTGAGTATGTGTGTGTGTGTGTGTGTGTGCGTGCATGTGTGCGTTTGTGAGTATTTTGGGATAGGTCTGAGCATTCCAGGAAGAGGAACAGTATGTGTAAAGGTCCTGAGGTAGGAAGGAATTTCGAGCACTTCAGTCATTTAAAGACAGTCAGAGGAATCAAGCTAAGAGAGTCAGGGGAGTCGGCAGGGGATTAAATCTTGCAGTGTCTTTTCTCAATCTTGTTCTCACCCCAAAGCTCCCTTCCTGGCGTCCATGGAGTGAGTCCCCATCCTAAAGCCAGTACATCTTTCTACCTCCATGCTCATTATATCTTCAGGTAAGTATCATCTCCAGAACTAAATATTTGTGTTCCTGACCAGAATAGGACCAACCTAAGGGCAGAGATGGAAATCATGTCTCTTTGTGAATTAAACTCCAATCCTAGGCCTATGATTAAAACTATATGCCTGGGTGAATGAGCGAAAAAAATAAATGAATGAATAACTAAATGTCCACTTGCAGATGCTTGGAATTAAATGTCATTAGCACGTCTGCACACATGTCCTATTATAAAAGCATTGAATAGGCATCGGAAGGCTTAGAAAATAAATAGAATCAAAATATAAAAGAGAAAAACATTGTGTTCCTACTTCTCAGAGATTACCATTGTTAACATCTTAGTATTCTTGCTCTCTCATCTATTTATGAATCTTTTACCAAAAAGAAGTCATCCTATCCACCAGACTTTGTAACCAGCATTTTCAGTTACCCATCTCCACATTTCCATGTCCTCTTATCTAATAACTAGTCTATATTCAAGTCCCCCTTTTTGCCCCCAGACATCCCTTTGAGTTGGTTCTGCAGAATATTCCTCCTTCTGGGTTAGTCCAGTGGCTTCCTTACGATGTCATTTAGCTTGTTCTCCTCTCTCCTATATTTCATAGACTGGACATTGGTTCTAAAGGCTGAATGGATTCAAGGTAACTTCTTGTGACTAGAGACCATCAAGAGAGTGTTGTCTTCTTCACATTACATCTCATCATGATGTTAAGTGAGACCGGCCATGTGTCATCTCCATCCTGTACTGTCTCTTTCTCATTGAGACAATAAAATGACGTGCATACAGAGGTCCAGATTCTCCTCAACCATGCACCTAATGGTTTTAATATCATTTAATAATTTTGCCTGAATCAGTTATATCACTGGGGGGTGGCTGAAGACAGGTTTCCCAATTCTGCGTTGTTCCTTTCTCATTATCAGCTGGCATTCTCTAGGCAAGTAGATCTTCCCTCCTCAATGGGCTAGTGGCTATTGTGAAATACTATCTGAAATGTCTTTTATCTGCTTTGCCATTTGGCTCACTTCTATAGCCCCAGCACTCCACCAAGTACCCTCAGACATAGCAGGTGCTCAATAAATACTTGTAAACTGAGTGAGTGAATGGATGAAGGAGGTGTCTTTTGGACAGGGGCTGGCTAAAAAGAAATGAGTTTTATTGAATCTTCTCCCCTTTACCACAAGTGTGTGTGTTTTCTTCTGTATGGGGTTCCAAAGCAGGAACAGTGGTGGGTGTCTACTCTTTTCAATGTTAACAGTGTAATGAACATGAATCACCAAAAAGTGCTTTTAAAATAAGGTTAATAGAGCTATGTTTATTCCATTTTGTTGCATGGTTAACTAGATCCAAATAATTACCAGGTCCACATTTATGGGTCCCTTTTAAGGTTATTTTTATGTAGGTCTGTGAGATAAAGGCTTTTGTTTTTCCTCTCGGCTTTATAGGCTAATATGGAGTAGAATGTTCAATAAAGGCCAACTACAGAGGGGTGGCCATCCCTGGGGACAATTAACCTCA
>NW_011889031.1:1355464-1356118 GCF_000151845.1 Pteropus vampyrus | reverse complement strand
GGCTCCGGCAAGGTCTTTGCCACCACGGGCTATGGCATCGCCCTGCACAAGGGCTCCCGCTGGAAGCGGCCCATCGACCTGGCGCTGCTGCAGTTTCTGGGGGATGGTGCGGCTGCCCGTAAAAGTGTTGGACGGGAGCGGGGGGGGGGGGGGGGGCGGGCGGGGGGTTGGGTCCCAGAGAAGGAGGGGATGAAGACGGGGACACCAGGGTCTGGTGGACGAGGTGGCTAGGGCCTATCTAGACTCCTATATCAGAGAGGCGGGTCCTCAATGCATGCCCGCGGAAGGTGACCTCTGACCACCCCCTCCTTTCCCCAGATGAGATCGAGATGCTGGAGCGGCTGTGGCTCTCCGGGATCTGCCACAATGACAAAATCGAGGTGATGAGCAGCAAGCTGGACATCGACAACATGGCGGGTGTCTTCTACATGCTCCTGGTGGCCATGGGCCTCTCCCTGCTGGTCTTCGCCTGGGAGCACCTGGTGTACTGGCGCCTGCGGCACTGCCTGGGGCCCACGCAGCGCATGGACTTCCTGCTGGCCTTCTCCAGGGTACGAGGGAGAGAGGGAGGACGAAGGCAGGGATGGGGACACACGAGCAGGGGTGTCTAGGGACGGAAGGGACCCGGGTGGAGCTGCGGGAGAGGAGCGAGGG
>NW_011889031.1:1349163-1350824 GCF_000151845.1 Pteropus vampyrus | reverse complement strand
CATGTTTTTATGCCTCGTCAGTCCAAGTGTGAGCTCCGTGTCTGTCTCATCCCCTCAAACTTCTCCGGAGGAAACCGAAACAGCAAAGTCCAGAGAAACAGGGGGCAGCGAGGGGACTAGAGCGAGAGAACAGATACCCTGGAGGGAGGTGGGAGACAGAGACCCAGAAAGAGGCGGTGAGAAAGGACCCTAAGAAGAGAAGGGCCGAGAAGGGTCCGGGGCGGACAGAGACCTAGAGATATGGCGGACAGAGAACTCAGGAAAAATCCAGCATCGAAAGCTTTTAGGATTCAAGTCTAGGGTCCCATTCCTATGGCTACAGGCAATGAGGTTTGCGAGATGTTTAATATCCTGTTCGTGCAAGCGAGGACAGTGTCTAATGTATTCCAGCCAGTCCACATATTTCAAACATCGTTAATCTCACCAAGCAGAATTTATTTCTAACATTTCATTATGCCAATTAGCCAAACCCCTGGTGCTGATGGGCGATAAAGAGCCGAAGCACTTTTAATAGCTGCCTCCAGAGGGTGGACTTTCTGATTAAATGCTCGCTGACCATGGCTGCTATGCGAAGTCCCGGTTAGGCAACTGACTGCCCCGAGAGAGTATATTCGACCGACTGACTTACTCGTGATATCCTGTTTAAGCATTTTGAAGCAAATTACAGCCATCAACACAAGGAGGGGAGAAGAAACCGGCTTTATGTGTCCTCAGGGTGCAGAAACCCACGCTCCTTGCCAGTAAGAGCTCTTATTTGCATACATGAATAATCAATTAAGTAAAAAGAAGCGCTGGGAGCCAAAGATGGAGTCGAGGCTCGGAACCCCTCTGGTGGACGGGAACTTTGGTCTCCTCCAGAACTACAGCTCCCAGGAGACCTTGCCACTGCTCCGCGAAGAGCGCCCCAAAGTCTCGCGGCGGGCGTAGTTTCTTAGCGTCCACCGCAGGCCTCTGCCAGTAAATCGGGACGCTGTTACCTTGGCTTTCTTTCCCCGGGTGGACTTCAAAGGGGCGGGGAAGAGAGAGATCGAGAGAGAGAGAGAGAAAAAAAAGAAAAAGAAAAAAAAAAAAGAGCAACCGGAAGTGACGCTCTTACCTCGCGCCGGCGGTGAGAGGCTTCGAAGATGGCGGCGCGCAAGGGTCGGAAGCGCACGTGTGAAAGCGAACGACCCATGGAGGCCGAGTCCCGCGATGCAGGGTCCGAGGGCCCGGCCCAGGTCTACCTGCCCGGCCGGGGACCGCCGCTACGCGAAGGAGAGGAGCTGGTCATGGACGAGGAGGCCTACGTGCTGTACCACCGAGCGCAGACTGGTAAGGCTGGGCCCCTGGACTCCTGGGTCCTGAGGAAGGAGGGGACTGGAATCCTTGGTCCTGAGGGGCTCAGATCCTGAGCCTTTCACAAGAGGCGCTCTGAAAGAGAAGACTGGGGTCTGCGAGGGGTGACATCACACTGGAAGGGGCTGAGATCCCACTGTCCCACCCTAACTTTCCAATCCCTCCTTCCCTCTCCAGGCGCCCCCTGTCTCAGTTTTGACATAGTCCGGGATCATCTGGGAGACAATCGGACAGAGCTTCCCCTTACACTTTACCTGTGTGCGGGGACCCAGGCGGAGAGCGCCCAGAGCAACAGGTGAGACCTGAAGTTTTCCCTGGACCAGGAG
>NW_011889031.1:1344779-1347383 GCF_000151845.1 Pteropus vampyrus | reverse complement strand
CGAGAGCGTGTCCTCTGCTTTGGGGCCTGAATGGGAACACCGGGGCGAGTAGTAGGTTGCAGTCGACAGTGAGGAGCTTGGCTTTGGTCGTGTAAGTGTGAACGGTCAGTGAGATATGAACCTGGAGTTCGAGAGAGGGGTCAGGGCTAGGGGCCGCTGGAAACCGAGGCTGAACGGGATCTCCTAGCGAGCGAATGCGCAGAGCCGGAGACCCGAGGACCGAGGCCTGCGACTCGCCAGCGTTTAGAGGGTTACAGAGACCAAGGGTCTGAACACACTCCCTGGGGCCGGTGGGAATTACAGCCTCGACTCCCAGGAGTCTTGAAGGAGTTTTCTTCTCCCACCATCACTGTCTCACCCGCAGAGTGGGGAGTCGTTCCGGGTACCAAGCCAGTCTTGCAGGCCGTGATCTTTCCCCGCAAAAGGTTCTGGGAGTTGTAATTCCAGCCCCGGAGGTCTAAGGACCTGCGGTTCTGGTGCTCAGGGAGGCTAGCAGCTTTGGTCACCACCCTGAGCCTCCTGTCCCTCCCACCTCACTTCCCCGTCTTCCTTCCCCTGCAGGTGTCGTGGCTGGGTGAGGAGCCCGTGGCTGGGGTATGGTCAGAGAAGGGCCAGGTGGAGGTGTTTGCACTGCGGCGGCTTCTGCAGGTGGTGGATGATGCCCAGGCCCTGGCGGCCTTCCTCAAGGATGAGCAGGCCCGCGTGAAGCCCATCTTTGCCTTCGCCGGCCACATGGGCGAGGGCTTTGCTCTCGACTGGTCCCCCCGTGTACCCGGTGAGTCTCGGGGTGCATACTTGGTCCTGGGGGCGGAAGGGAGCAGGGCCTGTGGCAGAGGTGGGTGCTGAGACTCCGGGGAGGGGCGTGAACTGTGGCCCCCTGGGACCAGGTGGTTTCCTGACTCCCTTCCCCAGGGCGCCTGCTGACCGGTGACTGTCAGAAGAACATCCACCTCTGGACACCTACCGATGGCGGCTCCTGGCACGTGGACCAGCGGCCATTTGCGGGTCACACACGCTCTGTGGAGGACCTGCAGTGGTCCCCAACTGAGGACACAGTGAGGGCGGGCTGGGTGCCTGGACACAGTGAGGGTGGGCTAGGCGCCTGGACACAGCGAGGGTGGGCTAGGTGCCTGGACACAGTGAGGGAGGGCTGGGCGCCTGGACACAGTGAGGGAGGGCAGGGCGCCTGGACTCCTGGGTCCTGGGGGTAGGTCCTGGCGAGGGGCCTACTACTAGTCCCTGGTCTCCGGGGTGGGGCGAGGGTCGCCAGGGTCACTCTGACTCCACCTTGTCCAGGTTTTCGCCTCCTGCTCGGCTGATGCCTCCATTCGCATCTGGGACATCCGAGCAGCCCCCAGCAAGGCCTGCATGCTTACCACCGCCACCGCCCATGATGGGGATGTCAACGTCATCAGCTGGAGCCGCCGGGAACCCTTCCTGCTCAGTGGTGGGGATGACGGGGCCCTCAAGATCTGGGACCTGCGGCAGTTCAAGGTACTTTTGCGGCCGGAGTGGCTCCTGCTTCTGGCAGCCACTGGGATTTGGGGTCTTCACTGTCGATGCTTTTGTACATCAGAGCTGGGAAGGCCCTTTGGGATGTAGATGAGGAATTAGGCCCCGTAGGAGGAAGTCTTGTGCCTGGTATGGAGTCGTTCACTCTACAGCTGGAGAGGTGACAAGAGACAGAAGAGGCTGGGTGGTGGCAGAGACTACAATTCCCATCTGCCCGTGGGGGAACCATGGGTTTTATAGAAACAGCTGAGGATCGGAGCCCAGCTCACTCACTGCAGGAGAGGAAACTGAGGCACAGAAAGACTGAAGCAGATGTGACGTCAGGGCCCCGCTAAGAGCCGACTTCGCAGAGCTGAGAGGGGCTGTGGGCAGGAGAGATCGCCGCTTCCGGCACGCCTCTGCTCAGCGCCATAACTTCCTGTGGCTCCGTGCCTTCCTGGGACCGCCACGTCGTAATCTTTTTTTCCCCTCCAGTGTAATGGGTTCTATAGAATCAGCCCTGGAGAAGCTTCTAGAAATCGATTCCAGCCCCCAAGGCAAGCGCATAGCCAGGTCACTTGGCGGAGTCGATTGACCATTGCAGTGTTGGCCACTTCTCCAGATTAGGGCGACTGCCGTCCCAGCCACACTTTGCTTTACGGAAAGTGTCTTCGTCCCCGGCATCGGCCGCCTCCGGAGCCTATGGATCCTGCTGCTTCCCCCGTTTTAAGACCCTCGAATCTGCAGGGGGAGCATTCAGAGCCCCACACCCCCTTTCTGGGCGGGGCTTCTCACGTGAAACCACAGACCCCAGCAGCCCTGGGGATGTGACACCTTTATTACCAGCTGCACTTTGCCATCTGTGCCAAATGGGGAATCCGGGCTTGTGGGGGCTCAGCCTGGGTCACCCCAGAAGTCAGGCTGAGGTGCTCAGAGCCCCTGACTCCCGTCTTCCCACAGTCCGGCTCCCCGGTGGCCACCTTCAAACAGCACGTGGCCCCCGTGACCTCCGTCGAGTGGCACCCCCGGGACAGCGGGGTCTTCGCAGCCTCTGGGGCAGATAACCAGATCACACAGTGGGACCTGGCCGTGGAGCGGGACCCCGAGGCGGGC
>NW_011889031.1:1340761-1343678 GCF_000151845.1 Pteropus vampyrus | reverse complement strand
CCGTCTTCCTGCCCCCTCCTCCCGTGTCCACACTCTGCCATAGTCTCCTCTCCAGCCTGCTTGGGCTGTGGCCCAGCTGCTTGCCTGGCCTGGCTGTCCTCCCTGGCTCCCCCTCTGCGGCTCTGAGCTGGCCCCACCCCCTACCCCCCTTCCGCCCAGGCCTCTGATCCGCCTATGGACACAGAGGTCGGGTGCCCGGCATAAGGCCCCTGGGGCCGAGGAGAGACCGCAGCCCCTCAGCACCCAGAGAGGAGCCCCCAGCAGAGGGCATGGGGGTGGGCTGCCCCCCCAGGTATGTGCCTGCATGCAGTCCCTGGGCAGGGGGCGTGGGCCTGAGAGCCATCCCACCTCCCCCCACCCCGTCCCTCCACCCTCCATCCTCCCTGCCTGGGCGTCTCTGCGCCCACACCCCCACCCCGTCCTCACTGTTCCCCCTCGGGGCGGTCCCATCTTACCCTCGGTGACAGAGTCCAGCCCCAGAACGACCTCTCCCCACAGGTTCGGTACCTCCAACTTTGACTCATCTGCATTTTCTGCCCTTTGCCATTGCCCCCCCATCCTGTCTCAGCAGAGCCTGTCGCCCCGTCTGTCCCGTCCGCTGGCCTCTGTCTTCACGACTCCATCTCCCCTCTCCGTTCCCGACACGATCTCCCCTTTCATCTCCCAGTTGCTCGTCTGCCTGTTTCTTCCCCTCTTCCCCTGGGCCTCTGTCCCGTCTTTTGGTGTCTGCACCCCCGTCTCTGCCCCCTTCTCTCTGCTCCGTCCACCCACCATCTCTGTCCTTTCTGCTTTCTCGGGCTCCCTCTCAGCACCCCCCTCTCTCCCCCACCTCAGCCCTTGTCTGTCTGTCCACAGTCCCTGCCCAGACCCCATTGGGAGGTGGGGGGCAGGGGGAACACCCAGGGTCTCAGGGGAAGAATGTGGAAGTGTGTTTCTTTGGGGGCGGGGAGGTCAGCCCCGGGGACAGGGCTGCTCGGCCCCAGATTAGACAGTGACTTTGACACCAAGTTAACGCACCTTAAGCCCCGTGTCTCCTTTATATGGAAACATTAAGCTGCTCGCAGGTCAGTGGGAGGGTGGGGTGGGGGACTCCAGGCTCTCGAGCCTTCCTTCCCCTCCCCCTGCCTTTGCAGGGAAGTGGGGCCCTGAGCCCAAGTTGCATCCACCCCTGAGAGTGGGGCTACGCTGGATGCAGAGAAGGCCCCCCAGAGGCGGACACCCCCATCTGCTCTGTGGAGTGGAGAAGGTCACAGCCACCTCGCAGGGCTGAGAATGGGTGCAAGGACTTAGGAGGCATTCCTGGGTTGGAAAGGCTCGGGGCCCAGACCGGCGCCCCATCCCTGCTCTGCATGGGTCTGGCCAGGTTTCTGAGCCCGTTCCCCAATCTGAACCAGAACAATGACCTTGACCTCCCAGCGTCCTGAGCTGTCAAGGTGAGCGGCGGGCTGCAGACAGATTCCTGAGGAGCTTGCCTCGAGGCCCTGGACACAGTAGGTGTTCAGGAAACAGGAGCGTGCTCAATGAGGTCGTCGCTCAATGAGGTCGTCGGTGGTTTGTCCCTCAGGCTTTGGCACTCAGGAAGCCGGGATGGGGATCCGGGGTTTGCCGTCCTCCGGGTCAGGGGCCTGACCCAAGAGACAGACCTCGGCAGCTCAGCTTGGTTTCCCGTGAACAGCAAAGTCCCCAGGGTTGTGCTTAGGGGCGAGCGGGTGTGAGGAGGCCCAGCCTGGAGCGGGGGCTGGACGCCAGCCGGCTTTCCCCTTACCCTGTCTTCGGTGGCTTCTGAGAGGTTCTAGTGCACAATGGGGACTTCCCAGCAGGACAGAACTGCATAGGTCAAGATCGGAGCCTCGATTTTGACGTTGAACATGACCCTTTCAGCGATTAGTCTGCCTCCCCTTTTTTGAAGAACGCCCTAACCCTCGGAGTCTAAAAAGAGAGTTGGGCTCCATCGTGGGTGCTGGACACAGCCAGGCCCGGAGCCGCAGCCGCAGCTTGGCCCCTGGGATCGGCATAGTAAACCCCAGGTGGCGGGCGATCCGGTGGTCATGGACAGCAGGTGCTGAGCCGGGGGTAGGGAATGAGCCATTGGTATGGAACTTGACATTGACCAACAGCCCTCTCTCCAGATTGAGCAGTCCCCCAGCCCTGCCAAGAAGTTCATGAGGATCCCAGAACCTGTCACAGTGCATACATAGGTTCTTGGAAAATATTGACGGAACCAGTATGTAAATTATTTCACCCCTAGCCGAGAAAGGTCCCGAAAGTCCTTCCACTTCAGTGCCAGATGTCACCCTGCAGCTGCTGGAGGGCGTTGAGGTCTCCAGGTGCACCCCCGCCCCCTTCTCTACCTTGTCAAGTTGCTGAGAATCCCTCCATTTTGCAATGAGACAGCTAAGGCTCAGGGAGGAATATGACCTGCCACCAGTCAGTCATAAGACTAGTAAGTGGCAGAGCCAGTATTCAACCCAGAACTGCCTGATTCAGAAGCCCAAGGTCTTTCTTCTGTAGCCTCTTCCTTTCAAGGTGGCAGTGTTTTATCCCCATCCCACAGATGAGTAAACGGAAGCTCTAGAAAAGGAAGCCAGTGGTCTCAAGGCACACAGTGGGTCAGCAACTGAGCCTGCTTGTATGGCCGGAGGACCCTTCCTGACCGATGAAGCCCATTTTCCCTATTTTACAGTTGGAGAAACTGAGGCTCAAAAAGACACGACCAAGGTCTGAGGGGCACGGTTTTTTGTTGTTGTTGTTGTTGTTTTTGGTAACGATTTTATTGAAATGTAATTCACATACATACAACTCACACGTGAAAGGGTGCGATTCAAGGGGTTTTAAGTATATTCGTGGAGTAGCGCGACCATCGTCGCAATCGAGTTTAGAACATTTTCATCTCAATGTCCTCCGGCTGCAGTGCCCA
>NW_011889031.1:1338538-1340711 GCF_000151845.1 Pteropus vampyrus | reverse complement strand
CAAGGGGTTTTAAGTATATTCGTGGAGTAGCGCGACCATCGTCGCAATCGAGTTTAGAACATTTTCATCTCAATGTCCTCCGGCTGCAGTGCCCAGCTCCCATCTCCCCAGTCCTGGGGACCGCTAGTCTACTTTCTCAATTTATGGATCTGCTCATTCTGAACATTTGATATAAATTATATAGTATGTGGTCTTTTGTGTCTGGCTTCCTTCACTTAGAATGTTTTCAGGGTCTCCCGGTATCGTAGTGTGTGTCAGTGCTTCATTTCATTACCGGGGAGTTATTCCCGTATGTGGACATAACCACATTTTATTTATCCATGTATCTGGATATTTAGTTTGTTTCCATTTTTTGGACTATTGTGAATAACGCTGCTATGAACATTTGTGTACAAGTGTTTATGAGAACACATTTCTCTCCGGAAATATTTAGGAGTGGAGTTGCTGGATCATATGGCAACTTTTAAACATTTAAGGAACTACCAGACTTTTGAGGAGAGGGGCCAGTTTCTTGGTGTCCTCGTCAACACTTAGGTTCTGGTTTGGGGCTTTGTATTTTACATTATTATAGCCATCCTCAGTAGGTGTGAAGTATCTCATCGTGGTTTTGATTAGCATCCTTGATGGCTAATGAAGTATCCTTTCGTGCACATCTTGGCTGGTACATCTTTTTTGGAGAAATTTCTAGATCATTCGCCTACTTTTAAACTGGCTTGTCTTTATTATTGAATCACGAGGACTCTTTATATATTTGACATACAAATTTCTTAAATACGTGATTTGCAACTATTTTTTCCCATTAGTGGATTCTCTTTTCACCTTGTTAGTGTCCTTTCAAGCACAAAAGCTTTTAAGTTTGATGAAGTTCGGTTTATCTTGGTTTCCCCTTTTGTTGCGTGTTTTCTGAGCCTGTTTTGAAAAACAAGTAACCTCGGAGCTCCAGCTCCTCTCGCCATGCTGACTCGGTGCTGAGAGGCAGTCATCTCTTAGTTACCGAGTTTTGGACTCTGGAGCCAGACAGCGAGCGTGCAAGTCCTGGCTTACTCAGCTGTGACCTTGGGCAAGTTAGGCATTCTGTGCCTCGGCTTCATCTGAGAACTGGCGCTCACGTCTGCAGTGCTGTGAGGCATGAGGCTCCTAAGGCCCAGGGAGCACACGCGCAAGGGCCCACCCGTCCCTGGCACCTCTGACGTTGCTACCCACATCTCGTCCCTGCAGGTTCGGGGCGCCTGCCCCCCACTAGGACAAGTGGAGGGGGTGTCCCCGCCCAATGGGCCTGGCCAGGGCCCTGCGCCGCCTTAGCGGCGCCCTGGAATCGGGGGACAGCCGGGCAGGCGATGAGGAGGAGGCCGGGCCTGGGCTGTGCCGCAATGGGTGGGCACCATCGCTGTCGCCGGTGGGGCGTCGCCGCGGGCGCTTCGTCAAGAAGGATGGCCACTGCAACGTGCGCTTCGTGAACCTGGGCGGCCAGGGCGCGCGCTACCTGAGCGACCTGTTCACCACGTGCGTGGACGTGCGCTGGCGCTGGATGTGCCTGCTTTTCTCCTGCTCCTTCCTCGCCTCCTGGCTGCTCTTCGGCCTGGCCTTCTGGCTCATCGCCTCGCTGCACGGCGACCTGGCCGCCCCGCCGCCGCCAGCGCCCTGTTTCTCCCACGTGGCCAGCTTCCTGGCCGCCTTCCTCTTCGCGCTGGAGACACAGACGTCCATCGGGTACGGCGTGCGCAGCGTCACCGAGGAGTGCCCGGCCGCCGTGGCCGCCGTGGTGCTGCAGTGCATCGCCGGCTGCGTGCTCGACGCCTTCGTCGTGGGCGCCGTCATGGCCAAGATGGCCAAGCCCAAGAAGCGCAACGAGACGCTCGTCTTCAGCGAGAACGCGGTGGTGGCGCTGCGCGACCGCCGCCTCTGCCTCATGTGGCGCGTTGGCAACCTGCGCCGCAGCCACCTCGTCGAGGCCCACGTGCGGGCCCAGCTGCTGCAGGTGCGGGGCCACCCCGGGGGCGGGCCGCTGCTGGGGGTGGGGGGCCGGAAGGGGCCTTCGCGGAGTGGGGACCCCTAGCGGATTGTGGGAGATGTAGGCCAGATGGCGAGGTGTGCGTGGGGCCTGGAGGGCGCGTGGACTACAGTTCCCAGCAGTCCCTCCGGAAGGGACCTCCCCGGTTCCGTCCCGGATCAG
>NW_011889031.1:1329038-1337823 GCF_000151845.1 Pteropus vampyrus | reverse complement strand
TGGGCTGAGGTTGGACTTAGGTTAAGAGGGAGGATGGGATGGTGGTGGGAACCACAGCTCCCAGCAGCATCTGGGGTCTCCAGGAGACAGGTGGGAGAGAATGGGTCCCCAACCCTCACCTCTGTCTCCTGCTTGAGACGTCAGGATTCCTGACTAGGAGGGATACTGTCTCTCCCAGAAGTCTCTGTGGCCTGTGGGGGTAGGTATGGAACCAATGGGTAGGTGGACAAAACCGACCTGGGCTGGGGACCGCATACCCACAAACACAAACGTGCATACACACCACGGGGTGCAGGGCTTATAGTTGGTTTGGGGGTGGGGCTGTGCGAAGAGCTGGGGCGCGTAAGCCAAAGCAGTGGTGGAACACGGGGTATGGGACCTACCTTGGAATCCTGGTTTATTTTCCCCTGGCCGTATATTAAAAGCCATTTTTTCTCTCCCTCTTCTTCTCCAATTGCTGGTCGGATGTGATTCTTCTGTTTCTTTAACTTCATCTCTGCCTTGCTGATTTCCGTGGCTCTCTGTCAATATCTCTCTGTCCCTCATCCTCTCTCCCGTCTTTCTCTTCCTCGGGTTTCTATCCCCAAATCCTCTCTGAGTCTCCGTTCCCTCTTTCTCTGGGCCTCCGTCCTCCTCTCTCTGGGCCTCCATCCCCCTCTCTCTGAGTCCGTATATTCACCCACCGCTGGTCTCTGCTCTTCTCTTCGTCCGCATCTCCATTCCTCTCTCTCGCCATCTCTCTCTCTTTCCATCCCCATGCTCTCCGCTGTCTGCCTTTGGCCCTTTGCCTTTCGCGGCAGCCTCGAGTGACCCCGGAGGGTGAGTACATACCCCTGGACCACCAGGACGTGGACGTGGGCTTCGATGGCGGGACCGATCGCATCTTCCTCGTGTCTCCCATCACCATCGTGCACGAGATTGACTCGTCTAGTCCTCTGTATGAACTAGGACGTGCCGAGCTGGCCCGGGCCGACTTTGAGCTAGTGGTCATCCTCGAGGGCATGGTTGAGGCCACGGCTATGACCACACAGTGTCGCTCTTCGTATCTCCCTGGCGAGCTGCTCTGGGGCCATCGTTTTGAGCCAGTCCTCTTCCAGCGTGGCTCCCAGTACGAGGTCGACTATCGTCACTTCCATCGCACTTATGAGGTCCCAGGGACACCGGTCTGTAGTGCCAAGGAACTGGACGAATGGGCAGAACGGGCTTCCCACAGCCCCAAGTCTAGCTTCCCCGGCTCTCTGGCTGCATTTTGTTACGAGAACGAACTTGCTCTGAGCTGTTGCCAGGAGGATGAGGAGGAAGAGGAGGCCAAGGAGGGGGATGAGGCGGAGGCAGAAGATGTGGCCGCCAGCCCTCGTGTACTCACACCAACCCTGGCTCTGACCCTGCCCCCGTGATGCCAGCTGGAGACCCCGATTTGTATCCCCTTCCCAGAGATAGCAAGATGGCAAGATGGCGGGCCCTCTGCTGGGACATGGACAGTGTCCCCAAGACCAACGGACCTGCTGGGTAAATTATTAGCTGGCGAAGTTCTGCCACGCCTAGTGGACCCACCGCGGACATACCGGATCTTAATTCCTCTGCGTTCCGTGCTCCCTTCTGAGACCCCTTAATCAGCTTGATTCCTGAGTCTCACCAGAGCTAAGGGATCCAGAATTCTGGCCCACCCAAGAGGCGAGGGCTGGTGGTTCTCGATTCTTCTACATGGCTGGCTCGAATTGTTGAGCAGGGTCAGGAATCAGTGGTATAGACCTCCTCTGGGGGTGGAAGTCAGCGGTTCAGAGCAGCAACAGAGATCAAGAGTTTCTAGGTCTAGGTTGACCTAAGATTCAAAGGACTGTTCCTGTTAGGCTCAGTCAACCAAGTATCAAGTCGTTTTTTTCTAGATCATCTAAGGAGGGAAAGTTATGGAATGCTGCATGCATTCAAGACTATCTTGATTGACCAAAGGCAAGAAACGTTGACCGCAAGTCAAGAAAAGACGTGTGGTTCCAGAAAGCCCATGTTTTAAGATTCTGTGAATCTAGATTGACCTCAGAGGCAAGCGGTGGTTCTAGAACAGGTTTGACCTAGAGAGTAGAACTACTCCAGAAACTAAAGAGTCGTGTTTCTAGAATGCACAAAACAATGGCGAGTCTGTGGGTCTGGAAGGACTGAAGTGACACGTTGGGAGTTCTCGATGATAGGTGTCTTCAGACCACTGGTCGAAGGACATCGAAGCAAGGGGATAATCAATGCTTCTAAATGATCCACAGTGTTTTTGTTTGTTTTTAAGTGCCATTCTAGAATGTCCAAAGGAATCAAGATTCTGTAGCTCTACATTGACCACAGAGTCAAGGAAGGAGTAGCAATCCTAGATGTCTGAGATTAACTGGTTCCAGTTTGCCCAAGAGAGTTGAGAATCTCGATGATTCTAGATGACTTCTTCGTGGTTCTGTAATGCCAAAAGAATCTGAGGCTCCAGGGATCTCGAGTTGTCCATTTTCAAAACCCGAAAGTTCTAATCAGCTCCCAGTCCTGGACTCAGGACTTGACAGGCAGCGTTTCTGGGTGGACCTAGAAGGTGAGGGTCTGGGGCAAGACCCTGTGGGCAATGGCTAGTTATCAGGCAAGGGAAGGGAGAGGCCCAAGGCCGGTGAGTCGACAGTGCTCTGGAATCCTACACCTAGTGATGTGTGTCTATTTCTTAAAGATGTTATACATATGTGTATTATATATATATAATATAAATACAGATATCTATTTATTTTTCCTGTGATTCCTACAGGAGGGTTAGAAACAGAGCTCGAGCTAATTGGAATGGAGTCCTTTACAAGGATCCAGGAAGCTTTGCTCTAAATCTCAACTCCGCCCCAACGTATTGTGTGACTTTGGGCAAATCACTCCCCTCTCCTTACCTCAGTTTCCCCATCTGTAAAAATGGGGCATTGGAACTTGATCTTCTCCAAGGGCCTTTCCACCAAGATGATTCCTCACTTCACTGAGGGTGGGGTGCGGATCCTAGATACTGCCCAGCTCTCCCTGATGTTAGAACGCATGGCCTCCCAGGGGCAACTGGAATGGGATGCTCTTGGAGGCCAGCCTTGAACTTGAAGGTCTGAATGACAGGGCTGGCCACGGGTATCGTGGGCTGAGTCGAAGGGCCAGAATCACCTCCGTAGTCCACCTTGGGTGGCAGTGGAAGGAGGGGGTAGTTCCGAATGCCAGGGGAAAGTATGTATTCAGGGGGAGACTTGTCCCCTAGATTAAACCACTGGGAGCCCTGGTGTGTCTGTGAGTGTGTTTCTGGGGCATGGGTCCTCGGGCCTGGCCCCCACCCATACTGCTGTCTACCTAAGTGCCCAGCAGGCTGGGAGCCAGCCACAGAAGGAGCCAGTGCCAGTGAGGACACGTTCCCACCGCTGTGACCCAGGACCGAGGGCAGACATGGCCATTGCCTGCCCAAGTGCTGCAGCAACCCTGGTCCCCCCTTCTTGCTCCCCCTCCTCCTTTTATCCTTCAGAATCCCCACGTAATAACCGGATGGGATTAATTAGCTGGCTGCAATCCCAGCTACGGGTGTCTGGGGTAGGGGACTGGGGGCCATGGAAACTAGGGATGGAGAAGGATATTAAGCTGGAGGTGAAAGGACAGGCAAGGGTTCTGTTTGGAAGGAGACAGTGGGGTCAGGGGCTGGCACAGCCCGGGTTTCCACTGAGAGGGCAGGGTCTGGGCTACTCATAAAGGTCAATGAGAGGATTACGAGGCTCCGTTTCTAATCTGCCAGCTTAACCAGGTCCTGGCCCTGAATCTGTCCCCACCTGCCTTGCCCAGGGACGGTGAATGAGGACGAGGCCCAGACACCACCTCAGACCCAATTAGGGACTTGCCCTGACAAGGGTGCTCAGGTTCTCCATCCTGGCCAGGGCCCTGCACTCGCTTTTGCCTGCGACGAGGAATGGGAGTGAGAGGCTGGGGAGGAGGAAGAGCCGCAGATGTGGGAGGATTCTGAGAGGAGGGAGGAGTTTAAGATCAAGAGTTTGAGAGGAGGGAGGAAGCCAAACTGAGGCGAGTTGAAGAGGAGGGAAGGGGCTCTGAGAAAGGCGAAGGAATCGGGTGGGAGAGTGCTGAGGAAAGAGGAGCTGTCATAGGGGAAGGATGCTAAAGTAAGGGGAGGAGTTTGGGGGTGAGAGGGAGGAGCTTGAGAGGCAGACGGCGCCAGGAAGGCGGAGCCTGTGCTTTCACTATATTTAGCCTTTCCCTATTGGCCCATTATCCTTGGCAGATACCAAAAAGCGTAGCATTTAGAAGGAAGAACAGGTGTTGGTTCCACCACCACTCCTTGACTCTGAAGAGGCTGAGGTGGATGGGGTCATGGTGGGGGTAAGAAAAGGGTCTGGAGATCGGAGGACGGAGGCCGAAGGAAAGGTGAACCAAAGCTGCTCCCAGTTGCGTGGCAACCGCTGCCGTCAAAAGCCAGTTTGGCCTGCTGGGAGGCGTGGCTCACAGAAACAACCCGCAGCTGTGGCCCCGCCCCCTGGCAACGAGACTAACAAAGTACGGCCCTCCCAGCAACAAATAACTAGAAACGAGGCTGGTTGAATCAGTATCCTAGTGCCCACAGCCCTCGCGCAGGCGCAGTCCTCTTTGCTGCCGCATAGTTCCACCTCCATGCGACTCCTTTCCGAGGCTTCTCATTGGCGGCCTAGCCAGCCAAGTGACTTCTTTTGTTTCGGAGGCGGGGCTCGGCCCCCTGTCCGCACTCCGATTGGCCCCAAAGACCGTCTACCTCCGGCCGGACTTGGCTACGTCTGTTCCTTGTGCGCTTATTGGCCCTGGAGGATGGCCCTTCGGTGTCGGGGGCGGAGCAGACGAGAGGGCCTGCAGTGGATTGGACGGTGTCAAAACGAGGGGCGGTCCCTACTGGCGGGGCGGTTGGGAGGCGAAGGGAGAGTCTTTTCGGCGCTGAGGACTGGCGCTGAGGAGGCGGCGGTGGCTCCCGGGGCGTTTGAGCGGGCTCACCCGAGCCCGCGGGCCAACGCGGATCCAGGCCCGACCGGCGGGACCGCCCCGGACTCCCCGCGGGCCTTCCTAGCCGCCATGGAGGACGGCGTCTATGGTAGGTCGGGGAGGGGTGGGGCCGGCCGCGGGCGGATGGAGCCTTCGGTCACGAACGTTCCGCTGCGAACGTTCCCCGCGGCGCGCGCCTGGCGCAGCCGTTCGGCCCCGTCGTAGCCGTCTCGCTTTTGTGTGGCTCGGGATGGGCTTCCGGCGAGGCCCGAGAGCGGGGCGTTCCAGGCCATTGTTTGGGCCGATCCTGTTTCCGGTGGCGGCGGGAGGGGACGGGATGGAGCGGCGGAGGCGAGGCCGGGGCGGAACCTTCCCGCCGGAGGGGCCGGGCGAGCCCAGTGACTGCTGGGAGCGGGGAGGGGGGCTTCTGGGGGCGGCGGGGTCGGGGAGAAATCTCGGGGGCTACGGAGATCCCGCTAAGATCGGGGCCTTTGACACCCCGCCCCCTTCCCCAACTCTTACGTGCTGTCATCAGCTTCCCCTGCCGTAGCTACTTTTCATGGACCCAGGAGTCCGGACACCCAGGTCCCCAGCTACTTCGCCAGGAATGGAAGCAGAAAACCAAGGCCTCAGCCCCTTTCCAAGTAATGGACCCAGCATTTCAGGCTTCCAGCCCATTCTTCCCCCAGATCTAAGAGTTCAGGCTCCTAACCCCTTCCTCCCCCAGGACTCAAGAGTCGAGGTCCCCAGCCCTTCTCCCCCTGGAATTCAGGAATCCGGGTCCCCACCCCTTCTTCCAGCAGACATAGGAGGCCAGACCCTCACTTTCATCCTCCCCCTGAACCTAGGAGTCCTGCCATCCCTCAGATTGCAGGCATCCAGGCTCACAGGCCACAGAACTGACCTCCAACCCCTGACCCACAGAGCCGCCAGACCTGACTCCAGAGGAGCGGATGGAGCTGGAGAACATCCGGCGGCGGAAGCAGGAGCTGCTGGTGGAGATCCAGCGCCTGCGGGAGGAGCTCAGTGAAGCCATGAGCGAGGTGGAGGGTCTGGAGGCCAATGAGGGCAGGTGAGGGCTGAGGTGGGGAACTCGGGGGCCGTGGCCCCAGGTCCGAGCCAGGGATGCCCAGGCATTGACCCTCCATCCCCCTACTCTTTGCCCCTGCAGTAAGACCTTACAGCGGAACCGGAAGATGGCAATGGGCAGAAAGAAGTTCAACATGGATCCCAAGAAGGTGCTTGGGGCCACAGGGCTCGACTCGTCCTGTCGGACATCCCAGCGGGGTTCTGGCACCTCCAGGTCTCAGAAGTGTGGTGGCTGAAGGCCCGCTTTAGGCGGAGAGACTTGGTCCGAATACCTGCGTTTAGATATTGGCTGTCCGTTCGTTCTCTGAGCACTAATCAGGTGTCCCAGCCTCTGACCTTTGCTGGACCTGTGTCTTCTGCAAAGGAGGTTGCCTAGTGCTATGATGGGGAGGTACAAGGGCTGTGGACACTCCGAGGGGGGGGGGTCTAGTGGAGTCAGGGAGGGCTTCCCGGAGGAGGGGAGATTCAGGTCAGGTTGGAAAGATGAGTCGATGTTCACAAGGTGGAGGAAAGATGTTCGTTCATTTAGTCATTCATTTTATACCGATTTCCTGAGGCCTCCCTTGGGAGGCAGTGCCGGAGGCTCAGAGAAGAGTTTGACCCCATCTGGCCCCCAGGGAACCCCTTGACACAGACACCACAATTCAGAGTAAGATAGCGCTATAATAGGGGTCCTCATGGCATCGGGAGACCAAAGAAGGCCCCAGTCCGGCCTGAGACTTGGCCCTCACAGCCCTTGACAGACTGCTGTCTGCTGACACTTTCTCACTTTATTCTTCCTGCCCAAAGCGATCGTAGTTTGTTTAGTCACTCAACAAACATTCACTGAGCTCTTGTTCTTTGCTGGACCCTGCTTTTGGTGCTGGAATTAACCAGGCAAAGGCAGAGGGAACAGGAGGTGCAAAGGTTATGAGGTGGGGGTAGGGGAATGGTATTTAAAGACCTGCGAGCAGCCTGGAGATGACACCTGGCCCCGTTGAGCGTGGGGGTGGGTCCGGGTGCCGTGCTTTCCGGGAACATACTGGGGAGTGGCTCTCTCAGTACTGAGACCCGGCCCCCACCCCCAGGGGATCCAGTTCTTGGTGGAAAACGAACTTCTGCAGAACACACCTGAGGAGATCGCCCGCTTTCTGTACAAAGGCGAGGGCCTGAACAAGACAGCCATCGGGGACTACCTGGGGGAGAGGTGAGACCCCTTCCTCGCTCCTCCAGGCCTCTCCCCACAGCCCCCTGCACCCAGCCCCTGCCCTCACACTGCCAGCTCCTCTGCCAAGGACAGGCCCTGACTGACACAGGGGCCTGGGGAGCCCGGGACCATCTGGGGAAACTGGGGACTGTCTGTGAGCATCTTGGGGGCATGGGGACCTTCTATGAACATCTGGGAAGTGTGGGGACCAGCCATTTATGTATGGGGCCAATGGGGAACGTCTGAGTGTCATGGGACCATGAGAACTGGGAACCGTGTGTAGACAACCAGTGCATTTGGGACTTGTGGGGACAGCTAGGAAGTATGGGCATTGTCAGTGGGTCTCTAGGGAACACAGAGACCCCCCCCCATGGACATCTGGGAGCGTGAGGGCCATCTGTGCCCATGTGGGGTGTATGGCGACCATCTAGAAGTCTAAGGTGCCTAAGATTGCACATCAGGAGTATATGGGGACCGTCTGTGGATGTTGGGGAATTTGGGGATACTCTGGGCACCGCAGGTGCCTGGGGACCATCTGAGTGGGGTGCATGGAAACAGTCTGGACGTCTGAAGTATGCAGGACTATCTGTGGGCGTCTGGGGTGCTTAGGGGTTGTGTAGACATCTAGGGTATGTGGAATTTTTTGGGTACAGGATATGGGGACTGTCTGTAGATGCCTAGGAACCATCTGTGGGCGTTTGGGATATGTAGGGACTGGACATCTGGGAGACGTGGGGGCCCCTCTAGGTGCTCGGAGACCATCTGTGGACATCCGAGGTGTGTGGGATTGTCCGTGGACATCTGGCATTGTGGGGATCGTTTTTGTGAAGGGCCACCAAAGCAGGGTCATGGCAACCCGCGGTCCTCGCGAGGGTGTGTTCTGAACGTCCCTGCCCCCGTGCCAGGCCTGCGATGGCCCAGGCCAGAACTTTCGTCCGCTGTAGAGGCAGCTGTGATGCCAAAGAGGCGGCACAGCCTCCCCAGAGCTCTGTCCGCTCCCACCTCCCCAGACTCCTTCCTGTGAGTGACTTTGTCCCTGTCCTCCCAGGGAAGAGCTGAACCTGGCAGTGCTCCACGCCTTTGTGGATCTGCACGAGTTCACCGACCTCAATCTGGTGCAGGCCCTCAGGTGAGAGGGGTGGGCTCAGAAGGGCAGCAGTGAGCGTGCCCGCCAAGGCTTTCCTTACAAGCGACGACGCCTGCTCCAAACGAAACCAGAAACAAAAGCTAGGGCACCAGTGGGCTCGCGTAGCACAGAAGTCCCCGGTAGGGCTTCCTTCAGGTATAGCTGTATCCAGGTGCTCAGATGGTGTCAGGTCAGCTCTCTGCAGATCCTCCCGCATGAGACCAGGCCCCTAGCAACCTCCAGGCCTGGTTAGAAACCTTCGCAGGAAGAATGCATGTCCCCTGAGCATGCCAGAAGTCCCACGGTCCGTGCTCCCTGGCCAGGTGGCATCAGGCGTCCAGACCTAAAACAGCTCTGAGGCTGTGAGACTTGGCGCGCTTACTGACGGGTTCCCA